>NC_142489.1:51522971-51848332 GCF_049115385.1 Moschus berezovskii | reverse complement strand
GTTAAAATAGACAATTAAATAGAAGGAAGTGATAACATGGCCCACATACTTCGTAGATAAAATCTTCAATATCCAAGCCCTACCACACTGATAAGATGATGACTATACAGGAATTCTGGTTTCAGCTCTGTGAGGCAATCATCATAAAATGGCACTGAAACATATATATGGTCATATGTGCAAAGAATCTCCAGTCCAGGTTCGATGTATGATACAGGACGCTCAGGGCTGTTGTATTGGGGTAAACCAGAGGAATTGGATGGGGAGGGAGGTGGGATTGGGGTTCAAGATTGGGAACACATGTGCACCCGGGGCAGATTCATGTCAATGTATGCCAAAACCAATACAATAATGCAAAGTAATTAGCCTCCAATTAAAATAAATAAATAAATGAAAAGAATGTATGAATATTTGAGATGCACTGATAGTGCAAATCGATTAAGACAATAGTCTTGAGACCTGATTCAAAGAGGAAAACTGTGTACTCCCTGTCTTCAGTTTCATGGGACTTCACATGCATTCACACAGTTCCACAATTCTCAACCCTCATCTGAAGACAAAACCTGTGACATTAAAAGAGGAATGGTCTATGTACAGAGAAGGCAAGTAGCAAAGTTTAAATGAATCCAGTCTCCTACCTACATCCTTGCTTACTAATGTAACCCCTTGTAAGCTTTCCTAAGGGTAACTAGAATACACAACTCAGAGATGCTTCTTCCAGGATTACAGAGTTTGATTGAGAAGATATAAGTTTGCTTAACTCTCACCTCATCCTTAAGATCAAATATCAGCCTGTTAACAAATTAGAAGATGGGCAGTTCTAGCAGACACTTACAGACAATACCTGCTTCTGCCTAAGACCAACATTGTAGATCCAAGTGGCTGATGCGGTAAGGTTTCTGTCTCAGGATACCACACGACTCCGCAGGAATTCTCCTTTTCTGGGAAGCTCTCCAAAAACATTGTGAGAAGTACAATGTGAGGGAGGAAAAGAAGGAAACTGACAAGAGCATTGTTCTTTCTAATTGTCCTGAATATCACTTATCATCTCAGGTACAACGACAGGCTTAACATGCTATCTGAACTATCTCCCAGCACTGCCAAGACTAATTTTTTGATGTAGTTCAGTCACTCAGTCTTCTCTGAGTCTTTGTGACTCCATGTACAGCAAGATCCCGGGGCTCGCCTGCCCTTCAAATCTCCCAGAGCTTTCCCAAATCCATGACCTTTGAGTCAGTGATGTTTTGCGGCCATCTCGCCCTCTGCCGTTCCCTTCATCTCCTGTGCGCACTCTTTCCCAGCATCGGTTTCTTCCCAGTGATTTTGCTCTAGGACTCATGTGGCCGATATATTGGCTCTTCATGTTCAGCATCGGTCCTTCTGAGAGAGTCAGAGACGATTTCCTTCACGCTTTTCCAGTTTGAACTCCACGCTCACCACGGAACTCTCACACATCTTCTCCAGGCGTTGTTGCAAAGCGTCAATATTATGGCACTCAGTTCTTGTGGTTCTGCTCATTCCTCCACTCGTTCCTCCTGAAAATCAACGTTGACTAGTCAGGTCTTTTTCAGTAAGCTTTCAGCTTTTTAACATGGTGTCTAGATTGGTCACAGGTTTTCATCAAATTGCAAGTTCCTTTAAATTTCATGGCTGCAGTCAATTCGGCAGTGACATCGGGGGTCAAGAAAGAGAAACCTGTCACTAATCCAATTGTATCCCATCGATATATCTCAAAATGATGGGACCAAATTCCATGAGCTTATTTTTGTTTGTGTGTTTGTCTTTATGTTGTGTTTTAATCCAGCTTTTCCACTCTCCTCTTTCACCTTCATCAGAAGGATCTTTACTTCCTGGTATATTTTACCGATTTTTGTGCTGTCATCTTACAGCTGAGGTTAATCATGCTTCTCACAGTAACTTTGTTTCCAACTTCAGATTCTTTCAGCAAATTACTTTCCATGATGCACTCTGCACAGAAGTCAAATGAGCTGGGTGACAATATATAGCCTTGATGTACCAGTTCATTGTTCCTTGTCCAATTCCAACTGTTGTGTCTTCACCTGCATGCACATTTCCCAGGAAACCGGTAAGGTGGTCCCATATTCTTATCTCTTTAAGAAAGCCCCACAATTTGTTGTGACCGTTATATTTGAAGAGCTTCCCTGGTGGCTCAGATGCTAAAGCATCTGCCTGCAATGGGGCAGACCCAGCTTTGATCAGTCCATGGTGTCACAAAGAGTCAGAAACAACTGAAAGACCTCATTTTCACAAGCAGTCTATGTAACAGAGACAATAAAGTAGATGTAAATAATTTATGAAATCTCCTTGCTTTTTCTATGATCCAAACTTCAATTCAGGTTTACATTAAGATTAAATGACTAACTACACCTCCCTGTTTTGCTTTGTTTTGTTCTGCCCTTTTATTCTCTGGCTCTCTCTCTTTCAAGCTGTCATCTACCAATTGTTACATTCCTGGGCCCTTGCCATCTTCCCATACAAGAATTAAATTATGCCCATTCCACTCTCTGACCTTTGACACCCAGTTAAAACAGTTAAGATTCCAGAGCTGAAATAAGGAATCTGTGTTCTGGGAAAATGTCAGCACAGTTTGACAAATAGCTAGATATTTTCATGGACTGACTTTTGAGCCCAATTCCTGTACCACCTCTCATCATGGAAAGAACTATAGTTCCTTAAGCAGATTGCAATTCCTCATTAGCAGACATTTCAGGAAAAGTAAATCTGTTTATTTGCATGTTCAAAATCAATGATGTACCAATTGCATATATATGTATATAACCTCCCATCAAACTGATTAATTCATGTCAACTAAAGTTTGATGTTTCACCTGCATGCATAAAGGAATTACAGAGCTAGCCTAGAAATAAGATCAGAATTTCTGATTTCACAGAAAATAAGAGTACATTGAGTGCAACTCTTTCCATGGAGGCATCACAAACAATCTTTCTGTAAAGGAAACACTTCCTCCAGAGCATCAAATGGATATTAGCAGAAGACCTTGCTCAACAGTGAGGTCTATATGGAAACTAGACATAACTGGAAGAATAGAGGGAAGATGGGAGAGGACGAGAGGACTAGAAGCAAGCCTGTGTCTTGGGGTGGGAGATGCAGAAGCAGGGAGTAGATTGATGATCCAGGCAAGTCACCTGACTAAACTTAATTTAATTTTGACTGAAAGGAAGCAAGGTGAAGAAGCTGATGAAATATAGTTTGCCTGGAGTGAAAATCGAACAGAAAATGTGTGGTGTGGTCCTGCATGACCCATATGATAATTCAGGTCAACCAGTGTAAAGGGGCCTGGATGATCAAACATGGGATTTGAAAGACAACCTGGGAGAGAAGTGCTTTTGACTGTTGAGATGGAGGTATGCATCTGGGATGACAAATTGTGTAGAAAGGAATGCATTTTGAAAAACCCTAAACTGACAAAGTAGTGGGAACTTAGAACTCAGTCACACAGAGGAGGCTAAGACTTACAATCAGGCAATAGAAAAAGACTAGCTAGAACTATCATGCATGCTTCTGCCACCACTGGCTAGAAACCTATCCCTTTAGGGCCATGATTTTATTGCCCACGGTCGCTGGCTTCCCCGAAAAACTGATACCACCAGGGTTTCTAAAGTCCCAGCAGCTGTACCTCTTGCTCCTGTGCTCACCAAGGCAGGCCCAAGTGTTCCACAAGGGTCTTGGGGGTTGCCTTCTCTCGTGACCACACGGAGAGATTGTTATCAAACTACATCTGAGACTCAGGATCAGGGAAATGAAGGAAAAGGATTGAAAACTTTCCCACTAGCTGAGCAAGCCGCAGATTAAATACATGCAATCAACTCTGCAGATGCTTTCTCTATGGGATATAAAAGGACAATAGATTTACAATGAATGAAAATACCCAGGCTCTTGCAGCTCTCAGAACCAATAGGAGTTATCTCAGTTTAGAGTCTGAGCTGTCCTTACTGAAGATCCAGAGTTAAGTTCTGCCGACATTTGGGCAAGTTTTCTAGAGAGGTGGATTTGTGCTGTGGCTCATGTTCAGGACCAGAACCTTGACAGCAGGGACCCGAGGTAAAATTCATTGTACTTATGATGTTCTGCTATGCCACTTGGTCTTTCACTCTTTGTCTCACTTGAAAGCATTCTTATTATTCTTGCTTACTTGGTGTTTTAAGATTGTTTATATCCTATATATTTTTTGTATGTCTATATTGTGTACTTTCGTTTCCTGCTTTCTGTGCCTTTTGTTGATGTTGTTTCTTGTCATTTTGGTTTTAATAAATATATATTTCCATATTAACTGTGATTTTCTGTTTTTCTGTGGAAAAGCCTTATCATTTTTGTCAGAGTTTTAGCCTTTATTCTTCATGTGTCACTCTGCTCTGGTGTTGTTTTATGTCTTACAAGTTATTTGTTAGGTTCTCTTGTTGATTCTGTGTTCTTCCCTATTGTCATTCCTGCTTCTGTTATTTCACTTGTGGTTTGATTTTGATTTATTACCGTTTGTCTGTCTTCCTTTGTCCCTTCTGTCTATTTTACTATGTGATCTTGGTTCTCTGACTGTAAGTTGAGCCTGATCACCTAGGGCTTCAGCACTGTATCATAGACCACCAGAGAATTCCTGGATCCAACTAATATTAATTGGTCAGATTCTCTGTGAAGGCCTCCATCTAAAATGAAGAACCATTCCACCAAGAAGCCTATACTATCCAGAGGTGCTGCCTAACACCACACAAAATGCAAGACAGAAACACAAGCCAAATCATCCCCTGATCGACTGTCCTTAGTCCACTAAACCCATGCATACCTGCAAAAGACCCCTCTGACACGGTTCTGCCATGAGAGAGAGAAGCATCACCTGTTGCTACAAGAATGTAGTTGCCAGTCCCTCCTCCTCCAAAGACACACAAACCACTGGACCAAACTTATACACTCATGATACAGACTGGAAGCAAGTACTTCCATCCTGCACCCCAGGCAGAAAAGACTAGTTACATAGTAAGCTAAGCAAATGTGAACACAGTAAAGCATTTTGCAGGCAAAGAAACAAGTTAAAACCACATAAGACGTAATTAAAGAGGAAATAGAAATTGTCGCAGAAAAATAATTGAGAGTAACGATAGTAAAGATCAAACCTCTCTGAAAATAAATGGAGATCATGCAAGAAACATTTCAAAAGGGCATGGAACAAAAGAAACCAAACTTTAAATAACAAGCAGACCTAACAATTCAATTGATACTGAACTAGATTTCACCCAAAACCAGAAGAATGCAGTTTCTTCGCAAGGTCAAATGCAATATTTCTGAATAAATCACAAACTGGATCACTAACCAGGACTTGATAAATTTAAGATAATCAAATTGTATCAGGCTTTATCATTTTTTTTTACCACAGTGTTATGATATACATGCCATTCACGTGTGGAGGAGATAAAATAAAAATAAATAAATAAAAGCATAAATAACAAAGAAAAAACTGAAAAGCGTGAATATAATGAGGCTCATGCACACACCTCTTCATGAGCAAGAAATCAATGAAAAAATCAGAGAGAAAAAAAATGTGTGTGTGTGTGTGTATCAGTTCAGCTCAGTCCGTCAGTCGTGTAGGACTCATTACGACCTCATGAATCAGAGCACCTCAGGCCTCCCTGACCATCACCAACTCACAGAGATCACTCAAACTCACATACATAGAGTCTGTGATGCCATCTATTTCCCTGCCTTGTCCTTCTCCTTCTGTCCCCAATCTCCAGCATCAGAGTCTTTTTCAGTGAGTCAACTCGTCGCATGAGGTGGCCAAAGTATTGGAGTTTCAGCTTTAGCATCAGTCCTTCCAATGAACACCCAGGACTGATCTCCTTTAGAATGGACTGGTTGGATCTCCATGCATCCAAGGGATTCTCAAGAGTCTTCTCCAAAACCACAATTCAATAGCATCAATTCTTTGGCGATCAGCTTTCATCCCAGTCCAACTCTCACATCTGTACATAACCACTGGAAAAACCATAGGCTGACAAGACAGGCCTTTGTCGGCAAAGTAATGTCTCTGCTTTTTCTTATGCTATCTAGGTTGGTCATAGCTTTCCTTCCAAGGAGTTAGAGTCTTTTAATTTCATGGCTGAAATCAGCATCTGCAGTGATTTTGGAGCCCAAAATGATAAAGTCTGACACTGTTTCCACTGTTTCCCCATCCATTTCCCATGAAGTATATACTCATAAAAACGAATGACAATGAATTTGTAATTGCATAAAACCCAATAAACAGGATAAAACACTAACTAAACTTACAACTAAAGCAATTAGAGAAAGAAGAATAAACACAAAATCAAAAATTGGCTTTGGGAAAAAAAGAAAACATAGAGATTAGAACAGGGAAAAAAAAGATGAAAATAGTAGCAAAGATCAATACTACTAAAAGGGGGCTCTTGGAGAGAATAAAGAAAATACATAAAGCTTGAGCCAGATTCATCAACAAAAGAGGGAGACCACACAAATCAATAAAGTTATACATAAGAAAGGAGACATTATAACCAACAGCACAGAAATATCAAAGGATCATGATAGATTACAAGAAAGAACTTTAAACCAATAAAATGTAGCATATGGAAGCCACAGACTACTTCTTAGGAACTCAACTAAGAGGAAACAGAAAATAGGAACACAACATTACAACCCCTAATATTGAAACTGCTATGAAAAATCTGTCAGCTAACAACATTCAAAGACCAGATGATGTCACAGATGTTTTATGAACCGTTAAGTTAAATGTTAACATATGGGTTTCTTAAACTTTTCCAAAATACTACAACGGTAGGAAAACCCACAAACTCATCCTACGAGTACAGTATCACCTAATAGCAAAGACAAAGTTAACACAGAAAAGGAAAATTATAGACCAGTATTATATAGATAAACATAGAGGCAAACATCCTCAATAAAATATTCACAAGAAGAATCCAACAACACATTAAAAGTATCGAACTGCTTTAATATGTGAGGTTTTCCCCAGAAATGCGGACATTCTCCAGTTGCTGCGTATCAAACCATGAGATACAGCATAACAAATTTCAGGATTAAAACCATATGATGACCTCAGTTCAGTTCAGTTCAGTTCAGTTCAGTTCAGTTCAGTCTCTCAGTCTCTCTGACTCTTTGCGACCCCATGAATCACAGCACGCCAGGCCTCCCTGTCCATCACCAACTCCCAGACTTCACTCAAACTGATGTCCATCCAGTCGGTGTTGCCATTCTGCCATCTCATCCTCTGTCGTCCCCTTCTCCTACTACCCCAATCCCTCCCAGCATCAAAGTCATTCCCAGTGAGTTAACTCTTTGCATGAGGTGGCCAAATATCGGAGTTTCAGCTTTACCATCAGTCCTTCCAATAAACACCCAGGACTGATCTCCTTTAGAATAGACCGTTTGGGTCAGCTTGTAGTCCAAGGGACTCTCAAGAGTTTTCTCCTACATCACATTTCAAAAGCATCAATTCTTTGGCGATCAGCTTTCTTCACAGTCCAACTCTCATATCTGTACATAACCACTGGAAAAACCATAGCCTTGATTAGATGAACCTCTGTTGGCAAAGTAATGTCTCTACTCTTTCAATATGCTATCTAGGTTGGTGGTACCTTTTCTGCCAAGGAGTAAGTGTCTTTTAATTTCGTGGCTGCAATCAGCATCTCCAGTGATTCTGGAGCCCTCAAAAAACTCTCACACTGTTTCCACTGTTTCCCCATCAATTTGCCATGAAGTGATGGGACCAGATGCCATGATCTTAGTTTTCTGAATGTTTAGCTTTAAGAAAAATTCTTCACTCTCCTCTTACACTTTCCTCCAGAGGTTTTTTAGTTACTCTTCATTTTCTGCCATGAGGGTGGTGTCATCTGCATATCTGAGGTTATTGGTATTTCTCCCAGCAATCTTGATTCCCGATTCTGGTTCTACATCCCAGCGCTCCTCATGATGTACTCTGCATATAAGTTAAATAAGCAGGGTGACAATATACTGTCTTAATGTACTCCTTTTCCTATTTGGAACCAGTCTGTTGTTCCATGTCCTGTTCTAACGGTTTCTTCCTTACCTGCATATAGGTTTCTCAAGAGGCAAATCAGGTGGTCTGGTATTCCCATCTCTTTCAGAATTTTCCACAATTTATTGTCATCCACACAGACTTTAAGCAGAAATAGATGTTTTTCTAGAACTCCCTTACTTTTTCCAGGATCCAGCAGATATTGACAATTTGATCTCTGGTTCCGCTGTCTTTTCTAAAACCTGCTTGACCATCTGGAAGTTCACGGTTCACATATCGCTGAAGCCTGGCTTGGAGAATTTTGAGCATGACTTTACTAGCATGTGAGATGAGTGCAATTGTGAGGTAGTTCAAATATTCCTTGGTATTGCCTTTCTTTGGGATTGGAATGAAAACTGATCTTTTCCAGTCCTGTGGCCACTGCTGAGTTTTCCAAATTTGCTGGCATATTGAGTGCAGCACTTTCACAGCAATCATCTTTCAGGATTTGAAACAGCTCAATTGGAATTCCATCACCTCCACTAGCTTTGTTCATTGTGATGCTTTCTAAGGCCAACTTGAATACACATTCCAGGAAATCTGGCTCTAGGTAATTGATCACACCTTCGTGATTAACTTGGTCATGAAGATATTTTTGTACAGTTCTTCCGTGCATTTTTGCCACCTTTTTTTAATGATCACCTCAACAGATGCCAAAAAAAAAAAAAAAAACTTTGATAAACTTCAACAAGCATGTGTGATAAACAATCTTTCCAGAGACTGATCACAGCAAAAATTACCTCAAAATAGTAAAGGCATACAAATCCAAACAACAATGAGGTATCATTTCACACTATTCTGTGTGGTGATCATTATAAAAATCGACAGTCGGGTCCTTCCTTGGTGGTCCAATGGCTAAGGCAACATGATTCCAAATCAGGGGTTCCATATTTGATCCCTGGTCATGGAACTAGACTCCATATGCTGCATTTAAGGCCTGGTGTAACCAACTAATGAAGGAAATATGTGTGTGTGTGTATGTGCATATATATATATTATAAATATATATAAAATTTAAAATACAATACAAATATAATTAAATATATAAATAAAATAAAATATAAAAAATATAATTTAAATTATATACATATGTATAATATATATATAACATTTAAATATTTATAATATGAATTAACAACTATTATATATATATATATAGACACACACACATAAACATGAAAACAATGGATGAAGGAGATGATGTGAAGGAAAGGGAACACTCTACATTGTTTTTCAGTTCAGTTCCATTCAGTTGTGTCAGACTCTTTTGTCTATCACCAGCTCCCACTGAGATAGAGCAGAATATGAATGTTCTTTAGAAAATTATTAATAAAAATACCACATGCCCCAAATCCCACTGTTTGACATATAAACAGAAGAACCCACCATTGGAAAATAAATAAGCATGTGCATCCCAGTATCCACTGCAATACCATTTACATTAAACAAGTTATGTAACAATCTAGGTGTCCATCTACTGAAGAATGGATAAAGAAGTTATGGTTCATCCACAGGATGGAACATTTCTCATCCAGAAAAAGGAAAAACTTGGATTATTTCTAGAGATATGGATGTAATTGGAGCCTATTATATGGAATCAAGTAATTCAGAAAAAGAAGGTCCAACATTGCAAATTAATGCATATATATGGAATCTAGAAACCTGTCTCTGAAGAATCTCTCTGAAGCATGGAAAAGGAAATGCAGAGGTAAAGAACCGACTTAGACAGAGTAGTGTAAGTAGAGAGTGGGACAGTTTGAGCCAGATGCCCTGACATATGTACAATACCAAGTATGAAGTAGTTAGCTGGTGAGAAGCTCCTCCTCAGGGCTCTGAGGTGCCCTAGACGAGTGGATTGTCGGGTAGCAGAGTAGGTTCAAGAGCAGATGGGAGGGCTGCTCAAAAGGGAGGCTCTTGTATATATATACTGATAGCCGATTTACACTGTGGTACAGCAGAAAGTAACAAACATTGTAAAGTTATTGTTCTCCAATTTCAAATTGTTTCTTAAATTGAAAAATGAAAGTCAGTGTTTGGCCAACTTGGGCAAGTGACAAGAAATGCATCACAGTGTACATGTCAAGTAAAATATGTACTGGTGCGTTTGTCAAGTAAAATCTGCACCAAGGACTGCTTTTTGTGTATAGACAAACCATAAAGCAAAAACTTCAAATTCAGAGCTAAAAGAGCCAGAATAAATTCAGACTCTAGATATAAATATTCCTCACTTCATTTGACTGCCATTTTTTTCTTTTATGTCTTTGATATTTTTAAACTTGATTTATTTTAATTGGAGGCTTATTATATTATTGTATTGGTCCCGCCATACATTGACAGGAATCTGCCCCGGGTGCACATGTGTTCCCCATCTTGAACCTCCTCCCACCTCCCTTTCCATGCCATCCCTCTGGTTCATCCCAGTACACCAGCCCCGAGTATCCTACATCATGCATCGAACGTGGACTGGCGATTTGTTTCACATATGATCATATACATGTTTCAGTGCCATTCTCCCAAATCATCCCACCCTCACACTCTCCCACACAGGTGCTGGGTTGGATGCACATCTCTGGTCTGAGCCACTCAGGTTCAGGTAGTTGCGTACTACACAAAGGCACAGACTTGGTTGAGCCTGCGATTTGTGCCCTTCCCCGGTCTGAACAACTCAGGTGACCAGGTGTTTGGCCAGTGCGATCGCTGCGACTTATCACCTCCATGGTCCCTGCTGCTGGGTGTTCTGGGCATACAACCACTGCACCTTCTCAGGCGTATGTAGACCAGCCAGAAACCCAAGAAGTCCTGGCCAGCAATGAAGCCTGCCTGCAGTTTGGTATCCGATGCCTTTCTGGGGCCGCAATTGCCCCTTCTCGCTCTGGCTGCCCTCCCCTGCCTGTCTCTGTGGGGGATGGGCCTCTGCAGCCGGCTATTTCTGCTCAGTCCTTTGTTCTGTGAGCGGGTCTGGTGCAATCTTAGCTTAGGGCTTTTCATCTTTTCGCGGGGTAGCTATCCCACAGTCTGCTTTGCCTCTCCAGTTAGCTCTTTCAGATTGCCATGATGCCCTGAGGACCAGAGGCCGGGTCATCAATGCAGCCTACACCTCCCTGCCCAGCCCCCACTTGCTAATGGCAGATGTGGGCATCTGTGCTGCTTCTCCGCTGGGAGTTACCATTGGGCGAGTAATCAGTGGGTTTTGATTATTTCTATCTTTTTCCTCCTGGTTATGTTGCCTTCTGAGGTTCCAAGGCTCGCCACAGACTCACAAGTGAGAGTGTTTCCTGGTATTCAGAAACTTCTCTCTTTTTTATGCCTCCCTTCCCGGGACTCAGCTCTGCCACTAGAACTTTTGTCTCTCTTTATATCTTTTATGTTTTTTCCCACCTCTTTTGAAGACAATGGGTTGCTTTTCTGGGTGCCTGATGTCCTCTGCTAGCATTCAGAAGTTGTTTTGTGGAATTTACTCACTGTTCCAATGTTCTTTTGATGAAATCTTGGGAAAAAGTGGTCTCAGCATCCTATTCCTCTGCCATCTTCTTCCCTCCCTCCATTTATTTTTTTCTAAAAGTAAAGAAGGATTATCAGTTGATGTCAACAATTTATAGAAACATGAATTCCTTCATATTTTAGTACCTAACAGTAAGCCTGTGATATTCAGGACTATGCTAGTAGGAAATTATAAATGTAGTTTGAAAGTTGAGGTGCTGTTCAAGGATCACTTATTTTAAAATCCTGGAATTTGTGCTACTGACTGGGAAAACTTCACAGTCAAAAATCTGAGAATTGTGTTTTCTTCAGCCAGACTTTAATCCTGAGGGGGGATCAGGATGGGGAACACATTTAAACCCATGACTCATTCATATCAATGAATGTCAAAAACCAATACAATACTTTAATTATCCTCCAAATTAAAAAAAAAAATAAATTAGAAAAAAGGCTGTATAATAATATTGAATGTCATTTCTGTCAAAAAAGTTTTGATTAAAAGACTTATTTGTCTACTATTAGTATAGCCATTAGAATTCCTTTATTATTTATTGCTTGAATGAAACTTTACTTTCACAGTAATCACTTTATTTATTTTTATTTATTATTATTAATTACTAATTAGGCTGTGACAGAATCAAGGTCTCGTGCTGTAAAGAGCAATATTGCATAGGAACCTGGAATGTTAGGTCCACGAATCAAGGCAAATTGGAAGTGGTCAAACAGGAGATGGAAAGAGTGAACATAGACATTCTAGGAATCAGTGAATGAAAATGGACTGAAATGGGTGAATTTAACTCGGATGACCATTATATCTACTACTGTGGGCAGGAATCCCTTAGAAGCAATGGAGTAACCATCATGGTCAACAGAAGAGTCCAAAATGCAGTACTTGGATGCCATTTTAAAAAAACGACAGAATGATTTCCATTCATTTCCAAGGGAAACCATTCAGTATTACAGTAATCCAGGCCTATGCCACAACCAGTAACGCTAAAGAAGCCTAAGTTGAGCGGTTCTATGAAGACCTACAAGACCTTTTAGAACTTACACCCAAAAAAGATGTACATTTCATTATAGGGGACAGGAATGCAAAAGTAGGAAGTCAAGAAACACCTGGAGTTACAGGCAAATTTGGCCTTGGAGCACAGAATGAAGCAGGACAAAGGCTAATAGAGTTTTGTCAAGAGAACGCACTGGTCATAGCAAACACCCTCTTCCACCAACACAAGAGAAGACTCTACACAAGGATATCACCAGATGTTCAAAAACGAAATCAGACCGATTATATTCTTTGCAACCAAAGATGGAGAAGCTGTATACAGTTAGCAAAAACAAGACCAGGAGCTGACTGTGGCTCAGATCATGAACTCCTTATTGCCAAATTCAGACTTAAATTGAAGAAAGTAGGGAAAACCACTGGCCCATTCAGATATGACCTAAATCAAATCCCTTATAATTATACAGTGGAAGTGAGAAATAGATTTAAGGGACTGGATCTGATAGATAGTGTGCCTGATGAACTCTGGACGGAAGTTTGTGACATTGTACAGGAGACAGGGACCAAGACCATCCCCATGGAAAAGAAATGCAAAAAAGCGAAATGGCTGTCTGAGGAGGCCTTACAAATAGCTGTGAAAAGAAGAGAAGCGAAAAGCAAAGGAGAAAAGGAAAGATATAAGCATCTGAATGCAGACTTCCAAAGAATAGCAAGGAGAGACAAGAAAGCCTTCCTCAGTGATCAATGCAAACAAATAGAGGAAAACAACAGAATAGGAAAAACAAGAGATCACGTCAAGAAAATTAGAGATTCTAAGGGAACATTTCATGCAAAGATGGGCTCAATAAAGGACAGAAATGGTATGGACCGAACAGAAGCAGAAGATATTAAGAAGAGGTGGCAAGAATACACAGAAGAACTGTACAAAAAAGATCTTCACGACCAAGATAGTCACGATAACGTGTTCACTGACCTAGAGCCAGACATCTTGGAATGTGAAGTCAAGTGGGCCTTAGAAAGCATCACTACGAACAAAGCTAGTGGAGGTGATGGAATTCCAGTTGAGCTATTTCAAATCTTCAAAGATGATGCTGTGAAAGTACTGCACTCAATATGCCAACAGATTTGGAAAACTCAGCAGTGGCCACAGGACTGGGAAAGGTCACTCTTCATTCCAATCCCAAAGAAAGGCAATGTCAAAGAATGCTCAAACTACCGCACAAGTGCACTCATCTCAC
This sequence comes from Moschus berezovskii, assembly GCF_049115385.1. Lineage (NCBI taxonomy): Eukaryota > Metazoa > Chordata > Mammalia > Artiodactyla > Moschidae > Moschus > Moschus berezovskii. Next base: position 51,834,531 of record NC_142489.1, on the reverse strand, counting down.
ACGCTAGTAAAATCATGCTCAAAATTCTCCAAGCCAGGCTTCAGCAATATGTGAACCGTGAAATGCCAGATGTTCAAGCAGGTTTTGGAAAAGGGAGAAGCACCAGAGATCAAATTGCCAACATCTGCTGGATCATGGAGAAAGCAAGAGAGTTCCAGAAAAACATCTATTTCTGCTTCATAGACTATGCCAAGCCTTTGACTGTGTGGATCACAATAAACTGTGGAAAAGTCTGAAAGAGATGGGAATACCAGACCACCTGACCTGTCTCTTGAGAAACCTGTATGCAGGTCAGGAAGCAACAGTCAGAACTGGACATGGAACAACGGACTGGTTCCAAACAGGAAAAGGACTACATCAAGGCTGTATATTGTCACCTTTCTTATTTAACTTATACCCAGAGCACATCATGAGGAACGCTGGGCTGGAAGAAGCACAAGCTGGAATTAAGTTTGCCGGGAGAAATAACAATAACCTCACATATGCAGATGACACCACCCTTATGGCAGAAAGTGAAGAGGAACTCAAAAGCCTCTTGATGAAAGTGAAAGAGGAGAGTGAAAATGTTGGCTTGAAGCTCAACATTCAGAAAAGAAAGGTCATGGCACCTGGTCCCATCACTTCATGGGAAATAGATGGAAAAACAGTGGAAACAGTGTCAGACTTTATTTTTCTGGGCTCCAAAATCACTGCAGATGCTGATTGTAGCCATGAAATTAAGACGCTTACACCTTTGAAGGAAAGTTATGACCAACCTTGATAGTATATTAAAAAAGCAGAGACATCAGTTTGCCAACAAAGTTCTGTATATTCAAGGCTATGGTTTTTCCCGTGGTCATGTATGGATGAGAGAGTTGGACTGTGAAGAAAGCTGATCGCCAAAGAATTGATGCTTTTGAACTGTGGTGTTGGAGAAGACTCTTGAGAGTCCCCTGGACTGCAAGGAGATCCAACCAGTCCATTCTTAAGGAGATCAATCCTGGGTGTTCGTTGGAAGGACTGATGCTAAAGCTGAAACTGCAATAATTTGGCCACCTCATGCGACAAGTTGACTCACTGGAAAAGACTCTGATGCTATGAAAGGTTGGGGCGGGAGTAGAAGAGGACGACAGAGAATGAGATGGCTGGATGTCATCACCGACTCTGTGTACATGAGTTTGAGTGAACTCCAGGAGTTGGTGATGGACAGGGAGGCCTGGCCTGCTGTTATTCATGGGGTCGTGGAGAGTCGGACACGACTGAGCGACTGAACTGAGCTGAACTGAATTACTTTACAATATTATACTGGTTTTGCAGTACATTGACATGAATCTGCCGCTGGTGTTCATGTGTTCCCCTTCTTGAACCCCTCTTTCACATCCTTCCTTCCCTTATACTCCCTTGGATCATCCCCGTGGACCAGCCGAAAACGTCCTGTATCATGCTTTGAACCTGGTCTCGTGATTCGCTTCACATGTGATAATACACGTGTTTCAATGCCATTCTCCCAAATCATCCCTCTCCTACAGAGTCCAGAAGAATGTTCTATACACCTGTGTCTCTTTTGCAGTGTCGTATAAAGGCCTATCGTTATCAGCTTTCAAAATTGCACATATATGCATTAGTATACCGTATTGGTGTTTTTTTTTTCCCCTGCTTACTTCACTCTGTATACTTGGCTCCAGTTTATTCACCTCATTAGAGCTGATTCAAATGTATTATTTTTAATGGCTGAGTAATACTCCATTGTGTATATGTCCCAATGCTTTCTTATCCATTCATCTGCAGATGGACATCTAGGTTGCTTCCATGTTCTGGCTATTAGAACAGTGCTGCAATGAACATTGGAGTACATGTGTCTCTTTCAATTCTGGTTTTTCAGTGTGTATGCGCAGGAGTGGGATTGCTGGGTCATATGGCAGTTCTATTTCCAGTTTTTTAAGGAATCAACATACTGTTCTCCATAGTGGCTGTACTAGTTTGCATTCCCCCCAACAGTGTAAGAAGGTTCCCTTTTCTCCAAACCCTTTCCAGCATTAATTGCTTGTAGACTTTTCAATAGCAGCCATTCTCAATGGAGTGAAATGGTACTTCACTGTGATTATGATTTACGCTTCTCTAATTATGAGGGATATTGAGCATCTTTTTCATGTGATTGTTAGACATCTGTATGTCTTCTTTGGATAAATGTCTGTTTAGTTCCTTGGCCCATTTTTTGATTGGGTCGTTTATTTTTCTGGAATTTAGCTGCAGGAGCTGCTTGTATCTTTTGGAGATTAATTCTTTGTCAGTTGTTTCAGTGGCTATTATTTTCTGCCTTTCTGAAGTCTGCCTTTTCATCTTGTTAATAGTTTCCTGTGCTGTGCAGAATCTTTTAATTTTCATTAGGTCCCAATTTTTTATTTTGCTTTTACTTACAATATTCTGGGAGGTGGATCATGGAGGATCCTGTTGTGAATTATTTCGGAGAGGGTTTTGCCTATGTTCTCCTCTAGGAGTTTCATAGTTTCTGGTCTTACATTTAGATCTTTAATCCATTTTGAGTTTATTTTCCTGTATGGTGATAGGGAGTGTTCTAGACTCATTCTTTTAGCAGTTTTCCCAGCACCACTTGTTAAAGAGACTGTCTTTTCTCCATTTTATATTCCTGCCTCCTTTGTCAAAGATAAGGTGTCCATAGGTGTGTGGATTTATTTCTGGGCTTTCTATTTTGTTCCATTGATCTGCATTTCTGCCTTTATGCCAGTACCATACTCTCTTGATGACTGTGGCTTTGTAGTAGAGCCTGAAGTCCAGCAGGTTGATTCCCTCAGTTCCATGCTATTTCAAGATTGCTTTGGCTCTTCGAGGATTTTTTTGTATTTCCATACAAACTGTGAGATTGTTTGTTGTAGCTCTGTGTAAAATACCTTTGATAGCTTGATAGGGATTGCATTGAAGATGTAAATTACTTTAGTTAGTATACACATTTTCACAATATTTCTTCTAATCCGCGATCACGGTATATTTCTCCATCTATTAGTGTACTATTTGATTTCTTTCACCAGTGTCTTACAGTTTTCTATATGTAAGTCTTCTGTTTCTTTAGGTAGATATATACCTAAGTATTGTATTCTTTTCATTGCAACAGCGTATGGAATAGTTTCTTTAACTTCTCTTTCTATTATCTCATTATTAGTGTATAGGAATGTAAGGGATTTCTGTGTGTTGATTGTATATCCTATAACTTCACTGTATTCTTTGATTAGCCCTAGTAGGTTTCTGGTAGAGTCTGTAGGGTTTTCTCTGTAGAGGATCATGTCATCGGCAAACAGTGAAGAATTTACCTCTTCTTTTCCAGTTTGGATTCCTTTTATGTCTTTTTCTGCTCTGATTGCTGTAGCCTATGTTGACATATGTTCCTTTTATTCTCACCTTCTAGAGGGCTTTTATCATAAAGGGATGTTGAATTTTGCCGAAGGCTTTCTCTGCATGTATTGAGATAATCATATGTTGGTTTGTTTCTCTCCAATGTGTTAATGTGCTGTATTACATTGACTGATTTGTGGATATTGAAGAATCCTTGCATTCCTGGGATAAAGCCCACTTGGTCATGATGTATGATCTTCTTAATGTGTTGTTGGATTCCGATTGTTAGAATTATGTTAGGGAATTTTGCATCTATATTCATCAGTGATATTGGGCTGTAGTTTTCTGTTTCTGTGGGATCTTTGCCAGGCTTTGTGATTAGGGTGAATTTGGGCTCATGGTATGATTTTGGAAGTTTACCTTCCTCAACAATGTTCTGGAAGAGTTTGAGTAGAAAAGTTGTTACCTCTTCTCTAAATTTTTGGTAGAATTCAGCTCTGATGCCGTCTGGCCCTGGGCTTTTGTTTGCAGGAAGATTTCTGATTACAGGTTCGATTTCCGTGCTTGTGATGGGTCTGTTAAGATTTCCTATGTCTTCCTGATTCAGTTTTGGAAAGTTGTACTTTTCTAAGAATTTGTCCATTTCTTCCAAGTTGTCCATTTTTTGGCCATATAATTGTTGATAGCAGTCTCTTCTGATCCTTTGTATTTCTGAGTTGTCAGTTGTGATCTCTCACTTTTCATTTTTAGTTTTATTGATTTGACTTTTCTCCCTTTGTTTCTTGATGAGTCTGGCTAGTGGTTTGTCAATTTTATTTACCCTCTCAAAGAGCCAGCGTTTGGCTTTGTTGATTTTTGCTATGGTCTCTTTTGTTTCTTTTGCATTTATTTCTGCCCTAATTTTGAGATTTTTTTCCTTCTACTAACCCTGGGGTTCTTCATTTCTTCCTTTTCTAGTTTCTTTAGATGTAGAGTTAGGCTATTTAGTTGACTTTTTCTTGTTTCTTGAGGTATGCCAGTATTGCTATGAACCTCCCCCAGCACTGCTTTTACAGTGTTCCATAAGTTTTGGATTGTTTTGTTTTCATTTTCATTCATTTCTATGCACGTTTTGATATTTTCTATGATTTGTTGGTTTTTCAGCAGTGTGTTGTTCAGCCTCCATATGTTGGAATTTTTAATATGTTTTCCTCCTATAATTGACATCAAATCTTACTGCATTGTGGTCAGAAAAGTTGCTTGGAATGATTTCAGCTTTTTTGAACTTACCAAGCCTAGATTTATGACCCAGGATGTGATCTATCCTGGAAAAGGTTTCGTGCACGCTTTAGAACAAGGTGATACTCATTGTTTCGGCTTGAAATGTACTATAGATATCTATTAGGTCTAATTGGTCTATTGTATCATTTAAAGTTTGTATTTTCTTGTTAATTTTCTGTTTAGTTGATCTGTCCATAGGTTTGAGTGGGGTGTTAAAGTCTTCCTCTATTATTGCATTGTTGTTAATTTCACCTTTCATACTTGTTAGAAATTGTCTTACGTATTGCGGTGCTCCTATGTTGGGTGCATATATTTATAACTGATATATCTTCTTCTTGGATTAATCCTTTGATCATTATACAATGTCCTTTTTTGTCTCTTTTCACAGCCTTTGTTTTAAAGTCTATTTTATCTGATACGAGTATTGCTCCTCCTGCTTCCTCTTGGTCTCTCTTTGCATGGAATATTTTTTTCCAGCCCTTCATTTTCAGTCTGTATGTGTCCCTTGATTTGAGGTGGGTCCCTTGCAGACAACATATATAGGGGTCTGGTTTTTGTATCCATTCAGCCAGCCTTTGTCTTTTGGTTGGGACATTCAACCCATTTACATTTAAGATGATTATTGATAAGTGTGATCCCGTTGCCATTTTCTTTATTGTTTTATGTTTGAGTTTATACACCCTTTCTGTGTTTCCTTTCTAAAGAAGATCCTTTAGCATTTGTTGGAGAGCTGGATTGGTGATGCTGAATTCTCTCTGCTTTTCCTTGTCTTTACATCTTTTGATTTCTCCTTCATACTTGAATGAGATCCTTGATGGGTATAGTAGTCTTGGCTGTAGGATATTTTCTTTCATCCCTTTAAATATGTCTTGCCATGGACTCCTGGCCTGAAGAGTTTCTGTTGAATGATGAGCTGTTATCCTTATGGAAATCCCCTTGTGTGTTATTTGTTGGTTTTCCCCTTCTGCTTTTAATATTTGTTCTTTGTGTTTGACCTTTGAGAGTTTGATTAATTTTTGTGTTGAAGTATTTCCCCTGGGTTTATCCTGTTGGGGACTCTCTGTATTTCTTGGATTCGGGTGATTTTTTCCTTTCCCATTTTAGGGAAGTTTTCAACTATCATCTCCTCAAGTATTCTCTCATGGTCTTTCTTTTTGTTATTTCTTCTGGGACTTCTATGATTCCAATGTTGGGGCATTTAACACTTTCTCAGAGGTCTCAGAAATGGTCCTCATTTCTTTTAATTAGTTTTTCTTTTTTCTCTCTGAATCATTTATTTCTACAATTCTATCTTCTATCTCAATTATAAACTGTTTTCTGCCTCTGTTATTCTACTGTTGGTTCCCGCCAGAGTGTTTCTGATCTCATCTATTGCATTATTCATTGTATATCGACTCTTTCTTATTTCTTCTAGATCCCTATTAAACCTTTCTTGCATCTTCTCGATCCTTGTCTCAAGGTTATTTATCTGCAACTCCAGTCAGTTTTCAAGATTTTGAAACATTTTCACTATCAATATTCAAAGTTCTTTATCAGGTAGATTCCCTATATCTTACTCATTTTTTTGGAAGGCATTTATCCTGTTCCTTTACTTGCTGGATATTTCTCTGACTCTTCGTCTTGCTTATATTGCTCTGTTTGTTGTGGCCTTTCTGTCTTCTGGCAGTTTGTGGAGTTTTCTTTATTGTGTAGTTTTGTTGCTCTGTGTGGCCTTCGACGGGTGGCTTGTCAAGGTTACCTGGTTAGGGAAGCTTGTGTCGGTGTTCTGGTAGGTGGAGCTGGATTTCTTCTCTCTGGAGTGCAATGAAGTGTCCAGTAATGAATTATGAGATGTCATTTGGTTTGGAGTGGCTTTCGACAGCCTGTATATTGAAGCTCAGGTCTATTTTCCTGTGTTGCTGTAGAATTTATGTGGTATGTCTTTCTCTGGAACTTGTGGACCCTTGGGTGTTGCCTGGTTTCAGTGCAGGCATGGAGGCATTTAATGAGCTCCTTTCAATTAATGTTCCTTGGAACAGTAGTTCTCTGATGTTCTCAGGATTTGGACTTAAGCCTCTGCCTCTGGTTTTCAGTCTTATTCTTGCAGTAGGCTCAAGACTTTTCCATCTGTCTCTTTCAAGGCAGTTCCTTCTGTTTAAGCTTCTTCTGTTTGTTGGTCTCTTCAATGTCTAATTCCCTTCCTGACACAAGGGGCGGTGGTAGACCCTTTTTTAGGCTCACCTGTACAGTCGTGCTGTGTGGAGGGAGGTAAGCTGCAGACAAATATCAGTAGCATCTGTGGAGAGTGCTTGCAGTCTCTCGGCCACACTGGGATATCCCCCGCTCATGGAGTGTGTGCTGTCCCAGTCTACACTGTACAGGCTTTAGGTTGCTCTGCTAGGAACCGTCTGAGGCCGGCCCTGGGTTGGATGTACATCCCTGGCCTAAGTCACTCAGGTTCTAGTTCTCGGGTACTACACAAAGGTGCAGACTTGGTTAGGCCTGCATTGTGTGCCCTTCCCTGGTCCAAGCAGCTCAGGTGACCAGGTGTTTGGGCAGCACTGTCGCTGCGACTTATTGCCTCCCCCGTCCCTGCTGCTCGGTTTTCTGGGTGTACAACCAGCACACCTTCTCAGGCAGATATCGACCGGCCAGAACCCAAGAAGTCTTGGTTAACAAAGAAGCCTACTTTCACCTTGGTATTGGATACCTCTCTGGAGCCGCGATTGCCCACTTCCAGCTCTGGCTGCCCTCCACTATCTGTCTCGGCGGGGGATGGTGGATGCGCTGACCACAGCTTGCTAGCTCTGTTCAGTCCTTTGTTCTGTGAGTGGGTCTGGCGATGTCTTAGCTTGGGTCTTTTTGCCTTTTCGCGGGTTAGCTATCACACAGTCTGCTTAGATATCTTAATTTAGCTCCCTCAGATTGCCTTAAGGACATTCAGCCCCGGTCCTTACTCTAAGGGATGCAGTCCGTGCCTCCCTGCTCAGCCACCGTTTGCTAGTGGGGAGTGTGGGCAGCTGCGCTGCTTCTCCCCTGGGTTTACTGCTAGGCACGTAGTGTGTAGGTTTTAATTATTTATCTATTGTTCCTCCTGGTTCTATTGCCCTCTGAGGTTCCAAAGGTTGCCACAGATTCACCAGTGAGTGTTTACAGCTGTTTGGAAACTTCTCTCTTTTTTTAAGCATCCCTTCCCGGGATGGAACTCCATCCATCCCTCTTTTGTTTCTCTTTTTATCTTTTATATTATTTCCTACCTCTTTCCAAGACAATGGGCTGCTTTTCTTGGTGGCTTATGTCCTCTACCGGCATTCAGAGTTGTTTTGTGGGAATTACTCAGCGTTCAAATTTCTTTTGATGAATTTGTGGGGGACAAAGTTGTTTCCCCATCCTTTTCCTCCTCCATTTTCATGTCTCCTCCCTCACACTAATACTTAAAATTTATTCCATTCTAAGATTCGTTTCTTTCAGAGCCCACCGTTCCCATATATATATATAATGGGTCAACAAGACAAAGTTGATTGTTCATGGTTCTGTCCCAACTGTTTTAAGGTAATTTTTCTTTTGGGGAAAATTTTTCAATCTTTAGACATGCACATGTGCAGCAAAATATAATGTACAGTCACTTAATTTTTATTGCTGTTTTCTTAATAAGTGTGTTATGAATTTGGATGTAGTATTCCGATATTGGCATTGCATTTGTCATTAAGGTGTACACATTTACAGTTCTACTTTTCACTTCCAAGATAATGTGAGATACATTAAGAATAATGATGTTTATAAAAAAGCTAATATGCTTTTAAAACTTAATTTTTTTGGAGTATTCTTGTTTTCCATTATTTTGTTAGTTTCTCCCCTAAAGCAAATTTAGGGAATACTGCAGTGCTTAGCGTCATAAAGTCTAGTAAACGAGATAGTGACTAAACAGCAGCCATACATCTATCTCCATGTTTTTGACTTCTTTCTAAATCTGGTCACCACAGTGCATTAAGACTTCCCTGTGCTGTGCATACAGATCAGAAGTATATGTGTGTCTGTTGTAATCTCCTAATTCCTACTACCACCAGGCATTACATCCTTGATAACCGTATATTTCTTCTCCATTGCTGTGTCCCTATCTATGCTTCTCATAGAGAATCATTTATTCCAGTTTTACCTAGATCCCATATATTTGTGTTAATATGTGATATTTCTTGTCCTCTTTTGTCTTAGCTTCATTGTATCTGACACTGTCTCTGTCCTTCTGCATCTATGAAATTTACCTGATTTCATTTCATCTTAAGACTATGGTATGTATGTCCCAACTCATTTTATCCATTCCTCTCTAGATGAATGGATATTTCTGTTGCTTCCATGTCCTGCTATTGCAAACAATGCTGCCATCAATATTGAGGTTGTGCATCTTTTGGAATTATGATTTTCCTTATGAAAATTATTGACAGTTATTGGATTTCTTGAACATATGGTAGCTTCATTCTAATTTTTAAATGATCCCCGATATTCTTCTCCATTTTAATCATCAATGTGCATTCCTAACAACAGTACAGGATTGTTCTGTTTACTTAGAACCCTCTCTTAGCATTTTTTGTGTGGATTATTTTTTATAATGGTTACTCAGACACATGTGAGTTGATACCACCTTTGAAGATTTTATTTCCCTTTCTCTCACAGTTAGTGATGCTGAGCATTTTAACAAATATTATTGGACATCTGTATATCTTCTTATGATAAGTGTCTATTTCATCACCTATTCATTTGTTTCAGTTGGGTTGTTCATTTGGCTGTTATTGAGCCACATGAGCTGCTTCCGTATTTTGGATATTCTTCTGTTGTCATTCTCTTCAGTTGCAAATGTTTTTCCCATAATGAGACTTCATTTCTGTCTTGCTTTTTGATTTCCTGTGCAACATATTTAAGTATAGTTAAGTCTCTTTATATATTTTTGGTTTTATTTTCATTTCCCAAGGAGGTAGTTAAAAAAAAAAAGTTGATGCTGCATTCCATGTCACAATGTATTCTACTTATTCTTTCCTCAAATATTATTGATTTACAATTTCTGGCCTTATAAGTAGGTCTTTAATCCATCTTGAATTTGTCTTATTCTATGGTGCTAAGGAGTGACTAAATGTGATCCACTGGAGCAGAGAATGGGACACCACCCCATTATACTTGGTATGGCAACTCTAAAAACTGTATAAAAAGGCAACAAGGTGTGATACCAAAAAATGAGTCTCCCAGGATGGTAGATGCCTAATATGCTACATGAGAGAAGCAGAGGTTAATAACTAACGTTTCCAGAAAGCAGTAAGTTGTTGCCCCAAAATGGAAATAAGCCTCATTGTATATATGTCTGGAGATGGAAGTAAAATGGAATGCTGTAAAGAACAGTATTGCAGGGCAACCTAGAATATTAGATCCATGAACAATCTAAATTGATTGAGGTATAACAGGAGATGGCAACAGCCAACTCTTTGAAAAAGACCCTGATTCTGGGAAAGACTGAAGGCAGCAGGAGAAGGGGGAAACAAAGATGAGATGATTGGATGGCATCACCTATGCAATAGATATGAACTCTGGCAAACTCCAAGAGGTGGTGAGGGACAGGAAAGACTGGCATGCTGCACTTCATGGCATCCTAAAAAGTCAGACACGATACGGCCACAGAAGAATAATCAGGTCGTGTTCTAACTGTATTCTAATACTTTTAGCTGTCCGGATTTTCCAGCTTAACTTGTCAAATATATTAACTTCTTGCCATTGAATATTGTTGCGTCCTTTGTCAAAGATTAGGTGATCATTGGAAGATATTATTTTAATGTTTTCTATCTGTTCCATTGGCTTTAATCCCAATATTGTGCTAATTGCATGGCCTTTTCAAAACTATATGTTTTTTGTATAGACTGAAATGAGGAAACCTGAGTCCTGTAGCTCAGTTTCTCTTTCCCAAGTTTGCATGGTTATTCAAATCTTTGTGTTTCCATCAAGTTGTAAAGATTTTTCTTTTTGGTTCTATTCTGTGAAAAATGTCATTTGTAATTTAATAGGGATGACACTGAATTTGCAAATTCCTTTTCGTAGTGTAGCCATTTTCACATATTGATTTTTAAAGTCCCAAAAATAGTATAGCTCTTATTTCATTTCTGTCACCTTTCTTAAAAAAAAGTCTCTATTTTAGTTGAAGGCTGATTACTTGACAATATTGTAGTGGTTTTTGCCATACATTGACATGAATCAACCATGGGTGTACATGTGTTTTCCATCCTGAACTCCCTCCCACTTCCCTCTCCATCCCATCCCTCAGGATCATTCCAGTACAACAGCCCTGAGCACCCTGTCTCATGCATCAAACCTGGACTTGTGATCAATTTCATGTAAGGTAATATACATATTTCAATGCTATTCTCTCAAATCATCCCACCCTTGCCTGCTCCCACAGAGTCCAAAAGTCTGTTTTTTACATCTGTGTCTATTTTGCAGTCTCAAATACGGGCTCATTGTTACCATTTTTCTAAATTCTATTTGTGTTAATATTCTCTATCGCTGTTTTCCTCTCCGACTTAATTCACTCTGTATAATAGGCTCTAGTTTAATTCTCCTCATTAGAACTGATTCAAATGCATTGTTTTTAATAGCTGAGTAATATTCCATTTTTTTTTCCAGTGAGTCAACTTGTCGCATGAGGTTGCCAAAGTATTGCAGTTTTAGCTTCAGCATCAGTCCTTCCAATTAACACCCAGGATTGATCTCCTTTAGAATGGACTGGTTGGATCTCCTTGCAGTCCAAGGGAATCTCAAGAATCTTCTCCAGCACCACAGTTCAAAAACATCAATTCTTCAGTGATCAGCTTTCTTCACATTCCAAATCTCACATCCATACATGACCATGGGAAAAACCATAGCCTTGACTAGACGGACCTTTGTTGGCAAAGTAATGTCTGTGCTTTGTAACATACTATCTAAGTTGGTCATAACTTTCCTTCCAAAGAGTAAGCGTCTTTTAATTTCATGGCTGCAATCAGCATCTGCAGTTTCCATCTATTTCCCATGAAGTGATGAAATTGAAAGTAAAAAGAGAAGTGGGTAGCAGATGATGAGAGAGTTAGGTAACATCACAAACCCTATGGACATGAGTCTGAACAAATTCTGGGAGATAGGGAAGGTCAGACTGATGGGACACAGTCCATGGGGTGGCAAAGGGATGGGCATGAATAACTGACTGAACAACAATAGCAAAACATTATTTCCTGTTATTGACAGTAGTAGATATCCGTGACTACTTCATTTTCTATCTCGCCATACCCTATCTATATCTCAGTTGCACTACTTTCACCACGTACCATGCAAAGATTCAGCCATGTGTGTTGTTATTGCTGTCACCCAAATGGACCAAAGTATATATGATTTCTCAACTACACATGATCCAATGGTATCCTAAACATTCTTCAGCATCCATTTATTTTCCTCAGAAATCTCTACCTTGCTATAGATAGAGAAAATTGTCTCTCACTAGCGAAGCCATGGGATAGAAAACAAGTTCTTGAAAATAAATACCCTTTCAGGATTCTGTATTCTAACTTTGTCTCAGTCTTCACATTGTTCTTTTAAGTCTCATTTCTTCAGTCACACTGAAGTTTCAGTCTGTGTTCTCTTCTTCTCAGTCTCACTGTCTGTGCAGACACTGTTCTTCTGTTTTCCTTGATTTTCCTTTTTTATTAATGTCTATGAAATGTTATTTTAAGTTCCTCTGGAAAATTTTTTCCACTTTACAGAACATTTTGAGATTTTAATTTTAGATTAACCTAATTGATGTGCTTTGATAGACTGTCCTCTCCCAAAGGAATAAATTATGACAACCCACATCTATTTCAGCTTGTGATTTGCTCACCTGTATTCAGGAGTAAAGGACTGTATTTGAATAATACAACCTGAATGGATGTGCAACTTAGTCACTGAGTCATGCCCAACTCTGCAACCTCATGGACTGCAGCCCAACAGGATCATCAATCCATGGGCTTTTCCAACAAAGATACTAGAGTGGGTTGCATTTCCTTCTCCAGCACAACATGAACAATGGAAATAAGAGATGAAAATTTTAACGTATAAAATTTAATAAATTCTGAACTTGAAGAGTTAATTCCCTAAAAAGAGTAAAAGTAACTTGATTGCAAGTTAAAATCACCAATTTTTGTTGTCTATCCCACAATCAGGTATAGAAAAAATCAACAGCTTCTCTAAAAACATAATTTTCAATTATTAATATGGCTAAGGAATATTTAAAAAAAAAGCAGAAAGAAATCTCAGAGATCTATATCAGAGATAGTAAATAGAGGCAAATAATGGCATTTTTCTTCGGGAGAAATTGAGGCAAGATTATTAATCTTTCTCTCTTTCTTTTTCTTGGTGAATGATATTTGGCATTCCTAGTGATAAATTTTCATCAAGATCCCTTAAATCAGGGTCCATACTTGCTTTTCAAGTGAATTATTGGTGAGGATTTTTGGAAGAAATGGAATGAGGGAAGCAAGACACAGCAGAGTGAAAGTAAATCTAATCTCAAGTGGAGGAAAAATTGCACTGTGTGTAGAATTTCTACATCAAATGTGTCAGTTTAGTTCAGGTCAGTTCAGTTGCTCAGTCATGTCCGACGCTTTGTGACCCCATGAATCACAACTCGACAGGCCTCCCAGTCCATCACCAACTCATGTGTAATTATGTATATTTTACGTATGAGCACACTAGTGAAGATTTTCATCTTCATTATGAAATTCTTGATACATCAAATATGAAAATCTGAATGAATGTTTTCTGACAACACATGAAACTTTGCATATTTGGAATAAGAAAGGCTGGTGATTTTTTTCATCTGACTTATGAACTGTGAATTTCACATGTAGCATTATCGGTTCATTGTTGAGACCTGAAATACAGTTTTGTGTTCGTTTTTTGTTTTGTTTTTTTTTTTTTTAAATAGGAGAAAATGTGGATACATTTTCAAACATGTAATTAGAAAGTCTGAATGCTTATAAGCAGGACTGCACAAAGATATTCATATGTATATTATGGACCTTTGATATTTTGTATATGAAAATATCACTTCATATTTTCAAGCTTGAAGTGTGACTTTCCTATATTTTTAATTTGGTAATCTGAGTGTTGAGGGCATGTTATTCTAATAAATTATGGAATAAACACTATTTCACATTTGAAAAACTGCACACAACATTTAATTATAGAAATCTGGAATTTTCTGTGCTTGATATATGAACTGAGCTGCAATTTTAACGCAGAACATTGAATTCTATACATTTTAAATATGAATAACTTGGTATCAGACATACTACCTGAGACATAGAATACTATATATTTCACATATGAAATTTTGAACACATTTTATCTTATATGAAATATGCAGACCCTTCAACATGACACATGAAAAGCTGCACTCTGATTTTCCTACATGAAATATGGAAATCTCTGTGTTCAGTATGAGAAAACCTGGACACAAATTACCTTATAAAAAATAAAGACTTCTCTATGTTTTGCATGAGAAAATCTGGGGACAGATTTTCTACGGAAACGTGACATTTTATAAATTCAATATATTTAATTCTGGGCATAGTATCTTTGTTGAACAAGAAATATAACATCCTTGTGTGTAACTAACATGTGAAAATCTGGACATACCTTATCCTTCATGAAAAATGGAGTACTCTTTCACATTTAAAAAGTGGGTTAGATTTTCTTTTCCTCCATGACCTGTAACATTCTTGGTATTTCACACATGAACATTTAGGCAAAAAATAATAATTTAGGCACAAATTAAAAATTTAGATGAAATTTGGAAATGTTTATATTTCATAGGCAAAACTCTAAAATCAGTCATCCCAAATGCAACTCTGTGTATTTTACATATAGCATGACATTTTTTCTATATGTTTACATACAAAATTTTATGTTGATATTCACATAAGAAAAACAACTAACTGGTTCTCCTGTATGATGAATGTTGTGTAAAAATGTTCCATCATGAAATGTAGAATTTTTTACAGTCCACATAAGAAAATCTTGTTGCTGATTTTCCAACATGAAAGGTAGAATCCTTATATTTCACACTTGGAAACCTGGGAGTGACTAGTGGTCCCTGGATCATGGAATTTTCTATGTTCATGTATGTTAATCTAAGTTCAATAATTCCTGTATGAAATACGATATTATCTCTACTACACAGATGAAAATCCTAGTGCAGAATGTTATGAAAAATGGCTTTCTCTGAATATTACATATGGCAATGCAATTTCAGATTTTCTTAAGTGAAATTGGGAAGCATCTGCACTTCATATTGAAAATGGAGTCTCATAATTTCCATAATGAATTAAAAAATAGTCTGTATTTCACATATGAACATCTGCTCACAGATAGATCAACATGTTATGTGGAATTTTGTATATTTCATATGCCAACATCTTGGCACTAAGTTTCTAATGAGAAATATAGATTTTTCATTATTGCACATGTGAAAATCTGACTATCTGGAATACACTACATTTCTTTTTTAAATTTTATTATTATTATTTTACTTTATATTATTGTATTGGTTTTGCCATATATTGCCTTGAATCTGCCCCTGGTGTGCCTGTGTTCCCCATCTTGAACCCTCCTCCCTCATCCCTTTCCGTCCCATCCCTCCAGTTCATCCCAGTGCCCCAGCCCTGAGCATTCTGTATCATGCATCAAACCTGGATTTGCGATTCGTTTTATATATGATAATATAAATGTTTCAATGTCAGTCCCCCAAATCATCCCACCATTACCCTCTCCCACAGAGTCCAAAAGACTGTTCTATACATCTGTGTTTCTTTTGCTGTCTCGTGTACAGGGTTATCATTATCATTTTTCCAAATTCCATGTATATGCATTAGTATACTGTAATGATGTTTTTCATTCTGGCTTACTTCGCTCTGTATAATAGGCTCCAGTTTCATCCACCTCATTAGAACTCATTCAAGTGCATTCTTTTTAATGGCTGAGTAATATTTCATAGTGTATATGTACCACAGCTTTCTTATCCATTCGTCTGCAGATGGACTCCAGGTTTCCTCCATGTCCTGGCTTTTATAAACAGTGCGGCGATCAACATTGGAGTGCATGTATCTCTTTCAATTCTGGTTTCCTCGGTGTCTATGCCCATTAGTGGGATTGCTGGGTGGTATGGCAGTTCTATTTCCAGTTTTTAAGGAATCTCCACATTGTTCTCCATAGTGGTTGTACTAGTTTGCATTCCCACCAACAGTGTAAGAGGGTTCCCTTTTCTCCACACCCTCTGCAGCATTTTTCACTTGTAGACTTTTGGAAAGCAGTCATTCTAACTGGCATGAAATGGTACCTCATTGTGGTTTTGTACTGCATTTCTCTGAGTGATGTTGAGCATCTTTTCATGTGTTTGTTAGCCATCTGTATGTCTTCTTTGTAGTAATCTCTGTTTAGTTCTCTGGCCCATGTTTTGTTTGGGCCATTTATTTTTCTGAAATTGAGTTCAGGAGCTGCTTGTATATGTTTCAGAATAATTCTTTGTCAGTTGCTTCATTTGCTATTATTTTCTTCCATTCTGAAGGCTGTCTTTTCACCCTGCTTATAGCTTTCTTTCCTGTGCAGAAGCTTTTAATTTTAATTAGGTCCCATTTGTTTATTTTTACTTTTATTTCCAATATTCGGGGAGGTGGATCATGGAGGATCGTGCTGTGATTTATGTCGGAGAGGGTTTTGCCTATGTTCTCCTCTAGGAGTGTTACAGTTTCTGGTCTTACATTTATATCTTTAATCCATTTTGAGTTTATTTTTGTATATGGTGTTAGGGAGTGTTCTAGTTTCATTCTTTTATAAATGGTTGACCGGTATTCCAAGCATCACTTGTTAAGGAGATTGTCTTTTCTCCCTTGAATATTCTTGCCTCCTTTATCAAAGATAGGTGTCACAGGTGCATAGATTTATCTCTGGGCTTATTATTTTGTTCCATTGATCTATATTTCTGTCTTTATACCAGTACCAAACTGTCTTGATGACTGTGGCTTTGTAGTAGGGCCTTAAGTCCAGTTTGTTTATTCACTCAGTTCTAGTCATCTTTCTCAAGATTGCTTTGGCTATTCGAGGTTTTTTGTTTTTCCATACTAATTGTGAAATTATTTTTTCTAGCTCTGTGAAAAATACTGTTGGTAGCTTGATAAGGATTGCATTGAACCTATAAATTACTTTGGGTAATATATTCATTTTCACAATATTTATTCTTCCAATCCATGAACAGGAAATATTTCTCCATCTATTAGTGTCCTGTCTGATTTCTTTCACCAGTGTTTTATCGTTTTCTATATATAGTTTATTTTTTGTTTCTTTCTTTAGGTAGATACATTCCTAAGTGTTTTACTCTTTCCATTACAATGGTGAATGGAATTATCTCCTTAATTTCTCTATTTTCTCATTATTAGTGTATAAGAATGCAAGAGATTTCTGTGTGTTGATTTTATATCCTCAGCTTTACTGTATTCATTACTTCTAGTTATTTTCTGGTAAAGTCTTTAGGGTTTTCTGTGTAGAGGATCATGTCATCTGCAGACAGTGAGAGTTTTATTTCTTTTCCAATTTGGATTCCTTTTATGTCTTTTTCTGCGCTGATTGCTGTGACCAAAACTTCCAAGATTATGTTGAATAGTAGCGTTGAGAATGGGCAACCTTGTCTTGTTCCTAACTTTAGGGGAAACACTTTCAATTTTTCACCATTGAGGATAATGTTTGCTGTGGGTTTGTCATATGTAGCTTTTATTATGTTGAGGAATGTTCCTTCTATTCCCACCTTCTGGAGGGCTTTTATCATAAATGGATGTTGAATTTTGTCAAAGGCTTTCTCTGCATCTATTGAGATAATCATATGGTTTTTATTTTTCAATTTTTAATGTGGGTATTACATTGATTGATTTGCAAATATTGAACAATCCTTGCATTCCAAATATGCAAATTTTCATGTGTTGTCAGAAGACTTTCAGTCAGATTTTCATACCTGATATATCAAGAATTCCATATATGAAGATGAAAATCTGCACTAGGATGTTCATATGTAAAATATACATAATTACGCATTTGATGTAGAAAATTCTGCACCCAGTGAGATTTTACCTCCACTTGAGACTGGATTTAGTTTCACTCCGTTGTATCTTACTTCCCTCATTTCATTTTTCCTGAAAGCCCTCACCAATAATTTATTAGAAAAACAAGTATGGACCCTGATTGAAGGGATCCTGATGAAAAACTATGACCAGGAATGCCAAATAACATTTACCAAGAAAAAGAAAGTGAGACAGATTCATATTCTAGCCTCAATTTCTCTTGAAGAGAAATGCCATCATATGCCTCTATTTACTAACCATGATATAGATCTCTGAGATTTATTTTTGCTTTTTTTTTTATATTCCTTAGTCATATTAATAATCGAAAAATATGCTTTTCAGATATGCTAATGCTTTTTTTTAACCTGATTGTGGGATAAACAGCAAAAGTTGGTGATTTTAACTTGCAATCAAGACACTCTTTTTCTTTGGTGTGAATTTTCTCTGTAAATTCAGAATTTATTAACATTTCTAAGCTGAAAAAATATATTTCTTAATAGTTCCAGTATTCTTGTTGCCCTGGAAAAGGAAATGGCAATCCACTCCAATATATTTTCCTGGAATATCTATGGGCAATCGAGTTTGTTGGGCTGCAGTCCTTGAGTTTGCAGAGTTGGGCATAACTCAGTGACTATGACGCACACCCATTCAGGTTGTATTACTCAAATACAATCCTTTAATCCTGAATAGAGGAGAGTCGAATCACAAGCTAAAATAGATGTGGGTTGTCATAATTTATTCCTTTTGGAGAGGACAGTCTATCAAAGCTCATCAAAAAGGTCAATCTAAAATTAAAATCTCAAAATGATCTGTAAAGTGAAAAATAGTTTCCTGAGGAATTTAAAATAAGATCTCATAGACATTAATTAAAAAGAAAAATCAAGGAAAATGGAACAGTGTCTGCACAGTGAGACTGAGAAGAACAGAACACAATGAAACTTCAGTGTGATTTAAGAAATGAGACTTAAGCGAACAATGTGAAGACGGAGACAAAGTTAGAATACAGAAGCCTGAAAGGGTATTTATTCTCAAGAACTTGCTTTCTATCCCATGGCTTCGCTAATAAGTGAAAATTTTCTCTGTCTATAGCAAGTTAGAGAGTTTTTGAGGAACATAAATGGATGCTGGAGAATGGTTAGGAGACCATTGGATCATGTGTAGTTGAGAAATCACATATACTTTGGTCCATTTGGGGGACAGCAATAGCAACAAACATGGCTGAATCTTTGCATGGTACGTGGTGAAAATAGTGCAACTGAGATATAGATAGGGTATGGAAGGATGGAAAATGAAGTAGTCATGGATAACTACTACTGTCAATAACAGGAAAGAATGTTTTGCTATTGTTGTTCAGTTATTCATGCCTATCCCTTTGCCACCCCATGGACTGTGTCCCGTGAGTCTGACCTTCTCTATTTCCCAGAATTTGTTCAGACTCATGTCTACAGGGTTTGTGATGCTATCTAACACTCTCATCATCTGTTACTCACTTCTCTTTTTACCTTCAATTATTCCCACTATCAGAGCATTCTCTAATGAGACAGCACTTTGCATCAGGTGGCCAGAGAAGAAAAGAACAATGAAAGATAGTAAACGTTTCCAAGTAGAGGTCTTGAACACATCTAAGATACAATGCAGAAAACACCTTTGTCAAAATTAAAGACTCATTTATGATAAAAGCTGTTCAAGAAGTGGGAACAAAGAGGATGATCTTCAACTTAATAAAGGCCGTGTATGAATAAACCCAGCACTACTATGTTTTTCAGAGGTGGAATCTGAAAGCATGTTGCCTAAGGTTGTGAAAAAGACAAAATTTGCCATTCTCACCACTGTTATTCAACATAATCTTGGGACTCCTAGCTACAGCAATCAGTGAATGGGGAAAAATACCAGCAAACTGATAAACAAGACGTAAAAATGTCACTGTTTGCTGAAAAAAGTTACATTTCAGAGATTCCTAAGATTGCACCAGAAAATTAATACGGAAGTGGTTGGGTAAAGAAAGAAACAGGAAAAAATCACCTGCATTCCTATAAATAACAAGAGAAAACAAAAAACAAAAATTAAAGAAACAATCTGATTCACCATTGTAACAAGAAAAATAAAATCCTTGAAAATGAACCTGCCAAACCAGAGAAAATACTTGTGGCCAGAAAAGAGTAAGGTATGGATGAGACAAATCATAGACGACACAAATGGAATGAGAGATACACTATTATTTGGACTATAAAATTCAATATGTGAAATTAGCTACACGATAAAAAAGAGTCTACAGATTCAATGCCATCCATATTAAATTACCAATGACATTTTTCACAGAAACAAAACAACAACAACAAAAATTCTTTACAACTTGATGGAAACACAAAGACTTTGAATAACCATGCAAACTGAAGAAAGAAAAACTGATCTGCAGGACTTAGGTTTCCTCACTTCAGTCTATACAAAAACCTATAGTTTTCAACCTGGCTTGTAATGGGCACAATATTGGGATTAAAGCCAATGGAACAGATAGTAAACCCTAAAACAATCTCTTTCCTAAATGATCACCTAATCTATGACAAAGAAGGCAGCAATATGCAATGGCAAGAAGATAATATATTTGACAAGTTAAGCTGGAAAATCTTGACAGCTAAAAGATTACAGTTAGAACAATACCTGGTTATTTTTCTGTGACCGAGTTGTGTCTGACTTTTGGGATGCCATGAACAGCAACGTGCCAGTCCTTGCTGTCCCTCACCACCTCTTGGAGTTTTCCCGAGTTCATATGCATTGCATAGGTGATGCCATCCAATCATTTCATCCTTCTTTTCCCCTTCTCCTATTGCCTTCAATCTTCCCCGGAATCAGGTTTTTTGTAATGAGTTGGCTATTGCCATCTCCTATTATACCACATTCAATTTAAATTGTTCATGGATCTAACATTCCAGGTTGCCCTGAAATACTGTTCTTTATAGCTTTCCATTTTACTTTCATCTCCAGACACATGAACAATGAGGTTTATTTCCACTTTGGGGCAACCATTTATTGCTTTCTGGAAATATTAGTTATTACCCTCTACTCCTCCCAAGCAGCATATTTGGCACCTACCATCCTGGGTGATCATGTTTTGGAGTCAGAACATGCTGCCTTTTTATATAGTTCGTGGAAGTCCCGTAGCAAGTATAAGGGGATGGTTAGCCACTCACTCCTCCAGTGGATCAACTTTAGTCACTCCTTTCAGTGCAGTTCATTTCAGTCACTCCTTCAGTTCAGTTCAGTTCAGTCTCTCAGTCATGTCCGACCCTCTGCGATCCCATGAATCATAGCACGCCAGGCCTCCCTGTCCATCACCAACTCCCGGAGTTCACTCAAACTCATGTCCTTTGAGTTAGTGATGCCATCCAGCCATCTCATTCTCTGTCGTCCCCTTCTCCTCCTGCCCCCAAACTTTCCCAGCATCAGAGTCTTTTCCAGTGAGTCCTTAGCACCATAGAAAAAGACAAATTCAAGATGGATTAAAGACCTACATATAAGGCCAGAAACTGTAAATCAATAATATTTGAGGAAAAAATAGGTAGAATACATTGTGACATGAAATGCAGCAGCAACTTTTTTTTTTTACCTACCTACTTTGAAATGAAAATAAAACCAAAATTAAATAAAAAGACCTAATTATACTTAAACATTTTGCACAGCCAACCCATAATCAAGACAAAAATGAAGTCTCATTATGGGAAAAACATTTGCAACTGAAGATATGACAACAGAAGAATCTCCAAAATATGGAAGCATCTAATGTGGCTCAATAATAGCAAAAGAAACAACCGAACTGGAACAAATGAATAGATGATAAAGTAGACATTTCTCCTAAGAAGACATACAGATGTCCAACAATAATGGAAAAGATGCTCAGCATCACTAATTGTAAGAGTTAGTGAAATAAAGTCTTCAGTGAGGGTATCAACTTACATTTGTCTGAATACTCATATAAAAAAAAAATCCACACAAAGCTAATTCTGGAGAGGGTGTGGAGTAAACAAAACAACCCTGTTCTGTCACTAGGAAGGCACAAAGATCGATTAAAATGGAGAATGTAACAGGGTTCATTTGGAAATAAGAATGAAGCTACCATATGTTGAAAAAATCCCAATAATTGCCAATAATTTTCATGGGGAAAATTATAATTCCAAAAGATGCACAACCTCAATATTGATGGCAGCAATATTTGCAATAGCAGCACATGGAAGCAACAGAAATATCCATTCATCTAGAGAGGAATTCATAAAATGAGTTGGGACATGCATACCATAGTCTTAAGATGGAATGAAATCAGGTAAATTGAATAGATGTAGAGGGACAGAGACAGTGTCAGATACAATGAAGTTAAGACAAAAGAGGAAAAGAAATATCACATATTAACACAAATATATGGGATCTAGGTAAAACTGGAATAGATGATTCTCTATGAGAAGAATAGATAGGGACACAGTAATGGAGAAGAAATATACGGTTATCAAGGATGTAATGCCTGGTGGTGGTAGCAACTGGGAGATTACAACAGAAGCATATATACTTTTGATCTATATGTACAGCACAGGGAAGTCTACTTAAGGCACTGTGGTGACCAGATTTAGAAAGAAGTCAAAAACATGGAGATAGATGTGTGGTTGCTGTTTAGTCACTATCTTGTTTACTAGTGTTCATGACCTGAAGGACTGCAGAATTCCCTAATTTTGCTTTAGGGGAGAAACTAACCAAACAATATAAAGCAAGTATACTCCAAATAATAATAATAATGTTTTAAAATATAATAACCTTTTTTAAACATCATTATTCTTAATGAATCTCACATTATCTTGGAAGTCAAAAGTAGAACTGAAAATGCGTGCACCTTAATGAGAAATGCAATGCAAATCTCAGAAAACTATATCTAAATTCATAACACACTTATTAAGAAAACAGCAATAAAAATTAAAGTGACTGTACGTTATATTTTACTGCATATGTGCATGTCTGAAGATTGAAAATTTTTCCCCAAAAGAAAAATTACCATAAAATAGGTGGGACAGAACCATCAACAATCAACTCTGTCTAGTACTTGTGCATTTTTTATATTCTAGTGTTTTTAATTTGTTGTATTTAATTCTATTGCATTACATCTTTGAGATGTTCATTGTATTTGTCACACAACGTCTTTTACCTATCTGTTATGGATGAATGGCAATCTGTGTGCACTTTTAAATCCCCTTTATTATTTATTTCAAAAACAATAGTTCTTCATTCACAGGAATTTAGGCTTTACAAAAATCTTTAACCGGTTATATTGATATGTTGAATTACATTCCCATGATGGCTGTAGGTACAAGAAAATCTAACATTTATTAAGGCATCCAGTTCTCAAATCAACTGTCAGTTCAGTAGCTCAGTGGTGTCCCACTCTTTGTGACCCTGTGAAACACATCACCCCAGGCCTTCCTGTGAATCACCAACTCCCGGAGTCTATCCAAACTCATGTCGATTAAGTCAGTGATACCGTCCAGCCATCTCATCCTCTGTCATCCCCTTCTCCTCCTTCCCTCAATCCCTCCCAGCATCAGGGTTTTTTCCGATGAGTCAGCTCTTCGCATGAAGTGGCAAAATATTGGCATTTCAGCTTCAACATTAGTCCTTCCAATGAACACCCAGGACTGATCTCTTTAGGATAGACTGGTTGCATTTCCTTGCAGTCGAAGGGACTCTCAAGACCCTTCTCCAAAACCGCAGTTCAAAAGCATCAATTCTTCAGCACTCAGCCTTTTTCACAGTCCAGATCTCACATGCATTCATGACCACTGGAAAAACCATAACCTTAACTAGACGGACCTCTGTAGGCAATGTAATGTCTCTGCTTTTTAATATGCTACCTAGGTTGGTCATAACTTTCCCTCCAAGGAGTAAGCGTCTTTTAATTTCATGTCCGCAATCACCATCTTCAGTGATTTTGGAGCCCCCTAAAGTAAAGCCTGATGCTGTTTCCACTGTTTCTCCATTTATTTCCATGAAGTGATGGGACCAGATGCCACGATCTTAGTTTTCTGAAAGTTGAGCTGTAAGCCAACTTTTTCACTCTCCTCTTTCATTTTCAACTAGAGGCTTTTCAATTCCTCTTCACTCTCTGCGATAAGGGTGGTGTCGTCAACATATCTTCGGTAATTGATATTTCTCCCAGCAGTTTGAATCTAGCTTGTGCTTCTTCCTCCCCAAAGTTTCTCACGATGTACTCTGCATATAAGTTAAATAAGCAGGGTGACAATATACAACCTTCATGTATTCCTTTTTCTATTTGGAACAACTCTGTTGTTCCATGTCCAGTTCTAACTGTTGCTTTCTGAACTACATATAGGTTTGTGAAAAACAGGTCAGGTGGTCTAGTATTCCCATTTCTTTCAGAATTTTCCACAGTTTATTGTAATCCACACGCTCAAAGGCTTTGGCATAGTCAATAAAGCAGAAATAGATGTCTTCTGGAACTCTCTTGCTCTTCCAATGATCCAGCAGATGCTAGCAATTTGATCTCTCATTCCTTTGTCTTTTCCAGCTGGTTTTAGAAAAGGCAGAGGAACCCAGATCAAATTACCAACATCTGAACTATATACGGATCATAGGTCTTGTCAGAAAATCTGCACCCTGGTTTTTTATTTGAAATGAACAAAAATCCTTTTTTCATGTTTAAACGTCATCATTTTAATATGTGAAATATAGAGAATTCCATATTGCTTGCAGGTACATCTGCTAGCAGATCTAAATAGTGATATACAGAGAATTCCATATATCAGCTTGAAATAGTTACACCTACATGGTGAAATAAAAAATATAAAGACTACCATATTTCACGTCAGAAAGTAAGTGCCTTGGTTTTATATGTGAAATTTAGAGGATTCCAAAATGCATATGAGACTATCTACACCCATATTTTCATGAATTAATTGCTGAGGTTCCATATTTCGTGTGTGAAAGTTTTTGCCCAGGTTTTTGTAACAAGAAATAGGGATCATTCCGTATTTCATGCAGGAAAATGGCATCAAAATTTTTACATGTGAAATATACAGATTTACACTGGCCATATGGGGAATCCAAAATCTAAAAATTCACATGTTACTATAGAGATGTACACATTTCCCTGTAGAAATATTTGCACCCAGACTTTCATGTGACACATAGAGTTTATTTCGTATTTCATTTTGGGAAAATTTCACATGGACATTCATCAATGCAATACAGAGAATTATAAATGTAAATAGGGAAATCAGGTATCAGTCAGACGAGAAATAAGTTGATTCTATATTTTTTTGCTCGTCCAAGATCTTAATTTTTGAATCATCAGTTCAGTTCATTTGCTCAGTTGTGTCTGACTCTTAGTGACTGCATGGACAACAGCACGCCAGGCCTCCCTGTCCATCACCAACTCTCAGAGTTTAACCAGACTTATGTCCATTTAAACCATGATGCCATCTAACCATCTCATTCTCTGTCGTCCCCTTCTCCTGCCTTCAATCTTTCCCACCATTAGGTTCTTGGCAAATGAGTCAGCTCTTCTGAATCATGGACAATTCCGTATTTTATGTGCGAAAAATCTAATACAGCTTTTTAAATGTGAATAATAGAGGCTTTGTAATTTATATGAGCAAATCTGTCCTCAGATTTTCAAATGTGAATTATACCAGATTCCGTATTTCTTGTCGGAAGATTGTTTCAGTGAAATATAGTGTTATTGCTCAAACATGAAAATCACATTGTCTTATATGAAATAGAAGATTCCATATTTTTTGTAGCAAAACGATGCCATTTTTCAAATATGAAATGCAGAGCAATCTGTATTTCATGACAAAAGCGGCACACAGATTTTCAAATGAGAAATCTGCAAATTGCATCAGGATTTCCTTTTTCATGCAGAAAATTCTGTGTCCATACTTTCATATAATATACAGAAAATTCCCTAGTTTTAATTGAAAAATCTGTCCCCAGATTTTCATTTGTGAATTTTAGGGGGTTTGATAGTTCATGTCCTAAAACCTGCACGTAGTGGTTCTTATGTGAAACTGAGAATTTTATCTTTCATGTAGGACTATCTAGTGTAATTTCAACATATCAAACAGAAAATTTGGTAAATCATCCATAATCACATGTTATTTCACATATGAAAATTTATCCATTGATTTTCATATTTGAAATATCAAATATTCCATGTCATTTTCCATGTCCATATTCCATGTCAAAATATTTTAATTCAGATTTTGGTGCATGATATATTCAAACTGTCATAGTTTAGGAGGTAAGTTCTGTACCAAGACATTCATTAAAGAAGTAGAGAAAGCAGGAATATCTAATTGTTCTATGGACATATAGAGAATTCCATGTTTCAAGGTCGAAAAATCTCATCCCGATTAATATATGAGAAATACAGTTGTTGGTGATATTCTCTCACTCAGTCATGTCCAGCTGTTTGCAAGACTGTGAAAAGCAGCACTCCAGATATCCCTATTCTGATTATCTCCAATACTTTGCTAAGACTCATGTTCATGGAGTCAAGTGATGCTGTCCAACGATCACACTCTCTGTCGTTTCCTTCTCCTCCTGTCCTCCATCTACCCATATCAGAGCTGATAATACTTATTTTTTTCAGTGACAAGGCAGAACCTCAATCTTTTCCCATGTATTATTTCTTCACATCAGGGTAGCCAAAATATTGTAATTTCAGCTTCAACCTAAGTCTTTCCAATGGATATTTATGGCTAGTTTCCTTTAGGATTGGTGGGGTTGATCTCCTTACTGGATAAGGATCTTTCAAGAACCATCTTTCTCACCCAGTTGCAAAGAGTCAATTCTTCGGCAATCAGCCTTCCTTATAGTGAAACTAGCACATCCATACATGTCTACTGGTAAAAGCATAGCTCTGACTATATGGACCTTTATTGCCAAAGAAATGTCTCTCCTTTTCATTACATTTTATCTATGTCTAGACTTATCATAGCTTTTCTTCCCAGGAGCAGGGGTCTTTTATTTTCGTGGATATATATATATACGTATATATTTTCGTGGAAATATATATATATTTACGTCACTGTCCCCAGATATTTTGGAACCGAAGAAAACTGTCTGTCACTATTTTCATTTTCATCCTTTCTATTTGCCAAAACATTGCTAGTCTTTGTCCCACCTCATTTCATACACCAAGGCCAAACAGGCCCATTGCACCAGGTATCTTCTGATTCTCTGTTTTCACATTCCAGAACCCTATAATGAAATGGACATCCTTTCTCGGGGTTAATTTTAGAAAGAGATTGCAAGTCTTCCTAAAACCATTCAAGTTTCCTAGTGGCATAGATGGTAAAGAATTTAAAAGCAGAGACTTCCATTTTTCATGTAGGAAAATCTTCACCCAGATGTTCTTGTTCAAGAAAAAGAACTCCTCATTCCTTGTAGGAAAAATACCTACCCTGATTTTTAGCTGTGAAGTGTAGAAAATTCTATGTGTAATGTAGGAAAAAAAAATCTTCACCAAATATTCATATGTAAATTGTAGACGATATTTCAAATAGGAATATAGGCATTGCTTTGCCTATGTGAAATAAGTAATTCCATATTTCTAGTAGGAAATCTGGCAACTGTATAGGTGATATGAAACAAAATTATTTCATACTTCATGGAAAAAAGCACCACGCCTAGAGTTTCAAATACGGAAAATATAGAAATCCATATTTCATGTAGGAAAATCAGAGCGAGTTTTTCATTTGTGAAATACAGACAATTGGAATTTGGGCCCATGTTTTTCTAAATGGAATATAGTTAATTCATTTTTTAATGGAGTCCAACTGCGATTGGATTTTTATGTGTGAAATATAGAGAATTCCATATTTAAAGGAAGAAAATCTGTGCCCAGATTGACATATGTGAAAGAATCAAAATTCCTTGTTTTGCATACTAAAATCAATCGCTAGCATTTAATAAGTGAAATACAGAAAATTCCAGATGTCATGTAAGAAATTTAGCATCCAGTTATGTATAGACGTGCTGTGGTTCATGGGGTCGCTAAGAGTCGGACACGACTGAGCGACTGAACTGAACTGAACTGAATGTATAGGTGAAATAGATTTAATTCTCATTTTCATGGAGAAAAATATGCATACAGATTTTCATATGAAATAAAGAGATTTTCATTGTTTTCTTTTTCTCTTATTTTTTTATTTTAACTGCAAAGTCTTTTATTTTTACTCAAAATGATACAGAAAATCACTGAGGGGTACTAACAGTGGAATAAAATGAATTGACAGGATAGAGTGACAGAACTGAGGCTTTCAAACTCTGCTGGTTGAGTAGATACTTGAGAGATCCTTGGACGG
The DNA here is from genome assembly GCF_049115385.1 of Moschus berezovskii. Lineage (NCBI taxonomy): Eukaryota > Metazoa > Chordata > Mammalia > Artiodactyla > Moschidae > Moschus > Moschus berezovskii. Next base: position 51,806,450 of record NC_142489.1, on the reverse strand, counting down.
CAAGGAGATCAAACCAGCAAATCCTAAAGGAAATCAGTCCTAAAATTTCATTAAAAGGACTTGTAACTTAAGCTCTAATACTTTGACCACCTGAAGCAAAGAGACAACTCATTGGAAAATACCCTGATGTTGGGAAAGATTGAAGGCAGGAGGAGAAGGATGGACATGATTTTGAGCAAGCTTTGGGAGATGGTGATGGATAGGGAAGCCTGGTGTGCTGCAGTCCATGGAATCACAAAGAGTCAGACATGACTTAATGACAGAAAAACAATAAATAAAGAAGGTTAGCAGTAATGAGGCTTGAAACCCTCCAGTATAAGAGAAGAAGATGAGAAGTGTTCAAATGCTAGATTTGCCAAAGACTGAAATGTGGCCTGTGAAGGAAGAAAGTCAATGATGACTGTGCCATTTTTTTTTTTTTTTTAACAATTGGAAGTGAGTTCCCATTTTTTTGAGAAAAATACTAAAGCAGGTTTAGGAGTAAGGCAAGATATGCTAAATTGGAGACAATTATTGGTCAATTACGTAGAAATACCTAGGAGATAAGAAGGTTTTTTTTTTAGAAGAAAGAACTATCTTTTAGAAGTTTCTTTTATATTATTATAAGAGAGTTTCCCAGTTTCTGTCATTTAAATAAGTCCTTGGTGGGATCTAGAATGCTGACCTTCTTCTAGACATGCTCAGTATACTTAAAACCCAGACTGAAAAAGCCTACATTGTCAAGTTGAGGCCCTGATTCCACATCTCTTGGGGTGTTATTTTGTTCCCTCTTATTCAAAAAAGTGAATCGCCTTCTGCATTAAACTGAATTGTATGCAGTACTTGTACCAGTCTGAAATGGACCAAATTATGAAAGAAAAGACTGGATATGATGAATGTCCAAACTCTATTCTCAGTAAAAATTCCCTATTCGGCAAGCAGCAATGGGTTTTAGGCTTGTAATTCCTATAGTGCTGTTTTCCCAGTGGTCGTATTTGACACACTTAGCTCTCGGGGTTTCTTGCTGGACTTACTGATTTGTGACGTGAATTAGAAAATTTGATAGAACAGGAGTTCCTCTGGGTGTATGCAATGGCCTGTAGGTACTTAATCAATCCCTACTTAAACTGTTTGAGCCGATTTTCGGGTAAAGGGATTAACTAGAGATTGAGTAATGTATTCACAGAAGTTAAAATTTAGCTAGAAGGGCTCTCAGTACCACGTTTGTCAACTACTGGGATGAAATAAGAGCTATACTTCAAGTTTGACATTTAAATGATTATTTCAAATGAGGGAAATCCTCCCTAAAATCTCCAAGCCAACTTTATTTGTCCTTCCTAAAATGTCTATTAACTGACTAGTTACTGAGACACAATTGAAGATATACAACGTTAGCTATGCACGTTGTTAAGTATTGTGTTCTGATGACATTCAGCACTGTTCAGTAATTAGCTTAATGAAGAGGTGTAAAATTATATTAGTTATCCAGATGCTAATTTGCAGTAATATGTGCTGCCTGATTTGGGAGGGTTCTTGTCTGAACTACAACCAGTAAGATTTGTTACTTAATTAGGAGATCATTATGTGTGTGTATGTGTGTGAGAGAGAGTGATTCCCACCATTAGAACCATTACTCTTGTTTAATGTGCTCTAAATTTTGGGAACATTCACTCTCCCACTGCAAATTGCATCAGCCATTCCTTTCAAGGTTTGGTAAACAAATGTGTTATCCGTTACCAAATGGATTCACAAACAACTGAAAATGAAACTGTGCACCCTTTTGGCTAAGATCAAGTGAGATCTCCATTTTCATTGTGGAAATTGAGGGTTGAGAAATTCACATATGCAATATAGAGAATTCGATATTTCATACGTGGAATTTACATGCATATATTCATATTTGAAACACTAAGTTCTGTGCTTCACGTAGAAACATTTTGCACTTACGCCAATATGCGACCTACAGAGAATTCCCTATTTAGAGATGGAATTCTCTCTATATAAAGAGAATTACAGATGAAGAATCTCTAATTAAGGGATATCAAAGTCAGCATCCCGCTAAAGGACATGACTCATCAGTGCCAGGGGCATTGAAGTCAGCTCATTTACTGTAGAGGGGCCCTTTCAAAGTAGTTCTGTTTTCTACCTGCCTCCAAGTGAGAACACATGCCAGCTAAACCTATCACCTTAGACCTTTGGGGCTGGGAGCAGCAGGAGGATCATCCTAAGCCATCCACTACAAAGCACTGATGCTTAAAATTTTGCGAAGACTTGAGTGATGTTGGAAACTGGCAAATTCTGCAGGTTCAGTTCAGTTCAGGCGCTCAGTCGTGTCTTACTATTCATGAGCCCATGGCCTTCAGAATGCCATACCTCCCTGTATATCATCAACTACAGGAGTGTGCTCAAACTGATCTCTATTGAGTCGATAATGCCATCAAGCCATCTCATCCTCTGTCATCCCATTCTCCTCTTGCCTTCAATCTTTCCCAACACCAGGGTCTTCTCCAGTGAGTCAGTTCTTCATATAAAGTGGCCAAATTACTGGAGTTTCAGCTTCAACAATGGTCCTTACAAAGAACACTTAGGACTGCTCTCTTTGAGGATGTACTTTTTGAAACTCCTTGAAATCCAAAGGATTCTCAAGAGTCTTCTTCAACACCACAGTTGGAGAGCATCAGTGCTTCAGTGCTCAGTATCTTTTTTTTTTTTATAGTCCAAATCTCACATTCATGCATGTCTAGTGGAGAAAACATAGCCTTCATAAGATGGACCTTTGTTGATAAAGTAATGTCTCTGCTCTTTACTCTGCTGTCTACATTGGTCATAAGTTTCCTTCTGAGGAGGATGTGTCTCTTAATTTCATGGCTGCAGACACCATCTGCCGTGATTTTGGAGATCAAACAAATAAAGGCAGCCACTTTTTCGATTCTTTCCCCATTTATTTGTCATGAAGCGATGAGACCAGAGGCCATGATCTTAGTTTTCTGAGTGATGAACTTTAAGCCAGCATTTTCACTCTCCTCTTTCAATTTCATCAAGAGGCTCTTTAGTTCTTTTTCACTTTCAGCGATAAGGGTGGAATGATCTTCATATCTGAGGTGATTGATATTTCTCTCGGCAAACTTGTCTCCAGCTTGTGCTTCATCCAGCCCAGTGTTTCTCATGATGTATTCTGGACATAAGTTAAATGAGCAGGGTGACAATATACAATCTGACATACTCCTTTTCCTATTTGGAAACAGTCTGTTTTTCCACGTTCAGATTTCACTGATGCCTCCTGACCTGCATGAAGATTTTTCAGGACGTAAGTCAGCTGGTCTGGTATTCCCATCTTTTTCAGTATTTTCCTCAGTTTATTGTGATCCACACAGTCAAAATATTTGGCATAGTCCATGAAGCAGAAATAGATGTTTTTCTGGAACTCTCTTGCTTTTGCGATGATCCGGAGAAAGTTGGCAATCAGATCTCTAGTTCCTCTGCCTTCTGTAAAGCCAGCTTAAACATCTGGAAGTCCATGATTCACGTATTGCTGAAGTCTGGTTGGAGAATTTTCAGCATTATTTTACTCATGTGCAAGTTGAGTGTAACTGAGTGGTAGCTTGAGCTTCGTTGGCATTGCCTTTCTTGGGCAATTCTACTCAGGAGGCAGCATCACCTTATGCTACAGAGCCATCAGGTTCCCAAACCTTACATAAAAAACGATGTGCCTGGTCCTGTGGCTGAAAGAACACTGTTGCATTTGAGAAAGACAGAAAGCTCTTTGTAGGGGTTCTGCATACCCCATCACTTTGCTTTGTAATCTGGGCCATTCTGTTTCTTGGCTGCTTTTCATCTCCTTGAATGGCCCTGAGTGCTCTCTTCCTGCCACTCTGATATCCTTGGGCTTGATTGCCTGTCTTCAATCTGCCAGCCATGCCAGTTCTGACAGTTTTCATGCACTGTTGGAACAGTGATTGCACAGAGACACAGATACACCCAATACTAAATGGAAATTTTCACAGATGCAGAACCATACCTTTGCTTATTCAGGATAATGGACTTGGATAAGCACCTCTTATTTTCTCTGATGGTTTTCTTCCATTTACTTGTTAATCAAGTTAGTGTTCTCTTCTATCTATATTGTTTATTCTGGAAGGTTACAAAGTGTAGGGATATGCTCATGAGGAGGACTGACATTCAAAGTGTTGTGTGGGCTCTTTTGTGGTGTGTCCATTCATGGTGGACAACTGAATGAGTGGTACTAGTCTGTATTCCTCCATCACACTGACTGATTCACAGTGCCAGTCACATTGGCATGATTTTATTCCATGCACTTTCATTAAAGCAAGCAAACCAGAAATAGCATGGAGCTTTGGACAGCACTGACTTTGAGCACCCCATTTCAACAAGCTCTCTCAAAATCATTGTTTGTCAATGCCATGCTCTTATGGCAGGCCCAGTACCCACTCAGGCCCAAGACCTTCTGAGAGAGGTGCACCTGTGCCTCCTAATTGTGTAATAGTCTGTTTGGAGAGGTTTTCACTTCCCCCTCCCCCTATGGTTGTCTCCCTGTAACAGGGAAAGTCCAAATCGAGGCCTCCAAAATGCCAAAGAGAATGTGACAGGACTATGTCCGAAGCAATATCATGAAGAAGGTACATATGGATCCAAAGCACCTCTGCTGAAACAAGTCACTGAACGTGAAGTCCAAAAGGTCAGGTTCCTTCCTTTTTTGTCAACATCACAGTTTACTTCTACACACACATGCACAGAACCCCCACACAGATCACACCCTGGAGAGCCTGCCTGCCCTGGGCCCACAACTCATGGCTCTATTGTTCAGAAAGTGGCATTCCTCTCCCAAATGTTCCAAGAGGGCATGATTCCAGGCCAGGCCTCCCTAACTTGCTAAATGCCAAGGTTCTCTTTCTCTTGTCCTCATAAGGCTGTGATAGAGAGTCTCATGTTGCACATTTCACTCAGGATTACCACAAAAAAATCAGAGATTGTCCTGCAGTGAGAGTTTCAGAACCATCCTTCAAGTGCAGAGAGACATTTTGCCTCTCTGTCATCCACAGCCAAGGATGAGATCCCAGAGAAAGAGAGGAATTTATGTCAGAATTTTTGGCTCAAGAAGCGGGACATCTTTGTGATGACATTTATTCCATTCTCCCTAAGACTGAAAAGCTGAAGGCTCTGAACTGCTCTCAGGAACATCACTGTCCTAGGATCCCTTGATGTAAACAGCCCACCACCATTCAGTTCAAGTTATTTCTGTCCCTCATTCACCCTACACTTTATGACCCCATCAACTGAAGCATGCCAGGCTTACCTGTTCATTTAAAACTCCCAGAGCTTGCTCAAATACATCTCCATCAAGTGGTGATGCAATATCTCTCTTGCTGTTATTTGGAAAATGAGCATGCCATCCAAACTTCTCAATTTCTGTCGTCCAATTCTCCTTCTGTTGTCAGTCTTTCCCAGTATCAGAGGGTTTTACAGTGTCTTTCTTCACGTCAAGTGGCCAAAATACTGAAGATTCAGCTTCAGCATTTCTCCGAATACTCATGACCAAGTTCTTTTAGGAGTCACTCGTTCCTTCTACATGCAGTGCAAATCTCAATCGTCTTTTCCAATACGACCGATCACAATATCAGTTCTTCGGTAGTCAGGTTTAAGGTCCAAATCTCACATCCATATGTGACTACTGGAAAAACCATAGCTTTGACTAGATGGACATGATGTCTCTGCTTTTTAAAATGCTGTCTATATTTGTCTAGCTTTTATGGCCACAGTCACCATCTACAGTGATTTTGAAGTCCAAGAATGCAAAGCCTGTCATGGTTTCCACAGTTTCCCCGTCTCTTTGCCATAAAGAGTTGGGACCAGATGCCATGAATTTCAGTCATTGAATGTTCAGGTTGAAACCAAAATTTTCACTCTCCAATTTCACTTTCATTAAGAGATTTCTTAGTTTCTCTTCACTTTCTGCCGTTATGGTGGTGTCATCCTATATTTGTGTTTGTTTCTATATCTCCTGAAAAATGGGATCCCCGCTTGTGCTTCATCCAGCTTGGCATTTCACATGACACTGTCTACATAAGTAAATATGGTGACAATATATAGCCTGGAGTTGCTACTTTGCCCAACTTGGAACCAGCCCATTGTTCCCCATCCATGATAACTGTTGTTTCATTATCTGCATAGAAGTTTCTCAGGAGGCATGTCAGGTGGTATGGTATTCCCATCTCTTGAAGAAATTTCCACACTTTTTGTGTTCCACAAGCCGAAGGTTTTGACATAGTCAATAAAGCAGTGGATGTGTTTCTTGAACTTATTTGCTTTTTTGAGCATAAAACGGGTTTGTGCAATTTAATCTCTGGTTCTTCTGCCTTTTCAAAATGCAGCTTGAACCTCTGGAAATTCTTCCTTTGCACACTGTTGAAAACTTCCTGGGGAATTCCGTGCATTACTTTTTGCTTTATGTGAGATGAATGCAATCGTGTGTTAGTTCAAAGAGTCTGACATTGTCTTTCTTTGGGAATGCGATGAAAAGTGAGAATTTTCAGTCTTGTGGCCACTGCTGAGTTCTCCAAACTTGCCTTCATATTGAGTGCAGCACTTTCAAGCATCAAATTTTAGGATTTGAAATATCTCAACTGGATAGCCATCACCTCCACCATGTTTGTTCTCACTAATGTTTCCTAAAGCCTTCTTGACTATGCATTCTAGGATATCTGGGTCTAGGTGAGTGATGATACCATCGTGCTCTTCAGGGTTGACCATTTTCTTTGTGTTTTTGCCACCTCTTCTAATATTTCTGCTTCTCTTTGTTCCCTAATATGTGTGTCCCTTATCGTGCCCTTCATTGCATAAAATGTTCCCCTGGTATATTTAATTTTCTTGAGGAGATCTGTAGTCTTTCTTATTCTATTGTTTTCCTCTATTCCTTGGCATAGATCAATGAGGATGATTTTCTTATAAGCCATAGCTATGCTTCAAAACTCTGCATTCATATGGGTGTAAATTTCCTGTTCTTTTTTCCCTTCCACTTCTCTCTTTCTCTCTTTGTTTCCTTTTCCCCAGCTGTTTTTAAGGCTTCTTCAGGTAACCATTTTGCCTTCTGCATTACTTTCTGTTGGGAATATTCTTCATTGCTTCATTTTGTACAATATCACAAACTTCTGTACAAAGTTCTCTTTCAGATCTAATTCCTGGAATCAATTTGACATTTGTGATTTCACTCAAAAGATATTTTATTTAGGTTATACCTGAATGATCAAGGGGTTTTCCCTACTTTCTTCAATGTAAGTACAATTTTTCAATATGTGTGGTTGATCTGAGCCACAGTCAACTCCCAGTATTGTTTTGGCTGACTGTATAGAGACTTGAGCAATACATGAACTGTGAACTTCCAGATGTTCAAGCTGCTTTTAGAAAAGGGAGTGGAACCAGAGATTACATTGCCAACATCCTCTCAATCAGCAAAAAAGCACGAGAGTTCCAGAAAACACAGCTATTTCTGCTTTATTGACTATGCCAAAGCCTTTGTCTGTTTGAATCACAATAAATTGTGGAAAATTTTGAAAGAGATGGGGATACCAGGTCACCTGACCTACCTCTTGAGAAACCTATATGCAGATCAGGAATCAATAGTTAAAACCGGACATGAAACAACAGACTAATTCCAAATAGGGAAAGGAGTATTTCAAGGCTGTATATTGTCACCTGTTATTTAACTTCTATGCAGAGTACACCATGAGAAACGCTGGGCTGGAAGAAGCTGGAATCAAGAATGCCGGGAATAATTTCAATAACCTGAGGTATGCAGATGACACTACCCAAATGGCAGAGTGTGAAGAGGAATTGAAAAGTCTCTTGATGAAAGTGAAAGAGGAGGAGCTTAGAGCTCAACTTTCAGAAAACTAAGATCATTGCATCTGGTCCCATCACTTCATGTAAATAGATGGGGAAACAGTGGAAACAGTGTCAGGCTTTTTTTTTTTTTTTTGGGGGGGGTGGGCTCCAAAGTCTCTGAAGATGGTGATTGTGGACATGTAAGCAAAAGTCGTTTACTCCTCAGAAGGAAAGTGATGACTAACCTAGATATTATATTAAAAAGGAAAGACATCACTTTGCCAACAAAGGTCCATCTAGTCAAGTCTATTGTTTTTCCAGTGGTCATGTATGGATGTGAGAGTTAGATGGTGAAGAATGTTGAGTGCCAAAAAAATGATGCTTTTGAACTCTGGTTTTGGAGAGACTCTTGAGAGTCCCTTGGAGTGCAAGGAAATCCAACCAGTCCTAAAGGACTGATTCTAAAGGAAATCAGTGTTAGGTGATCTTTGAAAAGACTGATGCTAAAGCTGAAAATCTAATACTTTCATCACCTCATGCGAAGAGTTGACTCAATAGACAAAACCCTGAGCTGGGAGGGATTGGTGGCAGGAGGAGAAGGGGACGATAGAGGATGAGAGGGTTGGATGGCGTCACCCACTCAATGGACATGAATTTGAGTAACTCTAGGAGTTGGTGATTGACAGGGAGGCCTGTTGTGCTGCTGTTCATGGGGTCACAAAGACTTGGACATGACTTAGCGACTGAACTGAGCGGATCTGAACTGAAAGAGACTCTCTAGCCTCAGCTCCATAGTATATTATCAGTTTGATTTTGTTATTGATCATCTGATGATGTGCATGTCTGGAGTCACATCTCGTGTTGTTGGAAGAGGGTGTATCCAATGACAGTAACTTGTCTTTGCAAAACTGTGAGAGATTTTGCCCTGGTTTATTTTGTACCCAAAGACCAAACATGTCTGTTCCTTTAGGGAGTTCTCAATTTCCTACTTTTACATTTCAGTCCCATATGATGAAAATAGCATCTTGTTCTTTGTGTGTACGTCCTAGAATGTCCTACTGGTAATCCCAGACCCACTCAACCTCAGCTTCACCCTGGCCTACAGCTCAATTTCCACTTTAGCATTACTGGTCATGACGCAGACTTGGATTACAGTGCAACTGAATGGTTAGCCTTGAAAACAAGCAAAGATGTTTCATTTTTATATTGCAATCAAGTACTGAAATTCACACTGTTTTTATTGATGAGCGCAGCTTCTTCTATTTCTTCTCTAGGGATTCTTACCCACTTTAGAAGATAAAATGGTCATTTGAATTAAATTTGTCCATTCCATTCAGTTTTAATTCACTGTTTGCTGAATCTTTGATCGTCACACTTGTCATCTCCTGTTTGACCACGTAAATTTTACCTTCATCATGGTCCTCACATTCTAGGTTCCTATGAAATATCATTCTTTACAGCATCAAACTTTACTTTTACACCACTCACATCCACACCTCGGTGTTGTTTCTCCTTTGGCTCCATCTCTTCATTTTCTCTGGAGTTACTTCCTCACTGAGTTCCAGAAGTATACAGGACACTTACCAACCTGGAGAGTTCATCTTTCAATATCCTATCTTTTTGGCTTTTCATATCGTTCATGGGATTTTCAAAGCAAGGATATTTAAGTGGTTTTCCATTCCCTTCTCCAGTTGACCACATTTTGCCAGAATTCTCCACTATGTCCAATCTATCATGCGTGGCCCTACACAGCAGGTCTCATAGCTTCATTGAGGTAGACAAGGCTGTGATCCATTTGAACAGTTTGCTTAGTTTTCTGTGATTGTGCTTTTCATTCTCTCTGCCCTGTGATGGATAAAGATAAGATGCTTATGTAAACTTCCTGATGGGAGAAACTGACTGTGAGTGAGCCTCGGTCCGGCTCTGATATATGGGGCCATATTCAGTGAATCTTTAATCCAATATACTCTTGATTGGTGTGGCTGTGTTCAGGCTTCGTTGTCTGAACTGAGCCCAAACTATCATATGGGAAACGAAAGTCATTGGGACCTCCTTCAAAAGCATTTGATCAAGCACTCTTGTATTCAGGGCCTGAGACACCTCTGCATCCCACTTTCTGCCGGAGACTCATTGACACTCACAAGCAAGTCTGGCTCAGTCTCTTTTGGGGACACAGCTCCTTATTCTTGACTCCTCATGCACACAAGATTTTGAGTGTGCCCTCCAACAGTCTGTTTCACTCCTGTGGAAGTTGTATAATCAAATTCCACTGGCCTCCAGAGTCAAATTCCCTAGGGTTCTCAGTCCCTTTGCCAGATCCCAGGGTTAAGAAAACTGTAGGAGTCCTAGAGCTTCCTTAAATGTGTGAAAATTTCTTTGGAATCATTTCCTGCAACTTGTGGATTGTATGCTAGGCGGCTTTATGTTAGGTTGTAAGGTGACCTTCGGTGAGAGAGCTTATGTTACAAACTGCATGACCCAGGTCTGTAGCAGCTGGAGCCTCTCTTCCCTGTCAGGCCATTGTTGACCCATGCCTCTGCAGGATACACTCAATCACTTAAATGCAGTTCTGACTCTGTCTCTGTGTGATCTCTGGGTATCGGTGCACAAAATGTTTTACTGAGCACTTGAGGCATCGCTGGTATTTATTGATTCTAATTGCAAATTCACCACTGCTATTGTTTTCTTGGGGCTTTCCCTTTGCCCTTAGACATCTGTTGTTGTTGTTGCTCTTTTTGGTGGGACCCAACATTCTTGTGTCAATGGTCCTTCAGAAACAAGCTGCAATTTTGGAGTTCGCACAGGAAAAGTTGGCTTCACACCCTTCTACTTTCCCATCTTCACTCCCTTACAGGCACACACTGCCAAAGGGGGAAATGCCTCCATCCCACATCTGAAATTTTTTCACCATTCTGAGCTGTCAGATAGGCTTGAAGTGCCTGGACAGAGCCAAGGTCACCCTGTATTTTCTAGGATGTGTGTGGTTTCACCATGAGGGATCCTACCTTTTCATGTCATTTGTCTCACATGATGTTATTGTTGGTCACTCGTAAAGTGAGAGTGTGTTACCTGATTGGCTGGTCCGAGGCAGCACTATCCCAGGGCCTTCCCCTAATTTGGAAAAATTCTCCAGTGCAACAGGTTTTCTTTCTATTCCTCCTCCTTTCAGTTTCTACTCTTTCCTGAAGCACCTTCACCTCTTCACACTCTTATTTCCAGTTATAACCATGTCCACCGTTTCCACAGGCCAAATTACTTCCCACAGACTGAGGGGTCCACAGGCTATGTTTTAAAAGCCCCACACCACTGGAGTTATACTGGATGGATCTTTAACCGTTCCACATCCTCTTGCTGGTACAAACACACATAACCACAGCAGAAACTGTGAGCTTCTTCATGTCTCTTGATGTAAACCCAGATTTGCGAATTCACAGTCCTGAGTTGTCACTGGTCATCCTTTCCTCATTCCATATGTCAGAGATGCATAGACCAGTCTCTCCCAGTCTGTGGATGCCTGGTGCCTCCTTCTGCTTGTTCCATATCTCGTGGTCTGTAACTTTCACCTCTCTGTCATTTGTGATTGGATGCACATCCACAGAGAAAAACACACAAACATTGGAAACAAGCCTACGTGGCTACACACACAAATGTGCAAGGCACACGGAAACATAGGCAAATAGGGAAAATGGGTGTTTCTGCAGCTGAAGAACCAGTGCCTTATGTGAAATATAGAGATTTCCATATTTCTTATAGGAAAATATCCATTCTGAATTCAAATATGAAGTGTAGAGACGTCCAAATTCCATTACGGAGACTTCCCCCCAGGTTTTGATACAGTAAATACAAGTCATTTCCCACTTCATGGAATCCATTCTTTGTTTTGGTATATGTTTTCAGAAATACAACAAACTCTTTACTTCATGAAGAAACAGTGGTGACCATATTTTCACTTGTGCAATAGAGATAGTTCCAATTTCATACTGGTTTTCCATGACTTTAAAAGCAGTGATAAGATTTCCATAAGTGATAAATATCCAGAACTTTCCATTTGATGTTAGACAACCACCACGAGGATTCATGTATGAGGTGTAGACAAGTCCACATTTCACATTAAAAAAAAAAAAAAAACTGATTCCAGATTTTCTTCAGTTCAGTTCAGTTCAGTTGCTCAGTCGTGTCCGACTCTCCGCAACCCCATGAATCACAGCACTCCAGGCCTCCCTGTCCATCACCAACTCCTGTAGTACACTCAAACCTTTGTCCACAGAGTCGGTGATGCCATCCAGCCATCTCATTCTCAGTCGTCCCCTTCTCCTCCCGTCCCCAACCTTTCCCAGCATCAGAGTCTTTTCCAGTGAGTCAACCCGTCGCATGAGGTGGCCAAAGTATTGGAGTTTCAGCTTTAACATTAGTCCCTCCAATGAACATCCAGGATTGATCTCCTTTAGAATGGACTGGTTGGATCTCCTTGCAGTATAAGGGACTCTCAAGAGTCTTCTCCAACACCACAGTTCAAAAGCATTGATTCTTCGGCGATCAGCTTTCTTCACATTCCAACTCTCACATCCATACATGACCACGGGAAAAATCATAGCCTTGACTAGATGGACCTTGGTTGGCAAAATAATGTCTCTGCTTTTTAATATTCTATCAAGGTTGGTCATAACTTTCCTTCCAAGGAGCAAGTGTCTTTTAATTTCATGGCTGCAATCAGCATCTGCATTGATTTTTGAACCCCAAAAAAATGAAGAAAAAAAATGCAATATATCATGGAGTAAAACAAGCATCGCCATATTTGCACGCAAAAATGTAGGTAATTTTCCATTTGAGTTCAATTCAGTCCAGTCTCTCAGTAGTGTTTAACTTTTGCTACCCCATGAACTGCATCTTGTCATGCTTCCCTGTCCATCATCAACTCCCAGAGATTACTCTTGCTACCCCATGAACTGCAGCTTGTCATGTTTCCCTGTCAATCACCAACTCCCAGAGATTACTCAAACTTATGTCTGTTGTGTCGGTGATGCCATCTAACCATCTCATCCTCTGTCGTCCTCTTCTCTTATTGCCTTCAATATTTCCCAGCATCAGGGTTTTTTCCAATGAGTCAGTTCTTTGCATCAGGGGTAGGGAATATTCGAATATGTGTGTCAGCATCTGTGCTTCCAATGTATATTCAGGACTGATTTCCTTTAGCCTCCTTGACGTCCAAGAGACTCTCAAGGTTCTTCACCAATGCCACATTTTAAAGGCATCAATTCTTCCATGCTCAGCTGTCTTTACAGTCTAAATCTCACATCCGTAAATTACTGCAGGAGAAACCATCGCTTTGACCAGGTGGATCTTCGCTGGCAAAACAATCTATCTGCTTTTCAATACGCTGTCTAGGTAGTTCATAGCTATTAATACAAGTACCAAGTGACTTTTAATTTTACGGCTGCAGTCACAGTCTTCAATTATTTTGGAGCCCCCCGAAATAAAGTCTATCAGTATTTCCATTGTTTCTCCATCCATATTTTAAGCATGGATGGGACCATATGTCATTATATTAGTTTTCTGAACGTTGAGTTTTAACTCAAAATTTTCACTCTCCTCTTTCTTTGTCATCAAGAGGTTCTTTATAGCTACATCATCTTCTGCCAAAAGAGTGATTTCATCAAGTATTTGAGGCTGTTGATATTTCTCGAAGCAATCTTTATTCATGCTTGTGCTTCTTAAAGCGTGGCATTTAGCATGTTGTATACAACATATGAACTATGGACGGAGGTTTGTGACATTGTACAGGAGACAGGAACCAAGACGATCCTCAAGAAAATGAAAAGCAAAAAAGAAAAACGGCTGTCTGAGAAGACCTTACAAAGATCTGTGAAAAAAAGTGAAGCTAAAAGCAAAGGAGAAAAAGAAAGATTTATCCATTTGAATGCACAGTTGCAAAGAATAACAAGGAGAGTTAAGAAAGCCTTCCTGAGTGATCAACGGAAAGAAATAGATGGGAACAATAGAATGGGAAAGACTAGATCCCCTCAAGAAAATTTTATATACCAAGGGAATATTTCATGCAAAGAATGGCTCAATAAAGAACAGAAATGGTATGGACCTAATGAAGCAGAAGATATTAAGAAGAGGTGCAACAAATACTCAGAAGAAGTATACAAAAAAGATTTTTTACCACCTATATAATCACGATACTGTGATCACTTACCATTCCCTAGGGCCAGACATTCTGGAATGGGAAGACAAGTGGGTCTTAGGAAATATCACTGTGAACAAAGCCCGTGGAAGTGACAGAATTTCAGTTGAGTTATTTCAAATCCTAAAAGATGATGCTGTGAAAGTGTTGCACTCAATATGTCAGCAAACGTGGAAAACTCAGCAGAGACCACAGGACTGGAAAAGGTCAGATTTCATTACAATCCCAAAGAAAGTCAATGCCAAAGATGCTCAAACCTACCGCACAATTGCAGTCATCTCACACACTTTCTAGTAAATAATGCTCAATATTTTCCACGCCAGGATTCAAAAATGGGTGAACCGTGAACTTCCAGAATTTCAAGGTGGTTTTAGAAAAGGTAGAGGAACCAGAGATCAAACAGCCAACATCTGCTGGATCATCGAAAAAGGAAGAGAGTTCCAGAAAAAACATCTATTTCTGCTTTAATCACCATGCAAAAACCTTTGGCTGTGTGGATCTCAAAGAACTATGGACAATTCTGAAAGAGATCGAAACATCTGACCACCAGACTTGCCTCTTGAGAAACTTGTATGCAAGTCAGGAATGAATAGTTAGTACTGGATATTGAACAACATCCTGGTTCCAAATAGGAAAATGAGCATATCAAGGCTGTACTGTCACTCTGCTTATTTAACTTATTTGCAGAGTACATCATGAGAAGCGCTGGCCTGAAAGAAGCACAGCTGGAATCAAGATTGCTGGGAGAAATATCAATAACCTCAAATATCAATAACCTCAGATATACAGGTGACACCACTCATATGGCAGAAAGTAAAGAAAAATTAGAGTTTCTTGAGTGTAATGAGAGTGAACACATTGGCTTAAAGATCAACTTTTAAAAACTCAGATTATGGCCTCCAGTCCCATCACTTCTGGCAAACAAATGGGGAAAGAGTGGAAAGAGTGGCTGCCAATATTATTTTTTTTTTTGGGGGGGCTCCAAAATCAATGTAGATGTTGATTGTAGCCATGAAACTAAAATGCTTACTCCTTGGAAGGAAAGTTATGACCATCCTAGACAGCATATTAAAAAGCAGAGACCTGATTTTGCCAAAAAAGCTCTGTTTAGTCAAGCTATGTTTTTTGCAGTAGTCATCTATGATGATTACTCTGATTTGGGTCCCCTTTCTGCAGGCCGGAGGGTTATAGCTCCAATATGTTGTGGATCCTGTCCTTTGTGGGTGGGATTGGACCAGTGACTTCTCGAGGTTTAATGCTTCGGATCATTTGTGTCTGTGCACTGGCATGCGGATCTGTGTCTCTTCTCTCTGAAATTCAATAAATTGTCCATGGACAGTGCTTTTGGGTGTTTGTGGGTTTGGTATGGCTTAGTGCACCCCCTTTTATAATATTCACCGTTTTGTTTCTGTTTGCTGGAGAATAGGTGTGGTTTCTCTTGTACTGACCTTACTGACTCAAGTGTGGAGATTGCTTTCCATGTAGACATGGAAATTCTGGGGTGTTTGCTTCTCCTTTAACGTTCCTTGAGGTAAGGAGTTCGATATTGCTCTAAAGTTCTGGGATCGATATCCTGGACTCTGGGTTTATTTTTCCAGGTTGCAGTAACATCAAAAGTCTACATGCACACAATACAGAAGATAAACCCCAGGTTAATGGTGGCACAACTCTCCTCATCCAGAAAGTATCAACAGGATGCACAGAATTTCAGACAGCAGAGAAAAGGGAGGAGTGTGAAAGAGGTGCCTAGGAGGAGATAGGGGAGTGTTAAAATGGAAAACAGCAATCAATTAAGGAAACGAATCCATAAATGAAATCAGATCATAAATATTTTCTTACTAAAGTCACAACATTGATATCAATTTTGGGAAAATAAACGTTAATAAACAAGAAAAATAGTGTAAAAAAAGAAAATGGAGTTTAAATTTATTCTCTCATATATAAAAAATGTGTTTAAAAATAGATTTATATGTGTTTTGTTTGAAAGATAATAATATTTAATAGAGATAAAAGTTTAGGGTATAATAAAGGACTAAAATAGTTTAAAGTTAAAGAAGTCATATGGAAATAGATCGCAGAGTCTCAAAGCAGTTGTGTGATTTTTGGTTTCAATAGAGTGTCAGACAGTCTCTTTTTGAAGCTTGTATTTTCAAAGGTGACTGTTGTTCCTCAGTTGAACAGTCTGGGCATATATTGCTGACTTGTTCCATTGAACCTGTCACTTCTTGTTTGGTTTTTCTTTCTTTGTTTATATTTCCTTCTTTTATTTGCAAACCTCTCCATATCTCACTTTCACCATGAAATGAGGGTGCAGTAGCCTCATATTCGAGCTCACTTGTTCAGTGCTTTGCGGGGTGAGAGGTGGGACACAGAAATCAAATACCATTGGGATATTGGGGGTGCTTGAGGTGGATTGATCACATTGGGCTTTTGAATGACAAATGTGACATGTCCTTTCTGGGTCCACACTGCTCAGATTCCTGGTTGATACACTAGGGCACAGTTCCAAGTGGGCCCTGTGTTACATGCACTTCCCAGCCAATCAGGCAGTCAGGTGCTTGGCAAGGGCCATGACAACGACTGGCTATGTGCTTTGTGCTCTTCCAAGTCCAAAATCTTGAGTGACTGGTTGGAGGCAAGGCACAGTCACAGGTCGGCCATGCATTTATGCAGCTCTCTGGTCTCAGTCACTCAGTTTGCTGCCTGTGCCAGCGGGCAGAGTCTCAAGTATGCCATGTGTCTCCTCAGGCTAAATGACCCAAGCTGTCATGTTACTGGCCTATGTGAACTGTCCATGAAGTGAGGAATTCATCATTAGCAACTGTCAGCCAGCTTAGAGCTTCGTAGTGGGTGTCTCTGGAGTCAAGATACTAGTAGCCTCTTTCCTTCTGCCTCTGGCAGTCGTACACGTTCCTCTCTCAATCTGTGAAGGAAAGGGTCTTAAATGGACACTGGCTTGGTCTCCTTTGGTATTTTCTAGTGCACAATCTTCTGTTCTGTGAGTATTCCATGGTTCAATGTGGCCTTAGAGCCTTCTCACAGGAAAGGTCCTTTCTAAAATTTCTGTCTCCAGTGTCCCCATGGTTTAGGTTTGTGTGTTATCTTAGCTTCGTCACATTGTCCTCAGGGCACTAAAGCCTGCTTTTAACCATAACGTGTTTGATACATCCCAGACCTGACTTCAATGCCCCATGTATGACAGTGGACGGGAGTATCTGAATCATTCCTTGGCTAGTGATCGGATTTATTGGCATAAGCTGTGTTTTTGTTCTTCTTCTCTCCAGTTCTATTTCTTCCCCGACTGCCCTATGAGAGAGGGTTTCTTATTTTGTGCAAATTTCTCCTCCTTTAAGACTCCTTCTCCAAGGAGAGTCTTGATCCCTAAATACATTTCCTCCCTTTTATCACTTATTTTTTCTTACCTACTTTTTAAGAGACTGGTTTTCCTTTATCAGTTTCTAGGGCCCATCAACATCAGTCACAAATTGGTCTCTGGAAGGTGTTCCACGTGCAATCTATCCTTTGATGGATTTGTGTGGGAGAAAATGGACTCAGGCTCCTATTCTTCTAACACAATGAGACCCCCACTGCAACCCTGGGAGATCCATTTTATTAACTGAAATCTTGTTGTTGTTCAGTCACAAAGCCATGTCAGACTCTTTGTGACCCCTTGGACTGCAGCACACAAGGCCTCTCTGCCCCTCACCATCTCCCAGGGTCTGCCTGAGATCATGTCCATGAATGGCTGAAATGATACCGCCTTCTCCTCCTCTCTAACCCATTTGTCCTCCTTATTTCATTATTTCCTACGAATCAGGGTCTTTTCTCATGAGTCAGTTCTTTGCTCAGGTGGTCAAAGCTTTGGAGACTCAGCTTCTGTGTCAGTGATTCTAATGCATCTTCAGAGTTGATTTCCTTTATGTTTGACTAGCTTGATTTCCTTGCAATCCAATGGACACTCACAAGTCATCCCCAGCAGAGCACTTTGGTGTTCTCACATCCATACATGTCTACTGGAAAGACCATTAGTGTTACTCAATGTGATTCCTTTGGTCATGTCAACTCTTCACTTTTTAACACACTTACTAAATTTGTGAGCACTTTGCTTCCAGGAAGCAACTGTCTTCTAATTTTATTGCTGCCATCACCATCACAGTGAATATAGCGCCACAAAAGAGGAAATCTGTCACTGATTCTGCTTTTCCCACCTTTATTTCCCATGAAGTAGTGGGACCAGATACCATGATCTTATTTTGTGTAATACTGAGAATTCAAGTGTACTGTTTACCCTGTTTTCCTATTAACATTGAGAATTATTTTATTCTTTTACCATTGTTTTCCCCTCAGTGTTTTGGATAAGAAATTATTTTCTAAGTGTTCTAAGATGGTCGCTACTCATTATACATAATACTGCTGGTTTTAAGTTTCCTTTTGGAGCATTTCTGTCATGTTTCTGTGACAACTCTGTATAATGTTGACAAAATGCACAGCCTATATTACATTTCTCTATTAACATAATATATTGAGCCTGTTCATGTTATCTAGTTAGATTTTCTCTGATGTGGAAACTACAAAAATACAAAGGAGGACAAGAAATAAGGATTTAATATGGAGGGCGGCATGAAGCTGAACCCCTGTGGCACGAAGGGAGAGAAATTTTGATAATCAGTGGTTTCTATTGAAATATTTGGTACCAGCAGTTTAAAGGGATGAAAGAAAAATGTACACACTGAATTATGGAGAAGTGATTTTAATGTGCACGTCATATAATTTGAATGTCTGCAGTTCCTTTGAGTTCGGATGCTCAGTCATCACCGACTCTTTGCGACCCCATGAATCACAGCATGTCAGGCCTCCCTGTCGATCACCAAGTTGCGGAGTTTACTCAAACACATGTCCATCGAGTCTGTGATGCCATCCAGCCATCTCATTCCCTGTCGTCCCCTTTTCCTCCCACCCCCAATCCTTCCGAGCATCAGAGTCTTTTCCAATGAGTCAACTCTTCGCATGAGGTGGCCAAAGAATTGGAGTTTAAGCTTTAGCATTAGTCCTTCCAAAGAAAACCCAGGATCAGTCTCCTTTAGAATGAACTGGTTGGATCTCCTTGCAGTCCAAGGGACTCTCAAGAGTCTTCTACAGCACCACAGTTCAAAAGCATCAATTCTTTCTTCACAGTACAAATCTCACATCCATACATGACCATTGGAAAAACTATAGCCTTGACTAGACGGACCTTGTTTGGTAAAGTAATGTCTCTGCTCTTTAATGTGCTATCTAGGTTGGTCGTAACTTTCCTCCCAAGGAGTAAGCGTCTTTTAATTTCATGGCTACAATCAGAATCCACGATGATTTTGGATCTGACACTGTTTCCTCTGTAACACTTTTTATTTCCCATGAAGTGATGGGACCAGATACCATGATCTTTGTTTCCTGAATGTTGAGCTTCAAACCAACCTTTTCACTCTCCTCTTTTGCTTTTATCAAGAGGCTTTTTAGTTCCTCTTCACTTTCATCCATGAAGGTCGTGTAATCTGAATACCTGAGGTTATTGATATTTCTCCTGGCCATCTTGAATCCAGCTTGTGCTTCTTCCAGCCCAGCGTTCCTCATGATGTAATCTGCATATAAGTTAAATAAACAAGGTGGCAATATATAACCTTGACGTACTCCTATTCCTATTTGGAACCAGTCTGTATCTCTAAGTAAATGAGAGTTGTGGTTTTATGTGCTCAAGATGTCCTCATATGTATGAACCCCATCTCTTACACAAAGAATAGGGGAAGATAAGCTCGATTAAGGGATAGTCTTTCAGTAATAGGATCTATATTATTCAGCCAGAAAGTTATTAAGTAGTGTTGGGGTTCTCAAACAGTTCACTTAAGACTGGAAGCAAGCAAAGATTTTAACCACCCAAATAAAGTTGTTTAAAATTATATTTTGACATATACACATATATACACATACGTGCATGTTTGTGTGTATGGATGTGTGTATAGAAAAATGTACAATGGCTTTTAATTTCGTTAGGCAAAGCAGCAATGGAAAAAAATTCAAACCCAAAAGCAGAATGATTCAAAAGTCTACTCGGTTATTGAATATACGTAAGTGGAAATACTTTCAAATATGTTTCTTTGGCTGCATCTAAAATATGAGGACTCCTTTATATCACTCCCCTCTTTCGTTTTAATAAATATCTACCAATTTTCAAATGTTTGTCCAGGTTTAATGACAAAAATAAACAGTTATGGAAATATATATATATATACATATATTTATATATCATAGATATACAAATATCTATATAAAATAGACAGATATGTTTGCTTAACAGAAAATATTGATACCAAGTTTAGATGTCAGAATTATTTCCAACTCCATGCTCCATCTCATCATGAAAGAGCCAAAATTGTTGTTGATTCAAACACTCCAAGAACTGGGGATCCTGATTAAAAATCGAACCTGGAACTGGGATTCTCAGTCACATATGATCACGCTCTAAATCCAACACTTTATTTCCTTTCTTGTTCTAATCAGTCCCTTCTTAAGATTGAAAAGTATGAAAACAGAGAGAGAAATAGGAGATTGTAGACTTCCTCGTGTTCCAAGAGTAATATTAATCAGAGAAAATAGAAAAGACAAAAACAAAGGAAAATAATCAAGCGATATAGAATAATAATGTTTTAGCCATTAAGCAAAGTCAAGGATCTTTAGTTCATCCTCAAGGGCATTAAATAACATTCTGAGCAATATCCTGTGAACAGTTTCACAGATACTAAAAATCCCTGCAGATGCTGATTGCAGCCATGAAATTAAAAGACGCTTACTCTTTGGAAGGAAAGTTATGAACAAACTTGATAGTACATTTAAAAGCAGAGACATTACTTTGCTAACCAAGATCTGTTTAGTCAAGGCTATGGTTTTTCCCGTGGTAATGTACAGATGTGAGAGTTAGACTGTGAAGAAAGCTGATCGCCAAAGAATTGATGCTTTTGAACTTTCGTGTTGGAGAAGACTCTTGAGAGTCCCTTGTACTGCAAGGAGATCCAACCAGTCCATTCTAAAGGAGATCAACCCTGGTTGTTCATTAGAAGGACTGATGCTAAAGCTAAAACTGCAATACTTGGCCACCTCATGCGACAATTTGACTCACTGGAAAAGTCTCTGATGATGGGAAATGTTGGGGGCTGGAGGAGAAGGGGACGACCGAGAATGAGATGGCTGGATGGCATCGCCAACTCTGTGGACATGAGTTTGAGTGAACTCTGGGAGTTGGTGATAGACAGGGAGGCCTGGAGTGCTGTGATTCATGGGGTCGCGGAGAGTCGGACACGACTGAGCGACTGAACTGAACTGAACTGAAAGCCCCAACCAGGCTGAAATGTAAGTACCTAGACCACAGAATAGTTGGAACCCGATGGGCAATGTTGTTGACTCCCAATATCCTCAGTAACAGGCCACTAGTAGAATGTCCCCAAAGTATATCACACACCCCATGCCCAACCTCACTGTGTCATTAAAATCGTTCCCCGAAAATATTCGGGGAGTGTGGGTCTTTGAAGCACCAGCTGCTAGGACACCTTACTTGGTTCTACAATAAACTATTGCAGAGAAGTGAGTAATCAAAATTTAGTTGGGTTCAGTTCAGTTCAGTTCAGTTCAGTTCAGTCGCTCAGTGGAGTCCGACTCTTTGCGACCCCATGTATCACAGCATGCCAGTCCTCCCTGTCCATCAGTAATTCCCGGAGTTCACTCAGACCCGCCTCCATCGAGTCTGTGATGCCATCCAGCCATCTCATACTCTGTCGTCCCCTTCTCCTCCTGCCCTCAATTCCTCCCAGCATCAGAGTCTTTTCCAGTGAGTCAACTCGTCTCATGAGTTGGCCAAAGAACTGGAGCTTCAGATTGAGCATCAGTCCTTCCAATGGACATCCAGGACTGATCTCCTTTAGAATGGACTGGTTGGATCTCCTTGCAGTCCAAGGGACTCACAAGAGACTTCTCCAGCAACACAGTTCAAAAGCATCAATTCTTCGGGGATCAGTTTTCTTCACAGTCCAACTCTCACATCCATATATGGTCACTGAAAAGCCAGACCCTTGACTAGACGGACTTTTGTTGGCAAAGTAATGTCTCTGTTCTTTAATATGCTATCTGGGTTGGTCATAACTTTTCTCCCAAGAAGTAAGCATCTTTTAATTTCAAAGTTACAATCAGCATCCGCAGTGATAAAGTCTGACACTGTTTCCCCATCTATTTCCCATGAAGTGATGGGACCAGATGCCATGATCTTAGTTTTCTGAGTGTTGGCTTCAAGCCAACTTATTCACTGTCCTCTTTCACTTTCATCAAGAGGCTTTTTAGTTACTCTTCACTTTCTGCAGTAGGAGTGATGTCATCTGCATATCTGAGGTTATTGATATTTCTCGTGGTAATCTTGATTCCAACCTGTGCTTCTTCCAGCCCAGTATTCCTCATGATGTACTCTGCATAGACGTTAAATAAGCAGGGTGACAATATACAACCTTGAAGTACTCCTTTTCCTATTTGGAAGCTGCCTGTTGTTCCATGTCCAGTTTTAACTCTTTTTTTCCTGACCTGAATACAGGTTTCTTAAGAGGCAGGGCATTTGGTATTTCCATTTGGTATTTCTGGTATTTCCATCTCTTTCCGAATTTTCCAGATTTTATTGTGATTCAAACAGTCAAAGGCTTTGGCATAGTCAATACTGCAGAAATAGATGTTTCTCTGCAACTCTCTTGCTTTATCCATGATCCAGAGGATGTTGTCAATTTTACCTCTGGTTCCTCTGCCTTTTCTAAAACCAGCTTGAACATTTGGAAGTTCACGGTTCACATATTGCTGAAGCTTGGCTTGGAGAATTTTGAGCGTGACTTTACTAGCCTATGAGATGAGTGTAGTTGTGCGGTCATTTAAGCATTCTTTGGCATTGCCTTTCTTGGGATTGGAATGAAGACTGACCTTTTCCATTCCTGTGGCCACTGCTGAGTTTTCCAAATTTGCTGGCATATTGAGTGCAGCACTTTCACAACATCATCTTTCAGGGTTTGAAATAGCTCATCTGGAATTCTGTCACCTCCACTAGCTTTGTTCATATTGATGCTTTCTAAGGCCCACTTGACTTCATATTCACTTGACTTCACATTCCAAGATGTCTGGCTTGAAGTCATTGATCACACCATCATGATTATCTTGGTTGTGAAGATCTGTTTTGTACAGTTCTTCTGTGTATTCTTGCCACCTCTTCTTAATATCTGCTGCTTCTCTTAGGTCCCTACAATTTCTGTCCTTTATCGAGCCCATCTTTGCATGAAATGTTCCCTTGGTATCTCTAATATTTTTGAAGAGATCTCTTGTCTTTCCCATTCTGTTGTTTTCATTGATTTCTTTGCATTGATTGCTGAGGAAGGCTTTCTTATTTCTCCTTGTTATTCTTTGGAACTCTGTATTCAGATGCTTATACCTTTTTATTCCTCCTTTGCTTTTCGTTTCTTTTCTTTCACAGCTATTTGTAAACCCTCCCCAGACAGCCATTTTGCTTTTTAGTATTTCTTTTCAATGGGGATGGTCTTGGTCCCTGTTTCCTGTACGATGACATGAACCTCCGTCCATAGTTCATCAGCCACTCTATCTATCAGATCTAGTCCTTTAAATCTATTTCTCCTTTCCACAGTATAATCATAAGGGATTTGATTTAAGTCATATCTGAATAGTTTAGTGGTTTCCCCTACTTTCTTAAATTTAAGTCTGAATTTGACAATAATGAGTTTGTGATCTGAGCCACAGTCAGCTCTGGTCTTGTATTTGCTAACTTTATAGTCTTTCTCCACTTTGACTGAAAAGAATACAGTCAATCTGATTTTGGTGTTGACCATCTGGTGATGTCCATGTGTCGAGTCTTCTCTTCTGTTGCTGAAAGAACTTGCTTGCTATGACCATTGTGTTCTCATGGCAAAACTCTATTAGCCTTTGTCCTGTTTCATTCTCTGCTCCCAGGCCAGATTTCCCAGTTACGCCCGGTGTTTCTTAATTCCTATTTTTGCATTCCAGTCCCCTAAAATGAAAAGGACATCTTTTTTAAGCGTTAGTTCTAAAAGGTCTTGTAAGTCTTCACAGAACCGTTCAACTTCGGCTTTTTAAGTGTTACTCGTTGGGGTATAGGCTTGAATTACTGTAATATTGAATGGTTTGCGTTGGAAATGAACAGAGATCATTCTGTTCGTTTGGAGATTGCATCCAAGTACAGCATTTCGGAATCTTCTGTTGACTGAGATGACTACTCCATTTCTTCTAAGGGAATCCTGCCCACAGTAGTATATATAATGGTCATCTGAGTTAAATTTACCCATTCCAGTCCATTTTAGTTCACTGATTCCTAGAATGTCTACGTTCAATCTTGCCATCTCTTGTTTGACCACTTCCAATTTGTCTTGATTCATGGACCTATCGTGCCAGGTTCCTATGCAATATTGTTCTTTGCATCATCAGACCTTGCTTATATCACCAGTCACATCCACAACTGGGCATTGCTTTTGCTTTTGCTCCATCCCTTCACTTTTTCTGAAGTTATTTCGCCACTGATCTCCAGTAGCATACTGGAAACCTACCGACCTGGGGAGATCTCATTCAGGATCCTATTATTATGCCTTTTCATACTGTTTTTGGGGTTCTTGATGCAAGTATACTGAAGTGACTTGCCATTCCCTTCTCCAGTGGGCCACATTCTGTTATACCTCTCCCCCATGACCCGTCCATCATGGGTGGCCCTACACAGCATGGCTTAGATTCATTCAGTTAGAGATCAGTTAGAGAAAGCTGTGGTCCATGTGATCAGATTGACTAACTTTCTATGATCAAGATTTCTGTGTGTCTGCCTTCTGATGCCCTCTCGCAATTCCTACCATCATATTTGGGTTACTCTTACCTTGGTTGTGGGGTATCTCTTCACGGCTGCTCCAGCAAAGCACAGCCACTGCACCTTACCTTGGACGAGGGGTATCTCCTCACGGCTGCCCCACCTGATCTTGAATGTGGAGTTGATCCTCACGGCCCTCCTGTGCCAGCACAGCCAGCGCCACTTGGATGTGGGATAGCTTCTTTCGGCTGCTGCCCCTGGCCTTGGGCTTGGGGTAGCTCCTCTTGGCAGCTGCCAAGAATCACTTTTATTTCAGAAACCAAATGGATTTACTCATTTGATTTATACATATAAACACTCTTTAGGAATGAGATTTTGCAGGCTCATGGTTTTTGTTACTATTTGTGTAAGGAGCCTGTATTTTAAGTTGATGCTGAAGTATAAACACTGGTTGAACATTGCCCATCAATTTCTAGGAGACGAGTGATGTTGTTATGTCACAGCTACCCTTCACTTGCTAGGAGATCAGTGACTTTGTGATGTCACAGCTACTCTTCCATTGCTAGGAGACCAGTGCATTTTGGAACCACTGTGATGTTCTAGGGAGTTCCCCCCTTAGGCCAGCCAAGCAGCATTTGAATATGCTGTGTTTAATATCAGAAAAATGAGAAAAGTATCTGAAGAATGATTTTCCTGAGATGGCACATATTTCTTCAGAAATTCAAGATGTGCCTCCTAACGATGAATCCACTGCTTCAGAAACCTTCATCAGACCTTTGTATAATTATACACTTGCTGGAGACTCGGTTTTGCGATGTCTTATTGAAGAATATGCTTTTCAGGCTTTGTCTGAGGAATTTCTGATGAAAAGGCCATGTTACACATTTTCTGTCTCTGAAACAGGTGAGCTGAATGATTTTCTTCCACTCACTTTTCCACAAAAATTGTGGAATATAGTGGAAAGTGATCAATTTCAATCTATTTGGTGGGATGAAAGTGGCACTTGTATAGTGATCAATGAAGAACTCTTCAAGAAAGAAGTCTTGGAAAGAAAGGCGCCTTTCAGAATATTTGAAACCAATAATATGAAAAGTTTAGTTCGACAGCTGAACCTTTATGGGTTTAGTAAAAACGACAACCTGTTCAAAGATCTGCTTCACTATCTGACTTTCTGGAAGAAGAAAACAACATCTCTCTTTTGAGCAAGGTATCCCAAAATTTTCACTTATTAGCAATATGTAAGATTAAATCATGTGACCTAGAAAGCATGTTACCATATGTAGCTAAAATAAAATTCAAAATTGACATAGCAATTTGTTGAAAAAGCTTTATTGTTTGAAGTTGAGACAGCTGGAGGATACAATATTTGATGTTTAACAAACTTTCCAATCAACTTGAAACAAGATATGAGTCTTGAAGCTACTTATGGTATTTACTATATATATACAACATATTTTTAGTCGAGGAGCACATTTGTTTCTAACATGTTAACTGTTAAAATACTCTGGAGGCCTTTAATTTGATGGAATTTAATTGGTATCATAGAAGGAATTATTTATTCTTTCCTAATTTTATTTTTTAATTGGAGGCTAATTACTTTCCATTATTCTATTGGTTTTGCCATACATTGGCATGAATCTGCCCCAGGTGTACATGTGTTCCCCATCTTGAACCCACTCCCACCTCTCTCCCTCCTCCCTCCCCATCCCATCCCATCCCTCTGGTTCATCCCAATACACCAGCCCCGCACATCCTGTATCATGCATCGAACCTGGAATTGTGATTCGTTGCACATATAATAATATACATGGTTCAATGCCATTCTCCCACATCATCCCACCCTCGCCCTCTCCTACAGAGTCCAAAAGACTGTTCTATACATCTGTGTCTCTCTTGCTGTCTCATTTACAGGGTTATTGTTATCACCTTTCTAAATTCCATATATATGCGTTAGTATACTGTATTGGTGTTTTTCTTTCTGCCTTAATTCACTCTGTATAATAGGCTCCAGTTTCATCCACCTCATTGGAACCGATTCAGATGTATTTTTAATGGCTGAGTAATACTCCATTGTGCATGTGCACCACAGCTTTCTTATCCATTCGTCTGCAGATGGACATGTAGGTTACCTCCATGTCCTGGCTATTATAAACTGTGCTACAATAAACATTAGAGCACATGTGTCTCTTTCAATTCTGTTTTCCTCGGTGTGTATGCCCAGGAGTGTGATTGCTGGGTCCTATGGCAGCTCTATTTCCAGTTTTTGAAGGAAGCTCCACACTGTTCTTCATAGTGGTTGTGCTGTTTGCATTCCCACCAACAGTATAGGAGGGTTCCCTTTTCTCCACACCCCCTCCAGTATTTATTGCTTGTAGACTTTGGGATATAAGCCATTCGGACTGGCGCAAAATGGAACCTCATTGTGGTTATGATTTGCATTTCTCTGATTATAAATGATGTTGAGCATCTTTTCATGTGTTTGTTAGCCATCTGTATGAAGGAATAAACTTTTATAGTTTAGCTTTTATGGCAGTTTTACCTTGTTTTATAAAGAAACTAAATAATTATATCCTTTGACTTTAGTTACAGATCTACTATAATCCAAATTTCAAAAGAGGGTATCCTCAAATTTTAGTAAGAATAAAAAGACGAGTTTGAATTAAAAATGTGTCTGCAATATTTTCATTAGTTCGAGATTGCAAGAAGAAGCATGTTAAAGAAAGTGTCAACATAGATGATCATAACTCTGATTTTCTTCCTGAAACTAGTGGAGAGAGTACAATTTCAGCCTCCACCAGTTTAAGTGTGCCTTTCATAGAAAAGCCTCACACCAGTCAGATAGTCGCTAATACAAGAGCTCTAGCTCTGTGTGACTTACCTTCCCCATCATCAATATCAGTTAGCCAAACAGAACAGATTTTGGGAGATCAACCTGCTGTTTTAAATCAGTTGAGCATGTTTAAGTGGCACTCACATAGCAGCTACACTCAGGTAAATGGCCACGTTGAGGACTTGCCTACGACAACTAGATCGAATTCTCAGAACCACATCCTATCTCCATTACAGAGCAGTTATTCTAGACTGATGGTGGAGCCTTATAAGTTTCCAGATAGATATAGTGATATGTCAGCCCATGACAGTCCTTTCCGTGACCTACAAAAGAGAGGCAACTCATGGCCCTCAGTGCCAAAGATCACTTATATATCTGCCTCCTCTCTTTCAAGTCAACTCATCAAGAATCATCGTTATGTGAAAACCATATAATTAAAACGGACCTATCAAATAAATGTCAGATTATGGAGCCTAATGAAGATTGAAATTTTTGTTGGGAGATGTCAACAAATACCTACAATTCTTGTATTTGAACAATAAACTTACATGTTCATCTTCATAGTTTCATTTTCTTTTGTCAAACAACGAAGAGAAAAATGAGGCTTAGTTTAATGTCTGGCTATTTTACTGCACTGTTTTATAAAACCTTCAGGACAAGAAAACATTCATTATGCATCCTAGGTCAATGACACCTGATCTAATATTTGTAAGCAAGAAAATGAGAACAAAGGGAAAATAGGTAATGGATGTAACGTGATTTCTGAAATCATCCCTGCTGAAATGAACGGGTGTCTACATGAGGAGTGTATGGGTGAAGGAAGAGATACAAATAAAATCAAAGAAATGGAAATGCATAGTATGCATCTTAGTGCATTCACAGTTGCATTATATTGTATTAGATACTAGTAGAGTCTTAAAAGGGTGGACAGCAGGTTATCTTCAGTATAGAAATTCATTATGTACTTGAAAATATAAAATCATGATCATCAAAATCATGATCACCACTGTACTGTCACTGTGATACCAAAGAAAACATGACATAACCAGTGACTGGCCCATGGTCAGCACAAGATATGTATTTTACAAGTGATATTGTATAGGGTCATTTTTGTTCTGCTTTCCTTAAGTGAAAGCGAAAGTGAAGTAGCTCATTCGTGTCTGACGCTTTGCGACCCCTGTGGACTGTAGCCTACCATGCTCCTCCATCCATGGGATTCTCCAGGCAAAGATAATGGAGTGGGTTGCCATTTCCTTCTTCAGGGATCTTCCCGACCCAGGGATTAAACCCGGGTCTCCCACATTGCAGGCAGATGCTTTACTGTCTGAGACACCAGGGAAGATGCTGTCCTTGAGGCACACCTTTATTTCCTGAAACCAAGATTCCACCCTATATTTCCTAATGCATGCTTAGATGTTGCTTATCTGTTCCCACAGAGACATAATAAATTCCTGGTGGTGATTGCAGCACATCAGTGTGATGAACACGTTCTGTGAAGACATGGTATCATTTTTCCTTAATAATTTCATTATCTTTCTCTTATACTGTGCTTCTGGAGCTACAATCTCTCAACCTAATTTCAGTCATGCTAAGCCCCTACTCACAATTTTGTCTCAATTCTTTCTTGGGGTTGGAAGGAACTGCCATTCAGGTCTTCCATGTGTTTTGGGTCTACTCTCTTTATGTATCTTTAACATCAGTTAAAATTAGAGCCTGCAAATGATACATTTTAAGTACTTACTAAGTTATCAATAAAGAAATGTCATAACCAATCAAATGCTATATACATGACTCAACATATTCCTATAACCGTCAGTTTTAACATTATTGGCCTTTCCTCTTTACTGATAACTTTTTCCAAGTTGATAAATGTTTATTATATTTACACGAATGTTAAATGTGGGAATTCAAACTATAAAATGACTGTTGTTATCATGAAGTTTACAGTCTATAAGAACCCATTCTAAGAATGTAGTTTCAGGACCCAGTACCCTAAAATTCAATAGTAGTTGTGGAGACATGAATAAAAAAAAAGAATCATTATTTTAATAATCTAGAAAAGTCATGGAGTAAGCAGAGATCAATATCAATGGTTGATCCCTAATATACTTCACAACGAAATACTCTGAACAAAGTGTCTGCTTGTTGGACTATCCAGATATCATGAACACTACCTAGAAATCTTTGCAATATCAAATTTGGGGTCATTCCTTTAGATGTTGGTGGCAACATCAAGTCAGATCCCTGTTTTGGGATGGTTAACCACATAGGACCACATCAAGTTAAGTTGACCACTTTCATTCTTGCAGCTAAT
Source organism: Moschus berezovskii (assembly GCF_049115385.1). Lineage (NCBI taxonomy): Eukaryota > Metazoa > Chordata > Mammalia > Artiodactyla > Moschidae > Moschus > Moschus berezovskii. The sequence goes on along the minus strand of NC_142489.1, from coordinate 51,776,428 downwards.
GAACAGTGAAATCTGTGGAATATCTGTGTAGATAAAGGAATGGTCAAAAAACACACTTTTTCTTTCACTGAAAAATTACATTCAAGGGGTGAGCATTTTGAAGCAATGGTAAGTGTTATTGAAATTGGTGTCCTTAGTTATGATTTCAAGCCCAAAGTTCAATGCTCTTGTTTAAGATTTCAGTATTTTTATGAAACTAAAAGACACTTACTCCTTGGAAGGAAAGTTATGATGAACCTAGATAGCATATACAAAGCAGAGACATTACTTTGCCAACCAAGGTCTGGCTAGTCAAGGCTATGGTTTTTCCAGTGGTCATGTATGGATGTGAGAGTTGGACTGTGAAGAAAGCTGATAGCCGAAGACTTGAAGCTTTTGAACTGTGGTGTTGGAGAAGACTCTTGAGAGTCCCGTGGACTGCAAGGAGATCCAACCAGTTCATTCTAAGGGAGATCAGTTCTGAGTGTTCATTGGAATGATTGGTGCTGAAGCTGAAACTCCAATACTTTGGCCACCTCGTGCGAAGAGTTGACTCACTGGAAAAGACTCTGATGCTGGGAGGGATGTGGGACAGGAGGAGAAGGGGAAGACAGAGAATGAGATGGCTAGATGGCATCACCAACTTGATGGAGATGAGTTTGAGTGAACTTCAGGTTTTGGTGATGGACAGGGAGGCCTGGTATGCTGTGATTCATGGGGTCGCAAAGGGTCAGACAGGAGTGAGCAACTGAACTGACAAGCTGACTGACGATATAGTCCAATTTGCATCCTTTGAGAAATATCACCTTAAAGGTGATTCCATTTGCTATTTTATTGCCATGTACTGATTATTCGTTCTCAGTCCCTTTTACCTTCTTTTCATGTTCTGCTTTGACTGGCAGGTCCTTCTCATAAAGAACAGGAATAATCCACTTAGTCCTATGTGATAACTTGGAAAAGACATGGACAAGGACATTCAATTTATCATGTTGAAAAGCTACTGTTTTTGTTCCCTCCTGAAACAAAACAGTACTAACCTGTACTAACAGCATTAACCTGTACTTCAATTGTCCTACCAAAGGAAACCTGGTTATATGGTCCATTCCCTTTGTTATCAATTGCCATATGGCTTTAAAATATCAGTACCTGTCATTCTCCAAAGCTTATAGAGAAAATAGCTCAATACCTTAGGGAAGCATTATATATGAATTCAATTTCCTTTCCTTTATGTATTTAGTTTATGATTGGTGCCTAAAATTGTAAAACTGAAAACAAAAATTAAGTGAGGTAAATACAGAAGATTGGGGCAAAAATTAGAGCAATTGATGCGATAAAGTCAGGGGATGAAATTGGATACTTAAAATATAACAAGCAAATGTGTCACTGAAGGACATAAAGAGGTCAATATGACTTCAATATTGGTACACTAAAACTTTATTTTCATCAAATCACAGAATAGTTTTTCATGCAAATATTCTAAGATCCCATGGGATGTAGATCAGTGTTCTATATTTTGAAACATATTGGTTTAAAATGTCCCTAGAGTGATATCATTTAACTACAAAATAACTTCCAACATTAAGCCTAGAAACAAATAAAAGAGAACTCAGTGCATTTCATAGGTGTCCTTCACTGAGTACTTTGGTTTTCTTTTCCTTTCATAATTGTGTTTTGGGCATGTAAGATTGTGACTCTCCTTGTGTGTGTGTGTGTGTGTGTGTGTGTATGTGTGTGTGTCAGATTAAGAATGTGATTGTGAGTGTACGTCTGGGTTCTCTTTTGGACTTTTATATTAGAGATTTTGGCTGAAGAAACGGCTAATTCAATAGTATAAAGAGGTACAAACTAAAATGTCCATCCAAAGTCTGCTTTAGTATTTCAAAGTACAAGACAAATGGATGAGTCTCAGAGAGTGAAAGCATTTCGATAATAACCAAGCGACTACACCCTAAGATACTTAAAATCTACGGCACTGTCACAATCAGCCCACCAAAGTTTAGAGGGGCCTTTGAAGTCTGTGATGTCTGGCAATAACAAAAACACACCCCTACTAATTTGGCCATACCAGAGAAGCCAAGTAGATGTGTGGAGTTTCAACCAGGTTTTCTTATAATAGGATACTACAATCCTATTGGAGGTGGCGCACTCACCATTATGAATAGCATTCTTAGGGATCAAAGAAATTAATGATGAAATCTGTAATTCTGTTCCCACATGACAGAAGTGGCCTTCCTCCTTCACAAGGGTATCAGTTAAAATAGACAATTAAACAGAAGGAAGTGAAAACATGGCCCACACACTTCGTAGATAAAATCTTCAATATCCAAGCCCTACCACACTGATAAGATAATGACTATATATGAATTCTGGTTTCAGCTCTGTGTGGCAATCATCATATAATGGCACTGAAACATGTACATGATCACATATACAACGAATCTCCAGTCCAGGTTCGATGCATGATACAGGATGCTCAGGGCTGGTGTACTGGGATAAACCAGAGGATTTGGTTGGGGAGGCAGGTGGGAGTGGGGTTCAAGATGCGGAACACATGTGCACCCAGGGCAGATTCATGTCAATGTATGCCAAAACCAATACAATAATGCAATTTAATTAGCCTCCAATTAAAATAAATAAATAAATGAAAAGAATGTATAAATATTTGAGATGCACTGATAGTGAAAATCGATTAAGGCAAAAATCTTGAGATCTGATTCAAAGAGGAAAACTGTGTACTCCCTGTCTTCTGTTTCATGGGACTTCAGATACATTCACACAGTTCGACAATTCTCAACCCTCATCTGAAGACAAAAACTATGACACTAAAAGAGGAATGGTCTATGTACAGAGAAGGCAAGTAGCAAAGTTTAAATGGATCCAGTCTCCTACCTACATCCATGCTCAGTAATATAACCCCTTGTAAGCTTTCCTAAGGGTAACTAGAATACACAAGTCAAAGATGCTTCACCCACGATTACAGAGTTTGATTGAGAAGATATAAGTTTGCTTAACTCTCACCTCATCCTTAAGATCAAATATCAGCCTGTTAACACATCAGAAGATGGGCAGTTCTAGCAGACACTTACAGACAATACCTGCTTCTGCCTAAGACCAAGACTGTAGATCCAAGTGGCTGATGCAGTAAGGTTTCTGTCTCAGGATACCACATGACTCCGCAGGAGTTCTCCTTTTTTGGGAACCTCTCCAAAAACATTGTGAGATGTACTATGTGAGGGAGGAAAAGAAGTAAATTGACAAGAGCTTTGTTCTTTGAATATCACTTATCATCCCAGGTACAATGACAGGCTTACCATTCTCTCTGAACTATCTCCCAGCACTGCCAAGACTAATTTTTTGATGTAGCTCAGTCACTCACTCTTGTCTGATTCTTTGTGACTCCATGTACAGCAAGATCCCGGGGATCGCCTGCTCTTCAAATCTCCCAGAGCTTTCTCAAATCCTTGACCTTTGAGTCAGTGATGCTTTGCAATCATCTCGGCCTCTGCCCTTCCCTTCTTCTCCTGTGCCCAATCTTTCCCAGCATCGGTTTCTTCCCAGTGATTTTGCTCTAGGCCTCATGTGGCCGATATATTGGCTCTTCATGTTCAGTATCAGTCCTTCTGAGACAGTCAGAGACGGTTTCCTTCACACTTTTCTAGTTTGAACTCCATGCTCACCACGGAACTGTCACGTATCTTCTCCAGGCTTTGTTGCAAAACATCAATATTATGGCACTCAGTTCTTGTGGTTCTGCGTATTCCTCCACGTGTTCCGCCCGAAAATCAACTTTGACTAATCTGGTCTTTTTCAGTAATCTCTCAGCTTTTCAACGTGGTGTCTAGATTGGTCACAGCTTTTCATCAAAGTGCAAGTTCCTTTAAATTTCATGGCTGCAGTCAATTCGGCAGTGATATCGGGTGTCAAGAAAGGGAAACCTGTCACTAATTCAATTGTATCCCATCAATATATCTCAAATTGATGGGACCAAATTCCATGAGCTTATTTTTTGTGAGAGTTTGTTTTTATATTGAGTTTTAATCCAGCTTTTCCACTCTCCCCTTTCACCTTTGTCAGAAGGCTCTTTGCTTCCTGGTATATTTCAGCCATTTGTGTGTTGTCATCTTATAACTCAGGTTATTCATTCTTCTCACAGTAACTTTGTTTCCAACTTCAGATTCTTTCAGCAAGTTACTTTCCATGATGCACTCTGCACAAAAGTCAAATGAGCTGGGTGGCAATACATAGCCTTGATGTATTTCCTTCCCTATTATGTACCAGTTCATTGTTCCTTGTCCAATTCCAACTGTTGTGTCTTCACCTGCATGCACGTTTCCCAGGATACAGGTAAGGTGGTCCCGTATTCTTATCCCTTTAAGAATGTTCCACAATTTGTTGTGACCCACGCAGTCAAAGGGCTTCCCTACTGGCTCAGATGCTAAAGCATCTGCCTGCAATGGGGCAGACACAGTTTTCATCACTGCGTCTAGAAGATGCCCAGGCAAAGGAGATGGTAGGCTACTGTCCATTGGGTCACAAAGAGTTAAACACACCTAAATAACCTCATTTTCACACGCAGTCTATGCCAGTTACAGAGACAATAAAGAAAATGTAGATAACTTTATGAAATCCCCTTGCTTTTACTATGATCCAAACTCCAATTAAGGTTTTCCTTAAGATTAAATGACTAACTACACCTCCCTGTTTTGTTTTGTTTTGTTCTGCACTTTTTTCCTCTGTCTCTCTCTTTTAAGCTATCATCTACCAATTGTCACATTCCTGGTCCCTTGGCATCTTCCTATACAAGAATTAAACTATGCCCATGCCACTCTCTGACCTTTGACACCGACTTAAAACAGTTAAGTTTCCAGAGCTGAAGTAAGGAATCTGTGCTCTGGGAAAATGTCAGGACAGCTTGACAAATAGCTAGATATTTTCAGGGACTGACTTTTTGAGCCCAATTCCTGTACCACCTCTCATCCTGGAAAGAGCTATAGTTCCTTAGTGAAGTGAAGTCACTCAGTCATGTCTGACGCTTTGCTACCCCGTGGAGTATAGCCCACCAGGCTCCTCTGTCCATGTGATTTTCCAGGCAAGAATACTGGAGTGGGTTCCCATTTCCTTCTCCAGGGGATCTTCCCAACCCAGGGATCGAACCCAGGTCTCCCTCATTGCAGGCAGATGCTTTCACCTCTGAGCCATTAATCAGATGACAATTCCTCATTAGCAGAAATTTCAAGAAAAATAAATGTGTCTATTTGCGTGTTCAAAATCAATGATTTAGCAATTACGTAAATATGTATGTAACCTCCCATCAAACTGATTAATTCATGTCAGTTAAAGTTTGTTGTTTCTCCGGCATGCATAAAGGAATTACAGAGCTTGCCTAGAAATAAGATCAGAATTTCTGATTTCGCAGAAAATAAGAGAACATTGAGTGCAACTCTCAATGGAGGCATGACAAATAATCCTTCTATCAAGACAACACTTCCTCCAGATCATCAAATGGATATTAGCAGAAGATCTTGCTCAATAGTGAGGTCTATATGGAAACTAGACATAACTGGGAAGAATGGAGGGAAGATGGGAGGAGGACGAGAGGAATAGAACCAAGCCTGTGTCTTGCAGTGGTAGATGGAGAATCAGGGAATAGATTGAGGATTCAAGCAAGCGACCTCACTAAACTTAAATTAATTTTGACTGAAAGGAAGCAAAGTGAAGAAGCTTATGAAATATAGTTTGCCTCTAGTGAAAATCAAACAGAGAATGTGTGGTGTGGTCCTGCATGCCCCAAATGGCAGGCCAGGTCAACTAGTGTACAAGGGCGTGGAAGATCAAGCATGGGCTTAGAAAGACAACTTGTGAGGGAACTGCTTGACTATGTGGAGATGGAATTATGCAACTGGGATGACAAACTGTGTAGAAAGGAATGCCTTTGAAAAATCCCAAACTGACAAAGAGTGGGACCTTAGTACTCAGTCACACAGAGGATATGGTGACAGCATTGAATTTCCCCCTCGTGCCACATGCTGAGACTTACTATCAGGCAATAGAAAAAGACTAGCTAGAACTATCACACATGCTTCTGCCACCACAGGCTAGAAAACTATCCCATGAGGGCCACAATTTTTCTGCCCATGGTTGCTGGCTCCTCTGTAAAACTGACACCACCAGGGTTCCTACAGTCCCAGCAGCTTTACCTCTTGCTCCTGTGCTCACCAAGGCAGACCCAAGTGTTCCACAAGGGTCTTGGGGACAGCCTTCTCTGGTGACCACACGGAGAGGTTGTTATCAAACTACATCTGAGACTCAAGATCAGGGAAATGAAGGAAAAGAATTGAAAACTTTCTCACCAGCTGAGCAGGCCGCAGATTAAATACATGCAATCAACTCTGCAGATGCTTTCTCTATGGGATAAAAAAGGACAATAGATTTCCAACGAATGAAAATACCCAGGCTGTTGCAGCTCTCAGAACAAAGGAGCAATCCCAGTTTAGAGTCTGGCCTGTCCTTACTGAAGATCCAGACTTAAGTTCTGCCCACATTTGGTGAGTTTTCTAGAGAGGTGAATTTGTGCTGTGGCACATGTTCAGGACCAAAACCCAGGGACCCTAGGTAACATTCATTGTACTTCCGATGTTTTGCTATGATGCGTGGTGGTTCACTCTCTGTCTCACTTAAAAGCTTTCTTATTATCCTTGCTTATTTGGTGTTTTAAGATTGTTTATATTGGTATGTATCTATTGTGCATTTTCTTTTCCTGATTTCTGTGCCTTTTGTTGATGTTGTTTGATGTTTCTTTTCATTTTTGTTTTAATAAACATATATTTCCTTATTAATTGTGATTTTTTCTTATTCTGTGGGAAAGCTCTTATTATTTTGTCAGAGTTTTTTCCTTTATTCTTCAGGTGGCACTCTGCTCTGGTGTTGTTTTATGTCTTACAAGATATTTGCTTAGTTCTCTTGATTCTGTGTTCTTCCCTATTGTCATTACTGCTTCTATTATTTTACTTGTAGTTTGATTTTGATTTCTTACCATTTGTCTGTCTTCCTTTGTTCCCCTGTCTAATCTTTAACTATGTGATCTTGGTTCTCTGACTGGAAGTTGGTCCTGATCACCTAGGGCTTCAACAATGTATCATAGACCACCAGATAATTCCCAGCTCTAATGAATATTAATTGGTGAGAGTCTCTATGAAGGTCTCCATCTGAAACGAAGAACCATTCCACCCAAAAGCCTATACTACCCAGAGATGCTGCCTCACACCACACAAAATGTAAGACAGAAACACAAGCCAAATCATTCCCAGATGGACTGTCTAAAATACAGTAAACCCATACACACCTGGAAAAGACCATTCTGACACGGTCCCACCATGAGAGAGAGAAGCATCAGCTGTGGCTACAAGAATGTAGTTGCCAGTCCCTCCCCCTCCATGGACACACAAAACACTGGACCAAACTTATACATTCACGATACAGACTGGAAGCAAGTACTACCATCCTATACCCCGGGTAGGAAAGACTAGTTACATAATAAGCTAAGCAAATATGAAGACAGTAAAGTATTTTGCAGGCAAAGAAACAAGGTAAAAATACATATGTCATAATTAAAGAGGAAATAGATATTGTCACTGAAAAAAACATTGAGAGTAACGATAGGAAAGATGATCAAACCTCTCAGAAAATAAATGGAGATCATGCAAGAAACACTTACGAAGGTCATAGAACAACTAAACAACAAGAAATGGATGATAGCACAATAACTGCCATATGTTTACTGTAGGCTGTTCCATGCCTTTGTACAGCAGAAGCCAGAACAACATTGGGAAACAATTATCTTTCAATTTTTAAATGAAGTAGAAAAAGAAAACAAATTTAAAAAACAAGCAGACCTGACAATTCAGTTGATACTGAAGTAGATTTCACCCAAAACCCGCAGAGTGCAGTTTCTTCACAAGGTCAAAAGAAATATTTCTAAATAAATAAAAACCTGGATCACCCGTCAGGACTTGGTAAATTTAAAATAATCAAAATTGTATCAGACTTTTTTTTTTTTTTAACCACAGTGTTATGATTTATATGTCATTCGTGGGTGGGCGAGAAAAAAACAAACAAAGCATAAATAACAAAGGAAAAACTGAAAAGCATGAATACATTGAGGTTGATGTATACACCTCTTCATGGCCAAGAAATCATTGAAAAATCAGAGAGAAATATATATATATATGTGTGTGTGTGTGTGTGTGTGTGTGTGTGTGTGTGTGTAACAGTTCAGCTCAGTTGTTCATTGAGACCTCATGAATCAGAACATGCCAGGCCTCCCTGTCCATCACCAACTCGCAGAGTTCACTCAAACTCACGTCCATTGTGTCAGTGATGTTATCAAGACATCTCATTCTCTTCCTTCCCCTTCTCCTCCTGTCCCCAATTCCCAGCATCAGAGTCTTTTTCAGTGAGTAAACTCTTTGCATGAGTTGGCCAAATTATTGGGGTTTTAGCTTCAGCATCAGTCCTTCCAATGAACAACCAGGATTGATCTCCTTTAGAATGGACTGATTGGAACTACGTGCAGTCCAAGGGATTCTCAAGAGTCTTCTCCAACACCACAATTCAAAAGCATCAATTCTTTGGCGATCAACTTTCTTCACAGTCCAACTCTCACATCTGTACATGACCACTGGAAAAACCATAGCCTTGACTAGACGGACCTTTTTTCGCAAAGAAATGTCTCTCATTCTATTATGCTATCTAGGTTGCTCATAACTTTCCTTCCAAGGAGTAAGCGTCTTTTAATTTCATAGCTGCAATCAGCATCTACAGTGATTTTGGAGACCCAAAAAATAAAGTCTGACACGGTCTCCACTCTTTCCCCATCTTTTTCCCAAGAAGTATATATTCATACAAACTAATGACAATTAAATTGTGATTGCATAAAACTCAATTTGCAGGTTAAAAACTAACTAAACTTTCAACTAAACCAATTAGAGAAAGAAGAATAAACACAAAACCAAAAATTGGTTTTGGGGAAAAAAAAACAAAACATAGAGGATAGAACTGGAAAAAAAAAAAGATAAAAATTGTATCAAAGATCAATAATACTAAAAGGGGGCTCTTGGAGAGAATAAAGAAAATACATAAACCATGAGCCAGAGTCATCAACAAAAAAGGGAGAACACTCAAATCAATAAAATTATACATGAGAAAGGAGACATTATAACCAACAGCGCAGAAATATCAAAGGATCATGATAGATTACAACAAAGAGCTTTAAGCCAATAAAATGTAGAATCTGGAAGCCACAGACTACTTCTAAGGAACTCAACTAAGAGGAAACAGAAAATATGAACACAACATTATAACCACTAATATTGATACTGCTATGAAAAATTTGTCAGCTAACAACATTCAAGGTCCAGATGATGTCACAGGTGTTTTATGAACCTTTAAGTTAAATGTTAACATATGGGTTTCTTAAACAGTTCCAAAATACTACAACGGTAGGAAACCCCACAAACTCGTCCTATGAGTACAGCATCACCTGAAAGCAAAGACAAAGTTAAGAAAGAAAAGGAAAATTATAGACCAGTATCACATAGACCAACTTAGAGGAAAACATCCTCAAAAAAATAATCCCAAGAAGAATCCAACAACACATTAACAGTATCAAAAAGCTTTAATATTGAGGTTTTCCCCAGATATACAGATATTCTCCAATAGCTGCGTATCAATCCATGAGATACATCATAACAAATTTCAGGATTAAAACCATATGATCACCTCAGTTCAGTTCAGTTCAGTCTCTAAGTCTGTCTGACTGTTCATGACCCCATGAATCGCAGTACGCCAGACGTCCCTGTCCATCACCAACTCCCAGAGTTCACTCAACTCATGTCCATTGAGTCGGTGATGCCATCCAGCCATCTCATTCTCTGTCGTCCCCTTCTACTGCCCCCAGTCCCTCCCAGCATCAAAGTCTTTTCCAGTGAGTCAACACTTCCCATGAATTGGCCAAAGTGTTGGAGTTTCAGTTTTAGCATCAGTCCTTCTAATGAATAACCAGTACTGATTTCCTTTAGAATGGACTGGTTGGATCTCCATGCAGTCCAAGTGATTCTCAAGAGTCTTCTCCAACACCATAATTCAAAAGCATCATTTCTTTGGCGATCAATTTTCTTCACAGTCCACCTCTCACATCTGTACATGACCACTGGAAAAACCATAGGCTTCACTAGATGGAACTTTGTTGGCAAAGTAATGTCTCTGCTTTTTATTATGCCATCTAGGTTGGTCATAACTTTCCTTCCAAGGAGTAAGCATCTTTTAATTTCATGGCTGCAATCAGCATCCACAGTGATTTTGGAGCCCAAAACAATAAGTCTGACACGGTTTCCACTGTTTCCCCGTCTATTTTCCATGAAGTACATATTCATATAAACTAATGACAATGAAATTGTGATTTCATAAAACACATGAAATAGGATAAAACACTAATTAAACGTACAACTAAAGCAATTAGAAGAATAAACACAAAACCAAAAATTGGTTTTGGGAAAAAAAAAAAAACAGAATAGCGGGGGGGAGAAAAAAGAGATGAAAATAGTAGCAAAGATCAATAATACTAAAAGGGGGCTCTTGGAGAGAATAAAGAAAATACATAAAACATGAGCCAGAGCCATCAACAAAAATGGGAGAACACTCAAATCAATAAAGTCATACATCAGAAAGGACACATTATAACCAACAGCACAGAAATACCAAAAGATCATGATAGATTACTACAAAGAACTTTAAGCCAATAAAATGTAGAATCTGGAAACCACAGACTACTTCTTATGAACTCAGCTAAGAGGAACCAGCAAATTGGAACACAACATTACAAACACTAATATTGATACTGTTATGAAAAATTTGTCAGCTAACGACATTCAAGGTCCAGATGATGTCACAGGTGTTTTATGAACCTTTAAGTTAAATGTTAACATATGGGCTTCTTAAACATTTCCAAAATACTACAATGGTAGGAAACCCCACAAACTCATCCTACGAGTCAGCATCACCTGATAGCAAAGACAACGTTAACACAGAAAAGGAAAATTATAGACCAGTATCACATAGACAAATATAGAGGCAAACATCCTCAAGAAAATCATCCCAAGAAGATTCCATCAACACTTTAAAAGTATCGAACAGCTTTAATATTGAGGTTTTTCCCCAGATATGCAGACATTCTCTGGTAGCTGTGTGTTAATCCATGAGATGCATCATAACAAATTTCAGGATTAAAACCATATGATCACCTCAGTTCAGTTAAGTTTCTCAGTCTGTCTGACTCTTTGTGATCCCATGAATCACAGCACGCCAGGCCTCCCTGTCCATTACCAACTCCCGGAGTACACTCCACTCATGTCCATTGAGTCGGTGATGCCATCCAGCCATCTCATTCTCTGTCGTCCCCTTCTACTGCCCCCAATCCCTCCCAGCATCAAAGTCTTTTCCAGTGAGTCAATACTTTGCATGAGGTGGTCAAAATATCGGAGTTTCAACTTTACCATCAATCCTTCCAATTAACACCCAGGACAGATCTCCTTACTGGTTGGATCACCTTGCAGTCCAAGGGACTCTCAAGAGTCTTCTCCAACACTACAATTCAAAAGAATCGATTCTTTGGCAATCAGCTTTCTTCACAGTACACCTCTCACATCTTGACATGACCACTGGAAAAACCATACCCTTGACTAGAAGGACCTTTGTTGGTAAAGTAGTCTCTACTCTTTTAAAATGCTATCTACGCTGGTGGTAACTTTCCTTCCAAGGAGTAAGCTTCTTTAAATTTCATGCTGTGACCAGCATCTTCAGTGATTCTGGAGCCCGAAAAAGCTCTCATACTGTTTCCACTGTTTCCCCATCAATTTGCTATGAAGTGATGGGACCAGATGCCATGATTTTAGTTTTCTGAATGTTGAGCTTTAAGTCAACTTTTTCCCTCTCCTCTTACACTTTCCTCAAGAGGTGTTTTAGTTCCTCTTCACTTTCTGCCATAAGGGTGGTGTCATCTGCATATCTGCGGTTATTGGTATTTCTCCCAGCAATCTTGATTCCCGCTTCTGGTTCTTCATCCCAGCGTTCCTCATGATGTACTCTGCATAAAACTTAAATAATCAGCGTGACAATATACAGCCTTGACGTACTCCTTTTCCTATTTGGAACGAGTCTGTCCCATCTACAGTCCTGTTGCTTCCTTACCTGCATATAGGTTTCTCAAGAGGCAGGTCAGGTGGTCTGGTATTCCCATCCCTTTCAGAATTTTCTAGCGTTTATTGTGATCCACGTAGTCAAAGACTTTGACATAGTCAGTAAAGCAGAAATCAATGTTTTTCTAGAACTCTCTTACTTTTTCCATGATCCAGCGGATGTTGGCAATTTGATCTCTGGTTCCCCTGCATTTTCTAAAACCAGCTTGAACATCTGGAAGTTCACCATTCATGCATGCTGAAGCCTGGCTTGTGAATTTTGAGTATGATATTGTTGTCGTGTGAGATGAGTGCAACTGTGTGGTAGTTTGAGCATTCCTTGGCATTGGCTTTGTTTGGGTTTGGAATGAAAAGTGATCTTTACCAATCCTGTGTCCACTTCTGAGTTTTCCAAATTTGCTGACCTATTGAGGGCAGCACTTTCAAAGCATCATCGTTCAGGATTTGAAATAGCTTAACTGGAATTCCATCACCTCCAGTAGCTTTGTTCATAGTGATGCTTTCCAAGTCCCACTTGACTTCACCTTCCAAGAAATCTGGCTCTAGGTGATTGATCACACCATCGTGATTAACTTGATCTTTTTTGTACAGATCTTCTGCATATTTTTGCCACCTTTTTTTAATGATAACCTCAATAGAAAAAAAATAAAACTTTAATAAAATCCAACAAGCATGTGTGATAAAAAATCTTTCAGAAACTGAGTATAGCAAACATTACCTCAACATAGTAAAGGTATACAAATCCAAACAACTGTGAGGTATCATACACTATTCTGCATGGTAATCATCATAAAATCGACAGTAGGATCCTTCCTTGATGGTCCAGTGGCTAAGACACCATCAAATCAGGGGTTCCATGTTTGATCCCTGGTCATGGAACTAGACTCCATATGCAGCATTTAAAGCCTGGTGTAACCAAAATAATGAAGCAAATGTGTGTGTGTGTATGTGTGTGTGTGATGTGTATATTTATATATACATATAAAATACAATTTAAAAATATAATACAAATATAATTAAAATATATAAGTAAAGTTAAAATAATATACAAATGTATAATATAAATATAAAATGCAAATATTTATATTATAAATTAACAATCATTTTATATATATACACTGGATAAGGGAATGGCAAACCACTTCAGTATACTTGCCTTGAGAACCCCAAGAATAAAATTAAAATAATATATAAATTTATAAATATAATATGTAAATATTTATATTATAAATTAACAAACATTAAATATATATATATGTACACACACACACGCACACACATAAACCTTAAAACAATGAATATAGGAGATGATGTGAAGGAAAGGGAACACTCTACAGTGTTTTTCAGATCAGTTCATTTCAGTTCAGTTGCTCAGTTGTGTCCGACTCTTTGTGACCCCGTGAATCACAGCACGCCACTCCTCCATGTCCATCACCAACTCCCACCAAGATAGAGCAGAGTATGAATATTCTTTAGAAAATTATTAATAAAACTACCATATGTCCAAAATCCCACTGTTTGACATATACACAGAAGAAGCCACCATTGGAAAAAGAAAAAACAAAAAACAAACAAACATGTGTATCCCAGTATCCACTGCAATACCATTTACGTTAAACAAGTTATGTAACAATCTAGGTGTCCATCTACAGATGAATGGATAAAGAAGTTATGGCACATCCTTAAGGTGAAACATTTCTCATCCAGATAGAGGAAAATCGTGGATTAGTTCTAGAGATATGGATGTATCTAGAGCCTATCATATAGAGTGAAGTAATTTAGAAACAGAAAGTCCAATATTGTAGATTAACGTATATATGTGGAATCTAGAAATCTGGATCTGAAGAATCTATCTGAAGAGTGGGAAAAGAAATGCATAGTTTAAGAACAGACTTGGACAAAGAAGTGTCAGTCGAGAGTGGCACAATTTGAGCAGGATGCCCTGACATATGTACAATACCAAGTATGAAGTAGTTAGCTGGTGAGAAGCTCCTCCTCAGGGATCTGGGGTGCTCTGGAGGAGTGGACTGTGGGGTACCAGAGCAGGCTCAAGAACAGGTGGGAGGGCTGCTCAAAAGGGAGGCTCATGTAAATATACTGATAGCCGATTTACATTGCGGTACAGCAGAAAGTAATAAACATTGTAAAGCTATTATTCTCCAATTTCAAACTGTTTATTAAATTGAAAAATGAGTCCGTCCTTGGCCAACTTGGGCAAGTGGCAAGAAATGCATCACAGTGTACATGTCAAGTAAAATATGTACCAGCGCATTTGTCAAGTAAAATCTGCACCAAGGACTGCTTTAGTATGTGTAGACAAACCATAAAGCAAAAACTTAAAATTCCGAGCTAAAATAGAATAAATTCAGATTCTAGACATAATATTCCTCACTTCATTTGATTCCCATTTTTTTCTTTTATGTTTTTTAATATTTTTAAAATTTATTTAATTGGAGGCTAATTACTTTACATTATTTTATTGGTTTCGCCCTATATTGACATGAATCTGCCCCGGGTGCACATGTGTTCCCCATCTTGAAAACCCCCCACCTTTCTTCTCATGACATCCCTCTAGTTAAACCCAGTACACCAGCCCCGAGTATCCTGCATCATGCATCGAACGTGGACTGGCGATTTGTTTCACATATGAAAATATACATGTTTCAATGCCATTCTCCGAAATCATCCCACCCTCACCCTCTCCCACAGAGGTTCTGGGTTGGATGCACATCTCTGGCCTGAGGCACTCAGGTTTAGGTACTTGGGTATTGCACAAACGTGCACACTTGATTGAGCCTGCGTTTTGTGCCCTTCCCTGATCTGAGCAGTTCAGGTGACCAGGTGTTTGGCTAGCACAGTCGCTGCGACTTATGACCTCTGTGGTCCCTTCTTCTGGGTGTTCTGAGTGTACAACCAGTGCACCTTCTCAGGCGTATGTCAACCAGCCAGAAACCCAAGAAGTCCTGGCCAGCAATGAAACCTGCCTGCATTTTGGAATCAGACGCTTTTCTGGGGACACGATTGCCCTCTTCTGGCTCTGACTGCTCTCCCCTGCATGTCTCAGCGGGGGACGGGTTTTCGCAGCTATCTAGTTCTGCTCAGTCCTTTGTTCTGTGAGCGGGTCTGGTGGAGTGTTAGGTTTGGGCTTTTCGCCTTTTCCTGGGGTAGCTATTCCACAGTCTGTTTTTCTATCTCCAGTTAGCTTTCAGATTGCCCTGAGGCATTCAGGCCGGGTCCTCAATGCAGCCTGCACATCCTTGCCCAGCCCCGACTTGCTGTTGGTGGATGCGGCTTCTGTGTTGCTTCTCTGCTAAGAGTTACCATTGGGCGAGTAATTTGTGGGTTTTGATTCTTTCTTTCGTTTTCCTCCTGGTTATGTTGCCCTCTGAGGTTCCAAGGCTCTCCACAGACTTACAAGTGAGAGTGCTTCCTGATGTTCAGAAACTTCTCTCTTTTTTATGCCTCCCTTCCTGGGATGGAGCTTCCATAACTACCTCTTTTGTCTCTCTTTTTATTTTATGTTTTTTCCCAACTCTTTAGAAGACAATGGGCTGCTTTTCTGGGTGCCTGATGTCCTCTGCCAGCATTCAGTTGTTTTGTGGAATTTGCTCAGTGTTCAAATGTTCTTTTGATGAATGTATTGGGGAGAAAGTGGTCTCCCAATCCTATTCCTCCACCATCTTCTTCCCTCCCTCCATTTGTTCTTTCTTAAAGTAAGGAAGGATTATCAGTTGATGTCACCAATTTATAGAAACATGAATTCCTTCACATTTTAGTACCTATTAGTAAGCCTCTGATATTCAGGACTATCCTAAGTAGGAAATTAGAAATGTAGTTTGAAAGTTGAGGTGCTGTACAAGGATCACTTATTTTAAAATCCTTCAATTTGTTCTACTGATTGGGAAAAATGCCCAGCCAAAAAGTTGAGAATTGTGTTTTCTTCAGCCAGACTTAATCCTGAGGGGGGCTCAGGATTGGGAACATATTTAATCCCATGGCATATTCATATCAATGAAGGGCAAAATCCACTAAAATACTTTAATTATACCCCAACTAAAACAAATTTAAAAAAATGTTGTATAATAATATTGAATGCCATTTGTCTCAAAACATTTTTGCTTAAAAGACTTATTTGTCTACTATTAGTAGGGTTCCTTTATTGTTTACTGCTTGGATGTAATTTTACTTGCACACTAATTCTTTTACTTATTTTTATTTATAATTATTATTTTTTATTGGTCACTAATTACAATATTGTATTGGTTTTGCAGTACATTGACATGAACCCGCCCCCTCTGTACATGAGTTCCCCTACTTGAACCCCCCTCCTACATCTCTCCTCCCATTATACTCCCTCCGGCTCAACACCGTGCACCAGCCAAAATCTTCCTACATCCTTCTTCGAACCTGAACTGGTGATTCACTTCACATATGATAATATACATGATTCAATGCCATTCTCCCAAATCATCCCTCTCCCACAGAGTCCAAAGGACTGTTTTATACCTGTGTCTCTTTTGCTGTCTCGTGAATTGGACGACAGAGAATGAGATGGCTGAATGGATTCACTGACTCGATGGACATGAGTTTGAGTGAATTCCGCGAGTTGGTGATGGACAGGGAAGTATGGCGTGCTATGATTCATGGGGTCACAAAGAGTTGGACATGACTGAGCGACTGAACTGAACTGAAGGGAACTGATACAGGGTTATCGTTACCATATTTCAAAATTCCATATATATGCATGAGTACACTGTATTGGTGTTTTTGTTTCCGGCTTATTTCACTCTGTATAATAGGCTTCATTTTCATCCACTTCATTAGAACTGATTCAATTGTATTCTTTTTAATGGCTGAGTAATACTCCGTTGTGTATATGTACCAAAGCTTTATTATCCATTGGTCTGCAGATGGACATCTAGGTTACTTCCATGACCTGGCTATTATAAACCGCGCTGCAATGAACATTGGAATACATGTGTCTCTTTCAGTTCTGGTTTCTCAGTGTGTGTGCCCAGGAGTGGGACTGCTGGATCGTATGGCAGTTCTAATTCCAGTTTTTTAAGGAATCTCCACAATGTTCTCTACAATGGCTATATTAGTGTGCATTCCCACCAACAGTTTAACAGGGTTCCCTTTTCTCCAAACCCTTTCCAGCATTTATTGCTTGTAGACTTTTGGATAGCAGCCATTTTGACTGGTGTGCAAAGGTACTTCACTGTGATTTTAATTTGTATTTCTCTGATTATGAGGGATGTTGAGCATTTTTTCACTTGCTTCATAGCCATCTGTATGTCTTCTTTGGATAAATGTCTGTTTAGTTCCTTGGCCCATTTTTTGATTGAGTGTTTATTATTTTTTTTTTCTGGAATTGAGCTACAGGAGCTGCTTGTATATTTTGGAGATTAATTCTTTTTCAGGTGTTTCAGTGGCTATTATTTTCTCCCATTCTGAAGGCTGTCTTTACATCTTGTTAATGGTTTCCTTTGTTGTGAAGAAGCTTTTAATTTTAATTCGGTCCCATTTGTTTATTTTGCTTTTAGTTCAAATATTCTGGGAGGTGAGTCATGGAGGATCCTGCTGTGATTTATGTCAGAGAGTGTTTTGCCTATGTTCTCCTCTAGGGTTTTATAGTTTCTGATCTTATATTTAGTTCTCTAAATCATTTTGTGTTTATTTTTGTGTACGGTGTTAGGAAGTGTTCCATATTCATTCTTTTACAACTGACTGACCAGTTTTCCCAGCACCACTTGTTAAAGAGACTGTCTTTTCTCCATTTTATATTCTTGCCTCCTTTATCAAAGATAAGGTGTCCATAGGTGCATGGATTTATCTCTCGGCTTTCTATTTTGTTCCATTAATCTATATTTCTGTCTTTATGCCAGTACCATACTGTCTTGATGACTGTGGCTTTGTAATAGAGCGTGAAGTCCAGCAGGTTGATTTCCTCAGTTCCATTCTATTTCAGGATTGCTTTGGCTTTTGAAGATTTTTTTTGTATTTTCATACAAATTGTGAGATTATATGTTCTAGCTCTGTGAAAAATACAGTTAGTAGCTTGATAGGGATTGCATTCAATGTATAAATTACTTTAAACAGTATGCACATTTTCACAATATTTAACTTCTAATTCACGAAAACAGTATATTTCACCATCTATTAGTGTCCTATTTTGTTTTTTTCACCAGTGTCTTACAGTTTTCTATATATCAGTCTTCTGTTTCTTTAGGTGGATATGCAGGTCAGGAAGCAACAGTTAGACCTGTTAGAAGCAACAGTTAGACATGGAACAACAGACTGGTTTCAAATAGGAAAAGGAGTAAGTCAATGCTGTATATTGTCACCCTGCTTATTTAACTTATAGGCAGAGTACATCATGAGGAATGCTAGGCTTTAAGAAGCACAAGCTGGAATCTAAATTGCTGGGAGAAATATAAAAAACCTCAGATATGCAGATGACACCACCCTTATGGCAGAAAGTGAAGAGGAACTAAAAGGCCTGTTGATGAAAGTGAAAGAGGAGAGTGAAAATGTTGGCTTCAAGCTCAACATTCACAAAACGAATATCATGGCATGTGGTCCCATCACTTCATGGGAAATAGATGGGGAAACAGTGGAAACAGTGTCAGACTTCATTCTTTGGGGGGCTCCAAAATCACTGCGGATCCTGAATGCAGCCAGGTAATTAAAAGAGGCTTACTCCTTGGAAGGAAAGTTATGACCAGCCTAGATAGCATGTTAAAAAGCAGAGACATTTCTTTACCAACCAAGGTCCGTCCAGTCAAGGCTATGGTTTTTCCCATTGTCATGTATGGATGTGAGAGTTGGACTGTGATAAAGCTGATCGCCAAAGAATTAATGCTTTTGAACTGTGGTGCCGGAGAAGATTCTTGAGGGCCACTTGGACTGCAAGGAGACCCAAGAGTCCATTCTAAAGGAGATCAATCCTGGGTGTTCATTGGAAGGACTGATGCTAAAGCTGAAACTCCAATACTTTGGCCACCTCACGCGATTAGTTGACTCACTGGAAAACAGTCTGATGCTGGGAGGGATTGGGGGTAGGAGAAGACGGGGACAACAGAGAATTAGATGGCTGGATGGCATCACCGACTCGATGGACATGAGTTTGAGTGAACTCTGGGAGTTGGTGATGGACAGGGAGGCCTGGAGTGCTGTGGTTCATGGGGTCGCAAAGAGTCAGACACGACTGAGCGACTGAACTGAACTGATCCCAAAGTATTTTATTCTTTATGTTGCAACAATGTATGGAATAGTTTCCTTAATTTATCTTTCTAGTATATCATTATTAGTGAATAGGAATGCAAGGGATTTCTGTGTGTTGATTTTAAAATTTGCAACTTTACTTTATTCATTGATTAACCCTAGTGTTTTTCTGGTAGAGTCTTTAGGGATTTCTGTGTAGAGGGTCATGTCATTGGCGAACTGTGAGGGATTTACATCTTCTTTTCCAGTTTGGATTCCTTTTTATTCTTTTTCTGCTCTGACTGCTGTGGCCAAAACTTCCAGAACTATGTTGAATAGTAGTGGTGAGAGTGGGCACCCTGGTCTTGTTCTTGACTTTAGGGGAAATGATTTCAATTTTTCACCATTGAGGATAATGTTTCCTGTGTGTTTGTCATATATAGCTTTAATTATGTTAAGATATGTCCCTTCTATTCCCACCTTCTAGAGGGATTTTATCATAAAGGGGTGTTGAATTTTGTCCAAGGCTTTCTCTGCATCTTTTGAGATAATCATATGGGTTTTTTTTTTTCCTTTTAGTTAATGTGCTGTATTAGATTGGTTGATTTGCGAATATTGAAGAATTCTTGCATTCCTGGGATAAAGCCCACTTGGTCATGATGTATGATCTTAATGTGTTATTCGATTCAGATTGCTAGAATTTTGTTAAGGAATTTTGCATCTATGTTCATGAGTGATATTGGCCTGTAGTTTTCTGTTTTTGTGGGATCTTTGCCAGGTTTTGTGATTATGGTGATGGTGGGCTCTAGAATGATTTTGGAAGTTTACCTTCATCAGAAATTTTTCTGGGAGAGTTCGAGTAGAATAGGTGTTAGCTCTTATCTAAATTTTTGGTAGAATTCAGTTGTGAAGCCATCTGGCCCTGGGCTTTTTTTTGCTGGAAGGTTTCTAATTACAGCTTTTATTTCCATGCTTGTGATGGGTCTATTAAGATTTTCTATGTCTTCCTGGTTCAGTTTTGGAAGGTTGTACTTTTCTAAGAATTTGTCCATTTCTTCCAACTTGTCCATTTTATTGCCATATAATTGGTGATAGTAGTGTCTTATGATCCTTTGTATTTCTGTGTTGTCTGTTGTGATCTCTCCCATTTCTTTTCTAATTTAAATGATTTGGTTTTTTTTCTTGTTGTTTTTTGATGACTCTGGCTATTGGTTTGTCAATTTTATTTACCCTCTCAAAGAGCCAACTTTTGGCTTTGTTGATTTTTGCTATGGTCTCTTTAGTTTCTTTTGCATTTATTTCTGCCCTGTACTAACCCTGGGGTTCTTCATTTCTTCCTTTTCTATTTGCTTTAGGTGTAGAGTTATGTTATTTAGTTGACTTTTTTCTTATTTCTTGAGGTATTCCTTAGTGCTATGAACCTCTGCCTAGCACCACTTTTACAGTGTTCCATAAGTTTTGGGTTGCTGTGTTTTCATTTTCATTCGTTTCTATGCACATTTTGATTTCTTTTTTGATTTCTTCTATGATTTGTTGGTTATTCAGCAGTGTGTTTTTCAGCCTCCATATGTTGGCATTTTTAATAGTTTTTTTTCCTGTAATTGAGATCAAATCTTACTGCATTGTGGTCAGAAAAGATGCTTGGAATGATTTCAGTTTTGTTTCTTTTTTTATTTTTTTTATTTACCAAGCCTAGATTTATGGAGCAGGATGTGATCTATCCTGGAAAATGTTCCGTGTGTGCTTGAGAAAAAGGTGAAATTCATTGTTTGGGGGTGAAATGTCTTATAGATATCAATTAGGTCCAACTGGTCTATTGTATCATATAAAGTTTGTCTTTCCTTGTTAATTTTCTGTTTAGTTGATCTATCCATAGGTGTGAGTGGGCTATTAAAGTCTTCTACTATTATTGTATTGCTGTTAATTTCCCCTTTCATACTTGCTAGTAATTGTCTTACATATTGTGGTGCTCCTATGTTGGGTGCATATATTTATAATTGCTATATCTTCTTCTTGGATTGATCCTTTGATCACTATGTAATGTCCTTGTTTGTTTCTTTTCACAGCCTTTGTTTTAAAGTCTATTTTTATCCGATATGAGTATTGCTACTCCTGCTTTCTTTAGGTCTCTATTTGAGTGGAATATCTTTTTCAAGCATTTCACTTTCAGTCTGTATGTGTCCCTTGATTTGAGGTGGGTCTCTTGAAGACAACATATATAGGGGTCTTGTTTTTGCATCCATTCAGCCAGCCTTTGTCTTTTGGTTGGGACATTCAACCCATTTACATTTAAGATAATTATTGATAAGTGTGACCCCGTTGCCATTTTCTTTACGTTTGGGGTTCGAGTTTATATACCGTTACTGTGTTTCCTGTCTAGAGAAGATCCTTTAGCATTTGTTGGAGAGCTGGCTTGGTGATGGTGAATTCTCTGTTTTTCCTTGTCTGTAAAGCTTTTGATTTCTCCTTCGTATTTGAATGAAATCCTTGATGGATATAGTAACCTTGGCTGTAGGATATTTTATATCATCACTTTAAGTATGTCTTGCCATTCCCTCCTGGCCTGAAGAGTTTCTGTGGAAAGATAAGCTGCTATTTTTATGGGAAACCGTTGTGTGTTATTTGTTGGTTTTCCCTTGTGCTTTTAATATTTGTTCTTTGTGTTTGATCTTTGTTAGTTTGATTAATGTTTGTCTTGGAGTATTTCGCCTTGGGTTTATCGTGTTAGGGACTCTCTGTGTTTCTTGGAATTGTGTGATTATTTCCTTCCCCATTTAAGGAAGTTTTCAACTATTATCTCCTTAAGTATTCTCTCATGGCCTTTCTTTTTGTCTTTTCTTCTGGGACTTCTATGATTCCAATATTGGGGCATTTAATATTGTCCCAGAGGTCTCAGAGATGGTCCTCATTTATTTTCAATCTTTTTTCTTTTTTCCTCTCTGAATCATTTATTTCTACAATTCTGTCTTCTAGGTCACTTATCAACTGTTTTCTGACTCAGTTATTCTACTGTTGGTTCCCTCCAGACTCTATCCGATCTCATCCATTGCATTATTCCTTGTATATTGACTCTTTTCTATTTCTTCAAGATCCTTATTAAGCCTTTCTTGCATCTTCTCGATCCTTGTCTCCAGGTTATTTATCTGTAACTCCAGTTTGTTTTCAAGATTTTAAATCATTTTCACTATCAATATTCGAAATTCTTTATCAAGTAGATTCCCTATATCTTACTCTCTCTCTCTCTCTTTTTTTTTTTTTTTTTGGTGCACTTTTATCCTGTTCCTTTACTTTCTGGACATTTATCTGCCTCTTTGTCTTGCTTATATTGCTCTGTTAGTGGTGCCATTTCCGTCTTCTGACAGTGTGTGGATTTTTCTTTATTGTGTAGTTTCATCGCTGTGTGTGGCCTTGGAAGGGTAGCATGTCAAGGTTGCCTGATTTGGGAAACTTGTGTCGGTGTTCTGCGCGGTGGAGTTGGAATTCTTCTCTCTGTAGCGCAATGAAGTGTCCAGTAATGAATTATGAGATGTAATTGAGGTTGGAGTGGCTTTGGGCAGCCTTTATATGGAAGATCAAGTCTATTCTCCTGTGTTGCTGGAGAATTAGCTTGGTATGTCTTTCTCTAGAACTTGTTGACCCTTGGGTGGTGACTGGTTTCAGTGAAGGTGTGGAGGCATTTGATGAGCTCTTGTCAATCAATGTTACCTAGAACAGCAGTTCTCTGGTGTTCTCAGGATTTGGACTTAAGCCTCTGCCTCTGGTTTTCAGTCTTATTCTTGCACTAGGCTCAAGACTTCTCCATCAGTCTCTTCCAATTCAGTTCCTTCTGTTTAAGCTTCTTCTGTCTGATGGTTTCTTCGGTGTCTATTTCCTGTCCTGACACAAGGGCGGTGGTAGACACTTTTTTAAGCTCACCTGTTCGGTAGTACTGTGGGGAGGGAGGTAAGCTGCAGACAAATATCAGTGGCATCAGTGGGGAGTGCTTGAAGTGTCTTGGATACACTGGGTTTGCCCCCGCTCACGGCGTGTTTGCTGTCCAAGCCTACACTGCACAGGCTTTAGGTTACTCTGCCAGGAAGCGTCTGAGACCGGCACTGGGCTGGAGGTACATCCCTGGTCTAAGTCGCTCAGGTTCTGGTTCTCAGATACTCCGCAAAGGTGCAGACTTGGTTGGGCCTGCTTTTTGTGCCCTTGCCCGGTCTGAGCAGCTCAGGTGACCAGGTGTTTGGCCAGCACAGTCGCTGTGACTTATTGCCTCCCCCGTCATTGTTGCTTGGTTTTCCGGGCGTACAATCGGTGCACCTTCTCAGGCGGATATCGACCGGCCAGAACCCAAGAAGTCTTGGTGAGCAAAGAAGCCTGCTTACAGCTTGATATTGGATGCCTCTCTGGGGCCGAGATTGCTTGCTTCCAGCTCTGGCTGCCCTTCCCTGCCTGTCTCAGCGTGGGATGGTGGATGAGCTGACCTTAGCTGGCTAGCTCTGTTCAGTCCTTTGTTCTATGAGTAGGTCTGGCATTGCCTTAGCTTGGGGCATTTTGCCTTTCACGGGGTAGCTATCCCTCAGTCTGCTTAGCTATCTTAAGTTAGCTCCTACAGATTGCCCTCAGGGCTTTCAGGACCAGTCCTTACTCTAAGGGACCCAGCCCGTGCCTACCTTCCCAGCCCCCGCTTGCTAGTTGTGTGTGTGGGCGGCTGCGCTGCTTCTCCCCTGGAGTTACTGTTGAGCATGTAGTCTGTAGATTTTAATTACTTATTTATTTTTCCTCCACGTGATGTTGACCTCTGAGGTTCCAAGGATTGCCACAGATTCACTAGTGAGTGTTTCCAGGTGTTTGGAAACTTCTCTGATTTTTAAGCCTCCCATCCCTTGATGTACCTCCATCCCTCCCTCTTTTGCCTCTCTTTTTAGCTTTTATGTTATTTCTTACCTCTTTTCCAAGACAATGGGCTGCTTTTCTGGGTGCCTGATGTCCTCTACCAGCATTCAGAAGTTGCTTTGTGGGATTTACTCAGCGTTCAAATGTCATTTGGATGAATTTGTGACGGAGAAAGTTGTCTCCCCATCATATTCCTCCTCCATCTTCCTGTTTCCTCCCTCACACTAATATTTAAAATTTATTCAATTCTAAGCTTTGTTTCTTTCAGAGTCTACAGTTCCCATATTTTTAAAAAATTCATTAAACCATCTTCTATTATAACACCTTAGTTGTTATTTGTTACTACTTTCTTTAAGTATATTTAGAGTGATTTGTAGAAGTAACTCTAGAGATATTGAGTGTCATTTTTCAGTCAACAAGTTGTCTTCAACTGTTTTTTGACACCATGGACTGTTACACAACAGGCCTCTCTATCTTTCATTATCTTCCAGAGTTTGTTCAAATGCATACCCATTGTATTTCTGATACAATCCAACCATCTCATCCTATATTATTCCCTTCTTCTCCTATCATCAATCTTAAAAAGCATCATAGACTTTTCCAGTGAAGGGACACTTTGCATCAGCTGGCCAAAACTGAAGTTTCAACTTCATCATTAGGCCTTCAAATGAATACTTAGGGTTGATTTCCTTTAGGATGAATTGGTTTAATCTCCTTGCAGTCCAAGGGACCGCTAAGAGTCTATTTCTTGGGGATTCAATATCACTGAAGATGGTGATTACAGCCATGAAATTAAAAGACACTTTCTCCTTGGAAGGAAAGTTACAACCAACCTAGATATCATATTAAAAAGCAGGGGCATTCCTTTGTCAACAAAGGTCCATCTAGGCAAGGCTGTGGTTTACTCAGTGGTCATGTATGAATGTGAGAGTTGCACTGTAAGAATAGCTGAGAGACGAAAAATTGATGCTTTCTAACTGTGGTGTTGGAGAAGACTCTTGAGCGTGCCTTGGACCGCAAGAAGATCCAACCAATCCATCCTAAAGGAGATGAGCCCTGGGTGTGCATTGGAATGTCTCATGGTGAAGCTGAAACTCCAATAGTTTAGACTGCTGATGCTAAGAGCTGACTCATTGGAAAAGACCCTGATGCTGGGTAAGGTTGAGGGCAGGAGGAGAAGGGGATGGCAGAGGATGAGATGTGTGGATGGCATTGCCTATCAATGGACATGATTTGGGGTGGTCTCTGGGAGTTAGTGTTGGACAGGTAGTCCTGGTGTGCTGCGGTTCGTGGGGTCAAAAAGAGTTGGACACGACTGAGTGACTGAACTGAACTGAAGTATCTTCTGCAGCAGCACAGTTGAAAGCCATAGAATGTCCTTCTCTCAGTCTTCTTTATATCCCAGCTCCCACATCTGCACATGACTACTGGATAAACAACAGGGGTTTGTGAAGTGGAGGCCTTTGTTACCAAGGTGAATGTCTCTTTCAAATACTATGTTGAGGTTTGCATAGAGTTTTCTCCAAGAAGAAATTGTCTTTTACTTTGATGACAGCCCTTCACTAAAGTGGAAAGAATGTGGTCCACTGGAGAAGGGAATGGCAAACCACTTCAGTATTCTTGCCTTGAGAACCCAATTGAAACCATGAAAACAAATAGAAAGGACACTGAAAGATGAACCATCGGTAGCTGCCCACTATGCTTCTAGAGGTCAGTGGATAAATAACTCCAGAAATAATGAAGCAATAGAGTGAAAACAAAATCTACAACCAGTTGTGAACGGGACTGGTGATAGAAGCAGGGTTTGATGCTGTAAAGAGCAATAATGCAAAAGGAATGTTAGGTTCATGAATCAAGGCAAATTGGAAGTGGTCAAACAGGAGATGGCAAGAGTGAACACTGACATCCTAGGAATCAGTGAACTAAGATGGACTGGAATGGGAGAATTTAACTCACATGACCATTATATCTATTACTGTGGGCAGGAATTCCTTTGAAGAAATGGAGTAGCCATCATAGTCAAAAAAAGAGTCCAAAATGCAGTACTTGGGAGCAATGTCAAAAACGGCAGAATGAACTCTGTTCTTTTCCAAGGCAAACGATTCAATATCATGGTAATCAAAATCTATGCTCTGATCAGTAACATTGAAGAAGCTGAAGTTGAAAGTTCTGTGAAGACCTACAAGACCTTCTAAAACTAACAAAGAAGATGTCCTTTTCAGTATAGGGGACTGGAAAGCAGAAGTAGGAAGTCAAGAAACACCTAGAGTACCAGGCAAATTGGCTGTGGACTACAGAATGAAACAGGGCAAAAGCAAATAGAGTTCTGCCAAGAGAACACACGGGTCAAGCAAACACTCTCTTCCAACAACACAAGAGAAGACTCTACACATGGACATCACCAGATGGTCGACACTGAAATCAGATTGATTATGTTTTTGCAGCCAAAATAAAGAAGCTCTATACAGTCAGCAAAAACAAGACAGGAAGCAGACTGTGGCTCAGATCCTGAACTCCTTATTGCCAAATTCAGACAGAAGTTGACGAAACTGGAGGAAACCACTAGACCATTCAAGTATGACCTAAATCAAATCCCTTATGACACTACACTGGAAGTGCAAATTAGATTTAAGGGACTAGACTTGATTGACAGAGTGCCTGATGAACTATGGATGAAGGTACCTGACAGTGTACAGGAGACAGGGATCATGACCATCCCCAGGTAAAGAAATGCAAAAAAAAAAAAAAAAAAGAATGGCTTTCTGAGGAGGCCTTATAAATAGCTGTGAAAACAAGGGAAACAAAAAGCAAAAGAGAAAAGGAAAGATATATCCATTTGAATTCAAATTTCTAAAGAAAATCAAGAAGAGAAAAGAAAGCGTTTCTCAGGAATCAGTGCAAAAAAAGAAGGGAAACAATATAATGGTAAAGACGGGAGATCTCTTCAAGAACATTGGAGATCCCAAGAGAACATCTCATGCAAAGAAGGGCTCAATAAAGCACAGAAACGGTAGGGAAATAACTGAAGCAGAAACTATTAAGAAGCGGTGGTAAGAATACACAGAACTTTACAAAAAAGTTCTTCACGACCCAGATAATCACAAAGGAGTGATCACTCATTTAGAGCCACACATTTTGGAATGTGAAGTCAAGTGGGTCTTAGGAAGCATCACTACGAACTAAGCTAGTGTAGATGTTGGAATTTCAGTTGAGCTTCTTCAAATCCTGAAAGATGATGCTTTAAAAGTGCTCCACTCAATATGACAGCTATATGGAAAATTCAGCAGTGGCCACAACACTGGAAAAGGGCAATATGTTTTCAATCCCAAAGAAAGGCAATGCCATAGAATGTGCAACCTACCGCACAATTTCCCTCATCTCACACACTAGTAATAGTAAAATAATGCTCTATATTCTCCAAGCCAAGCTTCAGCAGTACGTGAACTGTGAACATCCAGATTTTCAACCTGGTTTTAAAAACAACAGAGGAACCAGAGATCAAATTGCCAACATCTGATGGATCATCGAAAAAGGAAGAGAGCTCCAGAAAAGCATCTATGTCTTCTTTACTGACTATGCCAAGCCCCTGACTGCGTGGATCAGTATAAAATGTGGAAAATTGGAAAGAGATGGGAATACCGGACCACCTGACCTGCCTCTTGAGAAACCTATATACAGGTCACGAAGCAACAGAACTGCATATGGAACAACAGACTGGTTCCAAATAGGAAAAGGAGTAGGTCAAGGATGTATAGTATCACTCTCCTTATTTAACTTATATGCAGAGGACATCATGAGAAGTGCTGGGCTGGTGTAAGCACAAGCTGGAATCAAGTTTTCTGGGTGAAATATCAATAACCTCAGATATGCCGATGATACCTTTCAGCAGAAAATGAAAAATAACTAAAGAATCGCATGATGACATTGAAAGAGGATAGGGAAAAATTCGCTTAAATCTCAACATTCAGAAAACAAAGATCATGGTATCCAGTCCCATTGCTTCATGGCAAATAGGTGGGGAAACAGTGGAAACCGTTACTCACTGTTTCTTAGGCTCCAAGATTGCTGCAGAAGGTGATTGCCGCCATAAAACTAAAAGACGCTTACTCCTTGGAAGGAAAGGTATGACCAGCCTAGTCAGTATATCAAAAAGCAGAGGCATTACTTTGCCAACAAAGGTCCATATGGTTTCTCCAGTGGGCATGTATGGATATGAGAGTTGTACTATAAAGAAATCTGAGTGCTGAAGAATTGATGCTTTTGAACTGTGGTGTAGGTGAAGACTCTTGAGAGTTCCTTGGACTGCAGGGAGATCTACCAGTCCATCCTAATGGAGATCAGTCCTGGGTGTTCATTGGAGTGATTGATGTTGAAGATGAAATTGCAATACTTTGGACACCTGATGCGATGAAGTGACTCACTGGGGAATTTCCTGAGGCTGTGAAATATTGAGGTCAGGAAGAGAAAGTGACGACAGAGGATGAGATAATTGGATAGCATCACCAACTCAATGGACATGAGTTTGCATAAACTCAAGGAGTTGGTAATGGACAAGGAGGCCTGGTGTGCTGTGGTTAATGGGTCACAAAGAGTCGGATATGACAGAGTGATTGAAGTGAGCATTACATATAATTTAAATAAACAGAGTGACAATATGCAGCCTTATCATAATCCTTTCCCTAATTGGAAGCAGTCTGTTATTTTCCATCCGGTTCTCACTGGTGCTTCTTGATCTGCATACAGATTTCCTAGGAGGCAGGTCGGGCGATCTGCTGTTGCTATCACTTTCAGAATTTTCCACCGTTTGTTGTGATCCACACAGTCAAAACCTTTGTTATAAACAATGAAGTAGAAGAATATGTTTATTTGTTTGTTTGTTCCTGGAACTGTCGTGTTATTTTCATGATCCCACAGATTTTGGATATTTGATTTGTGGTTCCTCTTACTGATAACATAAACACTGGACATACTGATTTATACCTGGAGCCCTGAGGGAAAATCAGTGCCACTTGCTCATGGTCATATTTCCCACCAACACTAAGGTGACACAAGAAATTCAGCATCATTAACGTTTCTATGAAGTTCTGGGAAATGAGTTCTTTAAAAACAAACAAGCAAACAGGCAAGAAAACAAAGGTGAAACCCTTGAAAACTGACTGGGTCATATACAGAGATTTCTGTCCCACTTCTCTGAGCTCTACTTTGTCTATCTACCTATTTCTCCATCTTTAGCTGTTAAAAGGAAATAAAGAAGGGAAATTCTGTAATTTGTTTAACAAAAAATGAGCTTCACTGAATTATAAGGTAGGTCAGGTTTCGAGGTTTACCTTTTCCTTTAATTTGTATCTGCCTTGCTGTGATCATGAGAGTCCAAAATATTTTAACCATTTCTCAATCACAATGGTATCTTTGGAATTTCAGAAAGATTCACTGGAGCAAAGAGCCTGTATAATTTATTTTGTGTTGAAAGAGATGCAAGAAAATCATGGATAATATTTTTATTCATTGTATACATCTAACAGTAGAGTAGGAAATGGCCACAGAAAGCAACTATCTTGTCTGGTAAATCCCATGAGCAGAGGAGCCTGGCGTTCTACATTCCATTTCATTGCAGAGTTGGACAAGACTGAACATACAAACAAACATGTAACTTAGAGTCAGATGCAATTGTGTTCTATATATTATCTCATAGGACTTTCGGTCACTCACACTGAAGTGCTTAACATTTCTCTAAATTATCTCTGTGACTTTATTAAAGTCCACTGGCTGTTTCTTTACCTTCAAAAAAAGAGAAAAAGAAGAAGAAATAAATGAAAATGTATCCTATGTGGAGAGTCTTATGCTTCTTTTTCTCCATCCAAGATTTGAAACTTCTTTCCTAGTATATGAAATAAAGACACTGTTTTGACTTGATAGAAATGGGTCTACTGGGACGTTTCTTTCCTATTTGGGAATGATAAACTCTAATTTAAGTTTTCCCTTGTCTAGACCAGTAAGGAGCACAACGGAAAGATCTGGCACTGAAAGGAAATGATAATCTTGATACCCATATATATCTCTTCCTTTCTAGAAACAGGCTGCTTTAGACATGGAACAGGTCTGTCGTAGAACAAAAGAACCCCAAGAACTTTGCACGTCACATATGCGTGGCTTTGTGTGCTGTCTTTCCCATGCTGTCTTATCATTTTTAAAGTCATATGTGAAAGGGCTTATTAGTTCCATCGTATTACCCACTTCTTTCCATAGCAAGAGTGAGCATATTCCTCATATTCTTTCCCACGAGTTACATGACCTTTACCAAGCATTTATTAGGAAGGCTGAGACTCCCTTTTCTGATGGCGTTCTCAGTGTTTGTGAAGTTTTCCAGGCCTTTTTAGCATATTTGTCTATTTCACACTTTAATGAGATTGATAAGAGGTCATGAGGGTTGTTCAGTTGCCTTCATGAGCAACAGATAAGTACTTATGGAGGTACCTGATGCTCAGGGGAACATGGAGATGACGTTAGGATGAAGAAAGGATGGGTTCCACAGTGACATATCTGAAGACCTCAGTCACAGTGGGTTAGACTACTCATTGCTACAGTAAAAAAAAAAGTGGATGGCAAGGAAGTTGTAAGCATTCAACTCATGAGCCTAAGGCAGAAGTTTGAATGTCCGATTTAGATTTGAGATCAAGCTGATTCATCCCCACTAGGCTGGGTATCGATGAGTGGATAGAGTCAATGAGAGCTAGCTGAGAGGAAAAAAAAAATATATATATATATATATATATATTTTTTTACTGTAATACAAGTGAACTACTTTCGTGGTTACTGAATTCTCATCAGAGCTTCCTCCACACTACTATATCAGTCAGCCATCTCATGGACTCGTCCATATGATAATATACATGTTTCAGTGTTTCATGCTTCAATGCTATTTTTTCCTAGTATCCCACCCTCGCCATATCCCACATAGTCCCAAATTCTTTTCTTTAAATAAGTGTTACTTTTATTGTCTCGCTTATGGCATCGTTGTTACTTCTTTCTAAATTTCATATATAAGGTTTCATATACTGTGTTGGTGTTTCTATTTCTGGCTTGCTTCCCTCTGTATAATAGGCTGCAGTTTCATCCACCTCATAGCACTGACTCAAACATGTCCCTTTTTTAATAGCTGAATATTCCATTGTGTATATGACAGCATCATCCTTAACCATTGATCTTCGAACTGGACATCAAGGTTGTTTCAATTTCCAAGCTATAGTAAAGAGTGCTGCAATGAACATTGGAGTACATATGTTTCATTGAATTCTAGTTGTCTTGGTCTGTATGCACTGGGTCATATTGTAATTCTATTTTCATTTATTATTATTATTATTTTTTTTGTAAGGAATCTCCACACTGTCCTCCATAGTGCCCACACTAGTGTGCCTTCCCACCAACAACGTAAGAAGGTTCCCTTTCTCCGCTCCTTTTTCAGCATTGCTGGATTGTAGAGTTTTTTGATGGTAGTTTTTGATGGTAGTTTTTTGACCAGTGTGAAATGGTACCTCACTGTAGTATTGATTTGAGTTTCTCTGATAATGAGTGGTGTGGAGCAGATTTTCAGGTGTTTGTTAGACATCTGTATGTCTCCTTCTGAGAAATCTCTTCAGATCTTTATCCCACTTTTTGATTGGATTGCTTGTGTTTCTGGTATTGAACTGCATGAGCTGCTTGTATATTTTGGAGACTAATTTGATGTCAGTTAATTTTTTTACTATTATTTTCTCCCATTTGGAAGGCTGCCATTTCACCTTGCTTATTGTTTCCTTCATTGTGTAAAACTTTTAAGTTTAATGATGTCCCATGTTTGTTTTTGTTTTTATTTCTGTCACTCAGGAGGGTCACAGAGAATGATACTGTGATTTGTGTTAGAGTCTGTTCTGCCTATGTTTTTCTCTGAGAGTTGCATAGTTTCTAGACCTATGTTTAATCCATTTTAAGTGCATTGTTGTATAGGGTGGTAGAATGTTTTTTAGCACCACTCTTTTACAGTTGTTGACAATTTTCCCCAGCAGTGCTTTTTAAAGTGGTTGTCTCTCCTCCATTATATATTTTTGCCTCATTTGTCAAAGATAAAGTGTCCATATGTGTGTGGATATATCTCTGGGCTTTCTATATGGTTCCATTGATCTGTATTTTTGTCTTGTGCAGGTACGTTTCTTTCTCGATGACTGTAGCTCTGTAGTATAACCTGAAGTCAGGCAGGTTGATCCCACTATATCCATTCTTCTTTTTCAAGATTGTTTTGGCTATTAAAGGTTGAAATTGTTTGTTCTTGTTCTGTGGAAACGACAACAACAACAGCAATAACACTGGTAGATAGCGGTGAACCTATTGTGTTTTGGCTAGTGTACTCATTTTCACGTATTGATTCTTCTGATCTAAGAACCTGACATATTTCTCTGTCTGTTTCTATTATCTTTATTTCTGCAGTGTTTTAGGTTTCAATATATAGATTCAGGTCTTTTGTTTCTTTAGGTAAATTTATTCCTAAGTACTTTATACTTCTCTTTGCAATGGAGAATGGGATTTTTCCCATTAAAATTCTGAAGCATTATCAGTTAATAGGTCAGCGAGTTCTTTAACAGTTTCCTTTCCCTGAGAACCTGGGTATGAACAGTAGGCTTCTTTTGAACTTGAAAGCTTATTTTCAAGAGGCAATGATATATGTCTTTTCAAGGTTTGCTGTAACAGCATGCCATAAAACAGGTAGCTTCAGTAAATGTTTTCTTATACTTGCAGGATCTAGCCAGTAATCAAAGGGTTACCAGATTTGCTTTCTTCTGAGTCGTCTTTTGGATGGTGACACATCATCACATGGCTTTGTCTTCACATATAAATGTCTCTGTGTTTTTTGTGTCTGCACTCCTTTCCTGATAAAAACCTTGTCCTGTATATCAAAATATCTACCTAAAAACCCATTTTCAAAAAGGTTCAGAAAGAAATTACACATTGCTCATAATTTTGACTCTGTACAAAGTACAGTAAGTTCAGTTCAGTCTCTCAGTCATGTCCGACATTTTTGACCCCGTGAGTCACAGCATGCCAGGCCTCCCCGTTCATCACCAACTCCTGGAGTTCACTCAAACTCATGTCCATCGAGTCGGTGATGCCATTGGCTTCAAAATACACATTTTGAGAGGACAACATTATTCTACAATATTGATTTTCTTCTTTTCACTTGTTACTGCTCTATACTAATCTGTCTCTGAGTGTTCACCCCACTAATCAGATCTACCCAATTGAGAATGCAGATTCTTAAGAAAAAGGGGTTCTTTGGGATAAATACAATTATAAACAAGACTCAGAGTTTCTTGCAAACCTCCATATCCTCTCCATAAAGGCATTAAGTAAAGAAAAAATTTATTTTGTATAAGTATTAAACCAAACTGTGATGCACGTATACAAACTACAAAATTGATGTAAAGTTAAAATACTATATTTTATATATGTATACTAGCAAAATATAATATATGTATACTAGCAAATCAGTTCATTACAGTATTTTCAAAGTTATAAGTATTCTTCAAATAGACCTGATTACATTTGTCACAGTAATTTGGTCCTTAATTAGCTTGATAATCGGGGTAGCCATCAGGTTTTGCTAAATATTTTTTATTATTATCATTATTTTAAATGTATTTATTTTAATTGGAGGCTGATTACTTTACAATATTATATTGGTTTTGCCATACACTGACATGAATTCGCCTCGGGTGTACATATGTTCCCCATCTTGATCCCACATCCACCTCGCTCCCGATCCCATCCCTCTGGTTCATCCCAGTGCACCAGCTAATTTGTTTTATACTGGAAAATGATAAACTTCTCATGTACACATGAGAGAAAGTGGTTTTGAAATGAGGCACTCTCTCATCCACCTAACTGAGACATAAGATGCAACTGCTAATAAATACCTATTATTAGACTGTTATTTCCAAAGATTGGGGTTTAAATACTAGAGGTTTTCATTGCAGAGCAATGCAAGATGTGTGGCTTATGCCTTTAATTACAGAAAACTCCTCAGCTTTCAACATAGCTCACTTAGAGGAAAGGTAAGTGAGGGTTGTGATTAGGTGTTGCAAATATCTTGCTGTCAGATCCTGTTATTGAGGTAAGGTCATGGTCAGGTAATACTGTTTCTGTAAACCTGTACTGAAGCAAATATCAATCCGTAACCTAAAAGGAAATATCCAAAAATTACTTTCATCATCCAACATCTTGGTTACGAGGAGGGTTTCCCT
Source organism: Moschus berezovskii (assembly GCF_049115385.1). Taxonomy (NCBI): domain Eukaryota; kingdom Metazoa; phylum Chordata; class Mammalia; order Artiodactyla; family Moschidae; genus Moschus; species Moschus berezovskii. The sequence continues at coordinate 51,741,846 of NC_142489.1, read as the reverse complement.
CTGAAGGCTGGTTATCCTGTCTGGGCGCAGGCTAGATCTCAACGTCTGGTCTTGGTTCTCCAATCAGTGCCCAGTCCCAGCTGAAGGGGAAGCTGTCTGTTCTCCGTTTCCTTCTCTTTCCAAGGTTCTCATACATTGTCCAGTCATTTTAATGAGTGAGTCAAGTGCCCGAAACACAGTTGGCCCTCGGTATTCTCATACTATCAAAAAGGGGGCTGGGTGTCATAGACTGTTACCCCTACGGTTTGCCATAACCATTAGGTCATGGAGGTGAGCATCAGCCATGTTGGCTACTTCTTCGAACCCTGGTGAAGGCCAGTGAATGGCTCCTTCAAGGGATCTGGGCCTCTGAAATACATAGCCTTTTGCCTTTCCTGAAGTTCTGCCTTTCACTACCAGGCCCTAGGTTAGAATGCCTAGAAGGTCCTGAGCAATGGGAGCAATATATATTCTACTACACACCACTGAGAGTGTGACTGTGGTTGGAGTTGTATTTCTAACTTCTCTAATAATCTTGAGCTAAGATCTGCAGATCTATGTCCGTCCTGTCTCTTTTAGAACATCTTCCTTGAAGAAATATTTGACCTATGATACAAGTTGGTAACTTGAACAATCGTGCTCGATTTTGAATAAGCTCAGATAACAATTTTCAACTCAACTTTCCTAAATTCACATGTTTTAACTAAAACCATCAGGTGATTAAATTTCTGTTACCTTGTAACTGAAATATTTCATTTACCATCATGTTCTCAACGACCAAAACATTGCAAATGGTGGAACAATTTATTTGTTCAGTGCTAGAGGTACAGTTGACTTGTAATATTGCTTTAAGAAATTTTATTTTATAAAAATTATATAATCTCTTATTTTTTGTAATATATCAAAATGAATGACACTTATGTGTACATAAATCCCTGAATTTTTAGACTTCCTTCACATTTAGGTCATCAGAGAGCACCAAGTAGAATTCTTTTATTTTCTTTACTCCTTTTTCATAATTTAGTTTAAAAAATTAAGTGGACGATAATCATAATCGAATATTGGGATGGTTTTTGTAATATACACATACTAATGACCCATAATTATACAAGGAGAAGGTCAATTAGCATTAAAGAAAGCCAGTGCCAAAGAATGTTCACACTACCACACAATTGCAATCATCTTACACATTAGCAAAATAATGATCGAAATTCTCCAGACCAGGCTTCAACAGTACATCAACCATGAATTTCCAAGTGTTCAAGTTTGATTTTTGAAAGGCAGAGGAACCAGAAATCAATTTATCAACAGCTTTTGGATCAGCAACACAGGAAGAGAGTTCCAGAAGAAAAAATTCTACTTCTGCATCGTTGACTACACCAAACTTTTTACTACGGGTCACAACAAACTATGGAAAATTCCTCAAGAGATGATAATACCAGACCACCTGACCTGCCTCCTGAATAATCTGTATGCAGATAAAGACGCAAGTTAGAACTGGAAATGGAAAGACAATCTGAATCCAAAGGGAAAGGAGTATGTCAAGGCTGTATACGGATATGCTGTTTATGTAAATTATATGCAGATTACATCATGAGAAATGCCAGGTTGCATAAATACACCCTGAAATCAAGATAGCCAGGTGAAATATCAATAATCTCTTATCTGAAGATGGAACCAAGTTTATGGTAGAAAGGGAAGATGAACTAAAGAGCCCCTTGATGAAAGTGAAAGTGGAGAGTGAAATAGATGACATAAAACTCAAAATTCAGAAAACAATGATCATGGCCACCGGTCCCATCACTTCATGGCAAATAGAAGGTGAAACAATGGAAAGAATGAGAGGTTTTTTTTTTTTTTTTTTTTTTGGCCAGGGGTGGGGTTTGGGGAGTGGAGGTGTATTCAAAATCACAGCAGATTGAGAATGCAGACGTAACATTAAAAGATGCTTTCTCTTTGGAAGAAAAATATGACCAAACTAGACAGAATATCTAACATCGGAGAGATTACTTTCCAAAATATTTCTGTCTAGTCAAAGTTATGGCTTTGCCAGTAGTCATGTATGGATGGGAGATTTGGACTATACAGAAAGCCAAAGAATTGATGCTTTTGAATTGTGATGATGGAGAAGTGGCTTAAGAGTGTTTTGGACGGTAAGGAGATCCAAGGAGTTCATCCTAAAGGAAATCAGTCCAGAACATTCATTGGAAGACCTGATGTTGCAGCTAAGACCCAATATTTTGGCCACATGGTGGGAAGAACTGATTCATTTTTAAAAGACCTTAATGCTGGGAAAAGTTTAAGGTGGGAGGATAACAGTAGACAGAAGAGGAGAAGATTGGAGAGCATCACCGACTTAATGAACATGAGTTTGAATAAACTCGATGAGTTGGTGATGGTCAGGGAGGACTGACATGCTGCAGTGCATAGGGTCACAAAGATTTGTCAATGACTGAGCAACTGAGCTGCACTGAACTGAGCGTGGCTCGACCCATCAGAACAAGAACCAGTTTCCCTTAGTCAGTCGTTCCCATCAGGAAGCTCCCATAAACTCTTGACGTTATCCATCAGAAGTTAGAACGAATGAAAACCATAATCTCAGAAAGCTTGCCAAATTGATCACATGGGATACAGCCTTGTCTAACTCACTCAATGAAACTATGTGCCATGCTTGTAGGGGCACTCAAGATGGATGGGTGATGGTAGTGGTTTCTGACAAATAGTGGTCCTTGGAGAAGGGAATGGAAAACCTCGTCAGTATTCCTGCCTGAAGAACTCCATGAGCAGCATGTAAAGGCAAAATATAGCATACTGAAAGACAAACTCCAAGGTTGGTAGCTGCCCAATATGATATGAGAGATCAGTGCAGAGGAAACTCTAAAAAGAATGACGCGATGGAGCCAAAGCCAAAACAGTACCCAGTTGCAGTTGTGACTAGTGATGGAAGAACACCCCGATGCTGTAAAGAGCAAGATTGCATAGGAACATTTAAAGTTAGGTCCATGAAACAAGGAAAATAGGAAGGGGTGAAAACGGCAACGTCAAGAGTGAACATTGACATTTTAGGGATCAGTGAACTAAAATGGACAGGAATGGATGAATTTAACTCAGATTACCATTATGTCTACTACAGTGGGAAAGAAACCCTCAGAAGAAACGGAGTAGCCATTATAGTAAACAAAAGAGTCTGGAATGTAGTATTTGGTGGCAATCTGAAAACCGACAGAATGATCTCTGTTTCTTTCCAAGGGAATCCATTCAATAGCACAGTAATCCAAGTCTGCCCTGACCAGTCATGCTGAAGTAGCTGAATTAGAACGATTCTACGAAGACCTACAAGACTTTCTAGAAGTAACAGACAAGAAAAATGACTTTTCCATCACAGGGAAAGGAATGCAAAAGTAGGAAGTCAAGAGATACCAGGGGTAACAGGCAAATTTGGCCTTAGATTACAAAATGAAGTCTTCCAAATGTTAACAAAGATTTGCCAAGAGAACACACTGCTAATGGCAAGCACCCTCCTCTGGGAACATGAGAGAATACTACAAATATACCTCATCATATGGTTAATACTGAAGTCACATTGACTTTTTCTTCACAGCCAAAGATGCAGAAGATCTGTAGAGCCAGCAAAGAAAGACTAGGAGTGGACAGTGGCTCAGGATATGAATTCCTTATTGCCAAAGCAAGAGTTAAATTGAAGAAAGTAGGGAAAACCACTAGATCATTCAGGTATGTCCTACATGAAATCCCTTATGATTACACGGTGAAACTGACAAATAGATTCAAGGGATTAGATCTGATACAAAGAATGCCTGATGAACTATTGAGAGAGGATTGTGACATTGTAAAATAGGCAGTGATCAAGACCCTCCTCAAGAAAAATACGTAAAGGCAAACTGGTTTGCTGAAGATGCCTTACAAATAGATGAGAAAATAAGCTAAATCAAAGGAAAAAATTAAAGATATAACAATCTGAATGCAAAGATCCAAGGAATTGGAAGGAGTTATAAGAAAGCCTTCTTCAGTGATTAATGGTAAGAAATAGAGGAAAATAATGGAATGGGAAAGACTAGAGACCTCTTCAAGAAACTTAGAGATACCAAGGAAGCATTTCATGCAGAGATGTTCAACATAAAGGACAGAAATTGCATGGACCTCAATGAAGCGGAAGATAGTAAGAAGAGGTGACAAAGTTACACAGAAGAACTATATTAACAGAATCTTCATGACCCAGATAACCGCGATAATGTGATCACTCACCTATAGCCAGTCCTCTTGGAATGTGAAGTCAAGCCATCCTTATGAAACTTCACTATGAACAAAACTAGTGGAACTGATGAAATTCCAGTGCAGCTATTTCATAGTCTGAAAAAATGATCATCTCTAAGTGCTGTACTCAGTATGAAAGGAATTTGGAAAACTAAGCCGTGGCCACAGGACAGGAAACATTCAGTTTTTATTCCATTCCAAAGAAAGGCAATTCCACAAACTGTTCCCACTGGGAAATAGATGGGGAAAGAGTGGAAACAGTGTCAGACTTTATTTCTTGCGCTCCAAAATCACTGTGGATGCTGATTGCAGCCATGAAATTAACAGATACTTACTCCTGGGAAGGAAAGTTATGACCAACCTTGATAGTATATTAAAAAGCAGAGGCATTACTTTGCCATCAAAGGTTCGTCTAGTCAAGGCTATGGTTTTTACAGTGGTCATGTATGGATGTGAGAGTTGGACTGTGAAGAAAGCTGATCTCCAAAGAATTGAATCTTTTGAACTGTGGTGTTGGAGAAGACTCTTGTGAGTCCCTTGGACTGCAAGGAGATCCAACCAGTCCATTCTAAAGGAGATCAATCCTGGGTGTTCATTGGAAGGACTGATGCTAAAGCTGAAACTGCAATACTTTGGCCACCTCATGCGACGACTTGACTCACTGGAAAAGACACGGATACTGGGAGGGATTGGGGCAGGAGGAGACGAGGACAACAGAGAATGAGATGGCAGGATGGCATCACCGACTCGATGGACATGAGTTTGAATGAACTCCGGGAATTTGTGATGGACAGAGAGTATTGGCGTCCTGTGATTCATGGGGTCGCAAATGTCAGACACGACTGAGAGACTGAACTGAACTGATACTTTTACATTGGAGAAGAAAATGGCAGCCCACTCCAGTATTCTTGCCTGGAGAATTCCAGGGACGGCGGAGCCTGGTGGACTGCCTTCTATGGGGTCGCACAGACTCGGACACGACTGAAGCAACTTAGCAGCAGTAGCATACTTTTACATGCAAATACAGTGATACCAGTATTACTCCATGATACTTGTATTTTTTATTTCACTCTGTGAAAATCTGGGTTCTATTTTTCTTATGTGAAATGTGGAATTCTCTATTACTCATGTATGAAAATCTGCATGGTGGTTTTCTGGCATTTAATGTGGAATTCTGTATATTTCCCATATGGAAATCTTGACACTGGTTCTCTGAAGATATGGAGAATCAGTATGGATTTGGAATGATCTCTCTTGCACAAATGAAATTAGGGCCCCACTGTTTCTTCATCAAGTTTAGAGTTTGTTGTATTTCTCAAATATATATCTAAACAGAATGTTATCCATGAAATGTGCAATGCTCCTTATTGACTCTATTCAATCCTAGGTGACAATTCTCCACTTTGGAAGTTGCACACCTTTATATTTCATATTGGAGATGAGAATGCAAGCTTCCCGTGGAGAAATATGGAAATCTCTAAATTTGATATGAAGAACTGGTTTTTCAGCTACAGAAACATTTTTGTTCCCTGTTTGCTATGTTTCCCTGTGCCTCTGAACATTTGTGTTTACATGCGTGGGTAGACATGGCTGTGTTTGTATGTGTTTCTGTATGTGGCTGTGTGTCCAACTACAGGTGAAGTAGAAATTAAGGTGAGAGATCACGAGACATGCAGCAAGCAGAAGGAGGCATGAGGTGTCCACAGAGTGGGGAAGACTGGCCCATGCATCTCTGAGGTGCTCCTGTTCAGCACAGGAATGAGGAAAGGACAGCCAGTGACAATTCAGGAAAGTGGGTCCACAAATCTGGGTTTACCTCAAAAGACATAAAGAAACTCACAGTTTGTGCCACGTTGATGTGTGTATTTCTACCAAGAAGCAGATGGGACGCTTTGAGAACTCACCCAGTGTAAATTCAATGGTGTGGGTATTTTAAAGCATAGCCTTTGGACCCTTTAGTCTATGGGAAGTGGGGTATCCTGTGGAAATGGTGAGCATGGCTATAACAGGTTCCGAGACTTTAAAGAGGTCAAGGTCCTTCCGAAACGAACAGAGACTGGAAGGAGGAGGAACAGAAAGATAGCCTACTGCACTGGAGAATTTTTACACATTAGAGGAAGGCCCTGGCCTACTGCTGTTTCAGACCCGTCCATCAGGCAGCATACTCCCTCTCTGATGTGGTCAATGATAGCATCATGTGAGACAAATGACATGATCATGTAGACTCCTTCATCGTGAAACCACAGACATCCTCGGATACAGTGTGTGAGCATGCAATCCATCCAGGTGCTTCTTGCATAACTGGCAGTGTAGAAATGTGAAGAAAGTACAGCTATGGGGTATATGATTTTTCCCCTTTGCTAGTGTGTGCCTGTGAGGGAGAAAAGTGGCCAACTAGAAGGGTGTTCACTTATCTTTTCCTGAGAGAGCTCCAAATTTGCAGCTTGCTACTGAATGTTGATGGACAAGACCCAGAGGCAGACCTGTCTTTCAGTGATTGAGTGTCTCCTGCAAAGGCATGGGTCAGCAGTGGCCTGACACGGGAGAGGGTCTCTGGCTGCTACAAACCTGCGTCATGCAGTTTATGGCATATGCACTCTTGGAGGAGTTTGCCATTCAATCCACAATAAAGCCAGCTACCAGACATCCACAAATTGAAAAATAATTATTCCGAAGAAAGTCTCGTACTGTTAAGGAAGTTCTAGGAGCACTGCACACTTTCTCACCTGGGGGTCTGGCAAAGGGATTGAGAACCCCAGAGGAAATTTGACTTTGGAGGTCAGTGGGATTTGATTACAGAACTTCCACAGAACTGAAGCAGACTGATGGAGGGCACAAACAAAACTTTGTATGAACCAGGAGACAAGAATAAGGAAAAGTGTCCCCACAATAGACTGAGCCAGATTTGCCTGTGAGTGTCAAGGAGTCTCCAGCAGAGGCGTGGGCAAAGAGTGGACTGCAGCAGGATGAGGGGCACTGAATACAACAGTGCTTGCATAAGACCTTTTGAAGAAGATCACAATTACTTTCATTACTCATACCGGAGTTTATCCTCAGTTCAAACAACAGGGCTGGAACACAACAACCCGCACCCCACCCCCCTGCCACTGCAAACAGAAAATCGGATTAAAGATTTACTGAACATGGCCCCACCTATATAAAAACGACTCAGGTTCACTCACAGTCTGTCCCTCCCATCAGAAAACTTCTATAAGCCTTTTATGCTTATATATTAGAGGGCAGACAGAATGGAAACCACAATCACAGAAAACTAACCAAACTGATGAAGTGGATCACAGTTTTGTCTAATGCAATGAAACTATGAGTCACGCTATGTAGGACCATCCAGGATGGATGGGTCATGATGGAGGGTTCTGACAAAACGTGGGCCAGTGGGGAAGTGAATTGCAAATAGCTTCAGTATTTTGCCTTGAAACACCACAAACAGTATGGAAAGGCAAACAGATGGGACACTGAAAGATGTACTCCCCAGGGTGGTAGGTGCCAATGTGCTTCTGGAAATCAGTGGAGAAGTAACTCCAAAAATAAAGAAGAGATGAAGTCAGAGCAAAAACAATACCCAGCTGTGGTAGTGACTGGTGATGGAAGTAAAGCCTCACTCTGTACAGAACAATAGTGCACAGGAACTTAGAAAGTTAGGTCCATGACTCAAGTAAACTTGGAATTCGTCAAACAGGATATATCAATGGTGAACATCAAACTTTCAGGAATCAGTGAATTAAAATTGACTGGAATGGGCAAATTTAATTGACATGACCATCTTATCTACTACGGTGGGCAAGAATTCCTAGAGAAGAAATGGTGTAGCACTCATAGTCAACAAAAGTGTGTGAAATACAGTTCTTGGGTGCATTCTTAAGAATAGCAGAAAGATCTCTGCTGATTCTCAAGGCAAACTATGCAACAGCACAGTAATCCAAATATAGGTCCTTACCAGCAATGTTCAAGTAGAAATTGAGCTGAAGGTCAGTGAGAAGCTGAAGTTGAGTGGTTCTATTTTTACCAACAGGATCTTCTAGAATTAACAGACAAACACACACATAAAGGTATAATTTGCATCATAGGGGACTGGAATGCAAAAGGAGGACATCAAGAGATACCTAGATTCACAGATAATTTTGGCCTTTAGGTACAAATTGAACCAGGACAATGTCTAACACAGTTTTGCCAAGACAAAGCACTGTCATAGGAAACTTTTTTCCAACAACAAATGAGACGACTTTACACATGCACACAGTTCAGTTCAGTTCAGTCGCTCAGTCGTGTCCGATTCTCCGCGACCCCATGAATCACAGCACGCCAGGCCTCCCTGTCCATCACCAACTCCCGGAGTTCACTCAAACTCATGTCCACAGAGTCAGTGATGTCATCAAGCCATCTCATTCTTGGTCGTCCCCTTCTCTTCCCTCCCCCAACCTTTCCCAGCATCAGAGTCTTTTAAGAAGATGGTTAATACCGAAATGAAACTAATTATATGCTTTACAGCTGAAGATGGAGAAGCTCGATGTAGCCACCCAAAACAAAACTAGGATCTGACTGTGGCTGAGATCATCAGCTCATACTGAAACATTTAGACTTATTTCAACAAAAGTAGGAAAATCCCTAGATCATTCAGGTTGACCTAAGTAAAAGCCCTTTTGATTATCATTGGAAATCTAATAGAGTTCCTGGAGAACTAAGGGCAGAGGTTCGTGATATTATACACGAGCAGCAATGAAGACTATCCCCAAGACAAAGAATTGCACAAAGGCAAAACGGTTTTCTGAAGACACCTTACACTAGCTGAGAAGAAGAAAAAAAGAAAAAGGAGAGAGAGAGAAGTGGAAGTAAAACGAGAATGGCAAAGATATACCTATTTGAATGTAGAATTTTGAAGAATAGCTAGGGCAGATAAGAAAACCTTCCTTATTGATCAATGCCAAGAAATAGAGGTTAAAAATATAATCAGATAGACTAGAGGTCGCTTCAAGAAATTTAAAGATACCATGGGAAGATTTCATGCAAAAAAGTGCACAATAAAGGTCAGCAATATTAGGGACCTAACAGAAGCAGGAACTATTAAAATGTGTCAAGAATACAGAGAACTCTACAAAGAAACTCTTCATGACCAGTTAACCAAGATGGTGTCATCACTCAACTAGATCCATGTCACGATCTTCGTAGACCCGGACCTGGTGAATGGAGTTAACAGAAAAGGATGCAGGCGACAGAAGTCTCAAGTGAAACAAGGGTACTTTTTTTTTGCAGAAATACATGCTTATATATCGTCAGTAAAATTATTATTCTGCCACCAAAAATAATGAAATTCCACCAGTTACAACAAGATGTTTAATCCTTTGAGACACTGAAGGGCATCCAGGCAGGTGTCCTCTCCCATGATCCCAGTCGTGAGAACTGCGTTCAGATCTGCTCATCCCTATTTTGCAGGAACTAAGAATGAACAGAGAGTCCTTGAGAAATGGTACACAAGGGAAGAAAACATATTGGATCCCTTAAAGTTGAACGTCCTCTGACTATTCTCCCTGTTTTATTTTTTCATAATTGGGGGTGACTGCATATGCTTCTGTGAAAAAGGCACTGACCAATTGAGTTTGCCTGTTTAGTCTGAATATTTTAGTTGAAAGGCATTAGTATACTACAAATATAATCACCATGATAATTACCAGCATTATGGCTCCAGATCCAATACGATGTGTAATGCTTTGATGTCATCCTCAAGTGAGTAGCCCAAATAATTGATCAGCTAGCTGTTCAGCTAAGGTTTCTAAATTTTTGGAAAAGGATGGACTCTTAGAGGAGATTTCAAAGATTTTCTTTTGGAACAATTGTACATTTAAGGAAGCATTTTTATGAATATCTTGTAAATGAAATTTGCTTTGTTCGCAGTTGTAAGCACTATTGCTGAACCAAACAGGAGTAACGCAAAACTGTGTAGAAATCCAATTACATATTAATAATCTTTGCATTTTTAAATCTATTAATTGTTCTCTGACCAATTGGATGCCTGCTTTTAATTCTTGTATTTTATCCTGAACGTCCTCATCCGGCTGAGGCTGGGTGGCCCACACAGTATCAACATCTTTAGTACAAATTTGAATAAAGTTTTGGGTGTGAACTGAGTTTTGTAAAGCAATGCCTGCAACTCTGGCAGTGACGCAAATGGCTATTAGTCCCAAAATGCCAAGAATTAGCCACTCAATAAATCACTTAGGTCGTTGGAGTAATTTAGAGAGTAACCAGGAGGCAAGTTCTACCATGGGACCTTCTTCCCAGGGCCGTCGGAGATCTACTTGTCAACCACAGACTGTACCGAGAACAAAGAATCAAAAGGGATTCATTTTTTTAGAGAGAAATAGAGGAATTTAGACAAGTATACAATTTACAATCTATACAAGTTACAGAACATAAAGTTTTATTAAATTGTGAGTTCCCTACGGCTATAACAAAAGGAAGGGGGATGAAAGCTTGTATAAAATATGAATGATTATAACGGAAGGACGACTTACTATGACAACGATTGGTCCCTGTGAGATATCAAGTCCATGTTCCAAGTATTTAAATACGTACATCAAGTTTCCAGATGTCCCATTGTTCAGGTCCAATTCATTTATTGAGGATGATTCGAGAGCGAGGAGTTGCCATTTTGCTGTCAAGCCAGGCAAAGAGTCCTATGACATGGAAGTTTTCCATTGAAATGTTGGTAATCTTCCATTCTACTTGAGTAACATAATCACACATTATATTATTAAGATCATCTGAGCAGTTAGATAGCCACATTCTATGGGTTCCCCAATCAACAATGGTGTAAATGGTCAGAAAAATTAATTTCCATGATTTAGCTTGATATCTACCCCAGTAAACAGGAATATATGTAGAGTCCTTATACGTAAACCCTTTACATTTCAACTTTTGTCCTTTTCCGAAAGTTTGGGTAGTATTCACATGGTTTTCATAAAAGGACAGGGCAGGAAACAGTCCAAGCAATGAAAGGAAATTCTTTTTTGGAGGCAGGATGTAAGCCCACTTTTGTTGACTAACATTAATACAGAATTCTGCTGGGACCATGCATAAAGGAAGGATTTCATAGCCTAGAGAAATGCTTATTAGTCTTCTATCTTGAGAGAGGGCACCTCAAATCTCCAAGGAGAATGCATATGTACTGTGTCATTAGTGGATATGATTGGTTCTGTATCTATCCATTCTACAACTTGCAATAAAGGAGCCCTAGGTAAATAAGTCTAATCAGTTCAGTTCAGTTCAGTCGCTCAGTTGTGGCCGACTCTATGCGACCCCATAAACCACAGAACGCCAGGCCTCCCTGTCCATCACCAACTCCCGGAGTATAGTCAAACTCAGTCCACAGAGTCGGTGATGCCATCCAGCCAACTCATTCTCTGTTGTCCCCTTCTCCTGGCGCCCCCAACCTTTCCCAGCAACAGAGTCTTTTCCAATGAGTTAGCTCGTCACATGAGGTGGCCAAAGTATTGCAGTTACAGGTTTAGCATCAGTCCTTCCAGTGAACACTCAGGATTGATCTCCTTTAGAATGGACTGGTTTGATCTCCTTGCAGTCCAAGGGACTCACAAGAGTCTTCTCCAACACCACAGTTCAAAAGCATCAATTCCTTGGTGATAGCTTTCTTCACAGTCCAACTCTCACATCCATACATTACCACGGGAAAAACCATAGCCTTGAATAGACGGACTTTGGTTGGCAAAGTAATGTCTCTGTTTTTTAATATACTATCTATGTTGGTCATAACTTTTCTTCCAAGGAGTAAGCGTCTTTTAATTTCATGGCTGAAGTCAGCATCTGCAATGATTTTGGAGCCCCAAAAAATAAAGTCTGACACTGTTTCCACTGTTTTTCCATCTATTTCCCATGAAGTGATGGGACCAGATGCCATGATCTTTGTTTCCTGAATGTTGAGCTTCAAGCCAACATTTTCACTCTCCTTTTTCACTTTCATCAAGAGGCTTTTTAGTTCCTCTTCATTTTCTGTCATAAGGGTGCTGTCATCTGCATATTAGAGGTTACTGATATTTCTCCCAGAAAACTTGATTCCAGCTTGTGCTTCTTCAGGCCAGCGTTCCTCATGATGTACTCTGAATATAAGTTAAATAAGCAAGGTGACAATATACAGCCTTGACATACTCCTTTTCCTATTTGGAACCAGTCTGTTGTTCCATGTACAGTTCTGACTGTTGCTTCCTGACCTACCTACAGGTTTCTCAAGAGGCAGGTCAGGTGATCTGGTATTCCCATCTCTTTCAGAATGTTCCACAGTTTATTGTGATCCACACAGTCAAAGGCTGTGGCATTGTCAATGAAGCAGAAATAGATGTTTTTCTGGAACTCTCTTGCTTTCTCCATGATCCAGCGGATGTTGGCAATTTGATTTCTTGTGCCTCTGCCTTTTCTAAAACCTGCCTGAACATCTGTGAGTTTACGGTTCACATATTGCTGAAGCCTGGCTTGGAGAATTTTGAACATGACTTTACTAGCGTGTGAGATGAGTGCAATTGTGCGGTATTTTGAGCATTCTTTGGCATTCCCTTTCTTTGGGATTGGAATGGAGACTAACCTTTTCCAGCCCTGTGGCCACTGCTGAGTTTTCCAAAATTGCTGGCATATTTAGTGCAGCTCTTTCACAGAATCGTCTTTCAAGATTTGAACTAGCTCAAGTGGAATTCCATCACCTCCACTAGCTTTGTTCATAGTGATGTTTCCTAAGGCCCACTTGACTTCACATTCCAAGTTGTCTGGCTCTAGGTCAGTGATCATGTTTTCATTACTATCTTGGTCATGAAGATCTTTTTTGTACAGTTGTTCTGTGTATTCTTACCACCTCTTCTTAATATCTTCTGCTTCTGTTCGGTCCGTACCATTTCTGTCCTTTATCGCGCCCATCTTTGCATGAAATATTCCCTTGGAATCTAATTTTCTTGAAGAGCTCTCTTGTTTTTCCTATTCTGTTGTTTTTCTCTATTTCTTTGCATTGATCACTGAGGAAGGCTTTCTTATCTCTCCTTGCTATTCTTTGGACGTCTGCATTCAGATGCTTATATCTTTCCTTTTCTCCTTTGTTTTTCGCTTCTCTTCTGTTCACAGCTTTTGTAAGGCTTCCTCACACAGCCATTTCGCTTTTTTCCATTTCTTTTCCATGAGGATGGTTTCGGTCCCTGTCTCCTGTATAATGTCACGAACCTCCGTCCAGAGTTCATCAGGCACTCTATCTATCAGATCTAGTCCCTTAAATCTATTTCTCACTTCCACTGTATAATCATACGGGATTTGATTTAGGTTATATCTGAATGGTCTAGTGGTTTTCCCTATTTTCTTCATTTTAAGTCTGAATTTGGCAATAAGGAGTTCATGATCTGAGCCACAGTCAGCTCCTGGTCTTGTTTTTGCTAAATGTATAGACCTTCTCCATATTTCGCTGCAGAGAATATAATCAATCTGATTTCGGTGTTGACCATCCGGTGATGGCCATGTCTAGAGTCTTGTGTTGTGTTGTTGGAAGAGGGTGTTTGCTATGACCAGTGCATTCTCTTGACAAAACTCTATTATCCTTTCCCTGCTTCATTCCGTTCTCCAAGGCCAAATTTGCCTGTTATTCCAGGTGTTTCTTGACTTCCTCCTTTTCCATTCCAGTCCCCTATGAGGAAAAGGACATCTTTTTCGGGTGTTAGTTGTAAAAGGTCTTGTAGGTCTTCATAGAACTGTTGAACTTCGGCTTCTTCAGCGTTACTGGTTGGGGCATAGGCATGGATTACTGTAATATTGAATGGTTTGCCTTGGAAACGAACAGAAATCATTCTGTCATTTTTAAGATTGCATCCAAGAACTGCATTTCAGACTCTTTTGTTGACTATGATGGCTACTCCATTTCTTCTAAGGGATTGCTGCCCACAGTGGTAAATATAATGGTCATCTGAGTTAAATTCACCCATTCCAGTCCTTTTTAGTTCACTGATTCCTAGATTGTCTATGTTCACTCTTGCCATCTCCTGTTTGACCACTTCCAATTTGCCTTGATTCATGGGCCTAACATTCCAGATTCCTATGCAATACTGCTCTTTACAGCACTGGACCTTGCTTCTATCACCAGTCACATTCACAACTGGGTATTGGTTTTGCTTTTGCTCCACCCCTTCTTTCCTTCTAGAGTTATTTCTGCACTGATCTCAAGTAACATACTGGGCACCTACCGACCTGGTGAATTCCTCATTCAGTATCGTATCTTTTTGCCATTTGATACTGTTCATGGGGCCTAATAAGTGTGATTAATCAAGTCAGCTTCAGCGGGCAAAGCCAAAGCAAGCAAAGCAAGCGTAGCGACAAAAATATTCTCAGAATTCCAGGGCATTTCCTGTTCAAAAGCTAGATTTTCAGCGTGATTATTAAGAGTTTTTATCTGTCTCCGAGTATGGAGATCATTAGGTCAATGACGTGAAGTGTGGCATTTCTTGGAAATTTTTAAAGCCGCCATTGCTTATACTGGAATGTCCTACTCCCGGGGATTTCACCTTTTCCTCTCTATCTTAGCTCCTTTGGAGTGGATCTTCTGAAGCGGGAGCCAAATAACTTCGTTGGTCCATCTGGGAAATACAATCATGTCCCTTTCTCGCTAATATTAATTTTCCACATCCGTTGTTTAGTCATCCGTCTTGATACAAAACAGGCAGAGGAAGAAAAATGTCCTTCAGTTCCTAGAAATGGTTTTCTGCTTTTGTCACAATATCTCCTTGTGGTAAGTTTAAAACATTTAAAACAAACAGCTGTATTAGTGATAGTTATACGATTAGAGAATGCATTGCATTGGATTCTAGATAGCATATTAAAAAGCATAGACATTACTTTGCCAACAAAGGTCCGTCAAATCAAAGCTGTGTTTTTTTCAGTGGCCATGTATGGGTGTGAGAGTTGGACTGTGAAGAAAGCTGATAGCTGAAGAATTGATGCCTTTGAACTGTGATGTTGGAGAAAAGGCTTGAGAGTCTTTTGGATGGCAAGGAGATCCAAGCAGTCCATCCTAAAGGAGGTCAGTCCTGGGTGTTCATTGGAAGGACTGATGCTGAAGCTGAAACTACAATATTTGGCCACCTCATGCGAAGAGTTGATTCACTGGAAAAGACTCTGATGCTGGGAGGGATTGTAGGCAGGAGGAGAAGGGGATGACAGAGAATGAGATGGCTGGATGGCATCACAAACTCAATGGACATGGGTTTGAGTGAACCAGTGTACCCCTTTACAACATCGAAGGCAGACTCCTGGAGGCTTTTTAGTAGTTGTATTTTTTTCTGTGTGTTTTTTAGGACAATCGGTTTTTTTTTTTTTTTTTCAATAGCGCTTATCCCCACAAACAAGACACTCTTCATTCCCCTTTTTAAAGGAAGTAAACATTGCGTCAGCTAACGTTTTCATTTTCTGAGTTTCTGACCCTAAGTTACAACAGGAGAATTCCTAATCTCACAAATGAGAGTGATGGTTCTCTGACATTCCTGATTTTCATTCTCCATATACAAACAGATTTTCAAATTGCATTTTGGCCTCCTTTTCGACAGCACCACAGGAGAGAACAACTCCCAGTCTATCTAAAGAATAAAATAAAATTTCCAATATAAGATGCCATAATGTTTAGAAGTTCTTTAGCAAACGGAGAGGGAGGGCTGTACATAGTTACAGCCTTTTTCATTTGTTGTATGTGAGAAAAATCAACGCCTTTGTATTGAGGCATTAGTTACCCTTGAGCATTACCATTTCTTAACATAGAATAGAGAAAAAGATCATCAGCCTCAGAGACTCGAGTTTGCAAATCCAGTAAATCAGAAAGCCTTTGTCGTAAAAGAGAATGAGTGGAGAGTCTGTTTTCATAAATATGAGTGCATTTTAGGAGCTTATCATTGTCATATATCTATCTATCTATCTATCTATCTATATATATATATATATATATATATATATATAGTTGGCTTTAGTGTAAAAGAGAGCATCAGGAGTATCAACATCAGATTCATCTTGTCCTCGAATTGGGGGACCTTCGGTTTCGTGTCCATTACAAGAGGAGGAGGAGCGCTTGGGACAGCCAGAACAGGGATGTTGGGAACGTTTTGAAAGATTGTATGTTGCTCTAATTGGGCTTTCTGTAAAGTCTCATCATCTAGCTTATATTCATATAATGAGCACGAGTTTGTTGACGAATATGGAGGTTGCAGTTAGAATTGCCTTGAAATGAAACTGTCACGGCTTTAATGAGGGTCCAAAAGGGTCAGAAATTTGTTGGACTATTTACTCCCCATCTTGTGGCTCGTTCAACATTTCCTTTAACCCGGTTTCAAATTTCTAAATCCAAAACTGCCTTCACCAGGGAACCAGGGATTCTATTCAGCCACTGTTTGGAGATGAACCTTTATCTGTTGATGTGAAACCAAATGTCGTTGAACCTTAAATAAATGATGAAGTAAAGTAGAAAGGTGGTGGGGATTTCCAGCCGTTTCTCTCATAACCCCGCACTTACTGACCTCCCCAGGACTTAACAGTCAACTCCGTCTGCTTGCCAAGTGTGTTCACCATGTCCCTGTTCGGGCACCAGTTGTCACGGTCAGCGTAGACTGGGATCTGGGGACTGGAGTTGATGAGAAGGAAGCAGGGGACCCAAGTGTTGAGTGAAACAGGGTACTTTATTTGAAGAAACACATGCATATATATCTTCAGTAAAATGATTACTCAGCCATTAAAAACAATGAAATTTCACCAGTTGCAACAAAATGGATAGTCCTTTCCATACAAAGTCACTGAAGAGAGTCACCGAAGGGAGTCACTGAAGTGAATCCAAGTAGGTGACTTTTCCCATGATCTCAGTCCTGAGAATTGTGTGCAGCTCTGATCATTCCTGTTTTGCAGGAACTGATTAGGAACAGAGAGTTCTTGAGAAACAGCACACAAAGAAGACAATATATTGGATCCCTTAAAAGTGAATGCATCCTGACAGACCCAGACATCCTGGAATGCAAAATCAAGTAGGCCTTAGGAAACATCAGCAAGGAAAAGCTGTTGGAAGTAGTGAATATCCAGTTGAGTTATGTGTAATTCTAACAGATGATGCTGTGAAAATGCTGCAATTTGCAGGCAAACTTGGAAAACTCAGCAGTGGCCAAAAAACTGGAAAAGATCAGTTCATTGCAATCCCAAAAAAGCCAATGCCAAAGACTGTTTGAACTAATGCACAATAGCACTCATCTCACACAGTCAGAAAATAATGCCTGAATTCTCCAAGGAAGGTTTCAACAAATGAAGAATTTCCAGAGGTTCAAGCTGGATTAGGTAAGGCAGAGCAACCAGAGACTAAATTGCCAACACCCATTGTTTGATTGAAAAGCAAGATAGTTCCAGAAAAACATCTATTTTTGCTTTAATGACTATGCCAAAGTCTTTGACTTGTGGAACATGAAAAACTGGAACATTCTTCAAGAGATGGGAATCCTAGGCCACCTGACCTGCTTCCTGAGAAATCTGTATGCAGGTCAAGGAGCAACAGTACCATGGACTTGGAAAAATAAACTGGTTCCAGAGTTGGGGAAAGTGGTACCTCAAGGCTCTATATTGTCACCAGTTTATTCAAACGCAGACTACATCATGTGAAATGCCAGGCAGGATGAAGCACAAGCTGGAATCAAGTTTGCTGGGAGAATTGTCAATAATCCCAGATATGCAGATGATACCACTCTCATGGCAGAAAGTGAAGAGAAAGTAAAAAGCCTCTTGATGAAAGCGAAAGAGCAGATTTGAATAGGTGGTTTAAAACTGACCATTCAATAAATGAAGATCATGGCATCTGGTCCCACCACTTTATGGCAAATAGATGGGGAAACAGTGGAAACAGTGAGAGGCTTTGTTTCCTTGGGCTCCAAAATCACTGTAGATGATGACTGCAGCGCTGAAATTAAAAAACACTTACTCCTTGGAAGAAAATCTGTGACAAATATAGACTTTATTGAAAATCCACAGAAAATATTTTGCTAACAAATGGCCATCTAGTCAAATCTATGGTGTTTCCAGGAGTCATGTATGGCTGTGAATTTTGGACCATAAAGCTGAACACTGGAAAAACTGATATTTTTGAACTATAGTATTTAAGAAGACTCATTAGAGTCCTGCACTGCATGGAGATTAAACCAGTCAATCCTAAAGGAAATTGGTCATGAATATTCAATGCAAGGACGGATGCTGAAACTGAAAACTCAATATTTTGTACTGTTTTGTGAACAACTGACACTGTAAAAGACTCTGATCCTGGGAAAGATTGAAGACAGGAGAACTGGATGACAGAGAATCAGATGGTTGGACGGCATCATAATTTTCCAAAGAATAGCAAGAGAGATATTGAATCATCGCTTGATGGACGTGTGTTTGAGCAAGCTCTGGGAGTTTTATATGACCAGTGAAGACTGGCATGCTGTAGTTCATGGGGTCACAACGTGTCAGATAAATGAGGGACGGAAGTGAAGTGAACTGATTTGTGGTGGGCTGTTTGCATGAAGTAACCCTGGCACAGCGGGAGTATTGATGCCCATGGCAGCAGTTCAGGTTTAGGGACTAGGGAATAGCCGTCCTGATGAAGACGTCCCATTGCTGATGCCCAAAATCCTGACATGAACTCTTTCCTTACTTTTTGTATTATCCTTGGTTGTGGATAGCAAAGGAACAATGTGGGTCTGTCTGCACATGAGTGATGGTTCTCATAATCTCCTTGGAGTAGAATATCTGATATTGCCATGGTAATCTTTAAGGAGATATGCACCATGAGACATTCATAGGTACCCTTGATTTGAAGTGAGCAACCATGGATGTTCCCAAATCCAACCTTTAGCCGCATTTGTGGTATGCCAACTTCTCAGGTTAGCAGGGATCTTGAACTATAGGCAGATCTACCACATTCTGATGAGGGAAGCTGAAAGAGAGTGTTGACATTTAACAAGTTAGTGAGGCCTGGCCTGGAATCAAGCCCTCTTGGAGCATTTGGGAGAGGAATTCTGCTTTTTGCACAATGGAGGCATGAGCTGTGGGTCCAGGGAAGGCAGACTCCTCAGGGTGTAATCCGTGCGGGAGCTATGGGTATGAGTTGGCAGAAATAAAGTGTAGTGGTGACAAAAAGGGAGGCCACTGGACCTTTTTGACCTCACATTCAGTGCCTTGTTTCAGCAGAGGTCCTTTGGATCTGCATGCACCTTCTTCATGATATTGTTTCAGACACAGGCATGTCACATTTTCTTTGCCCTTTTGGAGGCCCAGACATCAGATTGGTCTTTCCAAGCTACAGGGAGACAACCTTTAGGGGAAAAATGGAAACAGTTGCAAACAGCCTATTACACAGTTGGGAGAAGCAGGATCACCTTGATCAGAAGGTCTTGGGCCTGATTGGACACTGGGTCTGCCTCAAGAGCCCAGCATTGACTAGAAATGGTTTTGAGAGGTGTAGGCTGAGATTGGTAGTTTCAAGTCAGTGCAGTCCCAATCCACTTGCTATTTCTTATGTCATTCCTTGAGGGAAAACACTTGAAATGGAATCATGCCAAAATGATTGCCACTGTGAAACAGTCAATGTGATGAGAGAATATATGACATGAGCACCCATCAATCAGCTGTTCATCACGGGCACTTCAAGCCCACCGAACGTCTTTCCAAGTCAGTCCTTCTCACGAGTAAACCCCCAAATTTATAATCTTCCAGAAAAAAGTGTAGAGATAGAACAGGACACTAACTCGAATGACAAGTTAGTGAAAGAAAACAACCAGAATATATAGAGGTACTTACCAAAGTCCATTACCCTGGAAAACAAAGCTATGACAGTTTGCATATTATCATATGCAAATGTGAAAGTTTCCTTTTAGGGTTGTATGTATGTATGTGTGTGTGCCCACCAGCAGAAATGTGCATATGAGCTGTCAGGACTGGCCTGACTGAGAGAAGGAAAATGAATACGGAAAAAATGAATAAACTTATGTAAACTACATTAACTGTGGGGCAGCCAAAACACTCACGCCAGGGAATCAAGCCCAGGGATGTCATCGAGAAAGGATGACATGCTGCTGGACCCTGGATCACTAAGCAGAAAGTAACAGCAGGAAGAAAACATTCAGGGCCATACAGGGAGATGAAAAGGAGCAAGAAACAGAATGGGCAAGATTACCAGGCTCAGAGATGGGGTATGCACAGCCCCTACAAAGAGTTTTCTGTCCTTCTCCAGTACAGCAGTATTCTTTCTCCCGCAGGACCAGGCACATGAGCACATCTTGCCGTTTTTGTAAGGTTTTAGAGACTGACGGCACTATAGCATAAGCAGCTGCTACCTGCAGAGTATGCCCCTTTGAAACATCCTTCTTTAAGGTCTTGGCAGAACGCCTGAGTTATCAGGACTCTGCAAAGCATGGCTTAGGATGATCCTCTAGCTACTCGCAGCCCTGCAGCCCTGGGGTGACGGGGTAGGGTGGCATGTGTTCTCACCAGGAAGCAGGATGAGAACAGAACCACTTTGAAATGGCCTCTGTACAGGAAATGAACAGATTTCAATTTCCCTGACAATGATGAATCAGGTCCCTTAGGCGGATGCTGACCATAGCATCTCTTATTTATAGATGCTTTATCTGTAAATCTCTTTATATCGAGAGAATTTTATCTCTAAAAATGAAGTTCTCTGTATGTCATATTACCTATCCATTTGCCAAATTGACTACTAGAAATATGGAATTCCTATTTTTCACATAAGCAAATCAGTGTCAATATTCATATCTGAAATATTAATTCTCTACACTTCACGTATGAATATTGCTAAAGATTTTCCCTCATGACATATAGAATTATCTGTATTTCACAGCTGATATTCAGGATTTTTTTTTCCTACAAGTAATGTGGAGTTCTCTCTCTTGAACTTGGCTATCTGGTTGCGGATTTTCCTACATGAACAATGGCAGTCTCTGCATTTCACTTCTTTACCATGAGCTACCAGGGAACTTGACCAGTTGTAGGAAGACCTTCAGGGCCTTCTAGAATTAATAATGAAAAAAAAAAAAAAGATGTCCATTTCATCATATGGTTCTGGAACGTAAAAACAGGAAGTCAAAGATACATGGAGTAACAGGCATATTTGGCTGTGGTGTTCAAAAAGAGGTGGGGCAAACAATAACAATGCTTTGGCAAATAGAAAGGGTAAAAATGGAAAGAGTGACAGTTTTCTAGGGCTCTAATATGACTGGGAACAGTGATTACAGCCATGAATATAAAAGACATCTTCTTCTGGGAAGAAATGTTAGGAGAAACCTAGACACAGGTACTGAAAAGAAGAGATATCTCTTTGCCAACAAAGATCCACATAGTCAGGACGATGGTTTTACTAGTACACATGTACGGATGTGCTAGTATCACTAGAAAGAAGGGTGAGTGCCAAAGAATTGAGGCATTGCAACTGTGGTGATGAACATGGCTCTTGAGAGAAACTTGGGCAGGAAGGAGACCAACCCCCTCAATTCTAAAAGAAACTAACCCTAAATATTCATTGGAAGGGCTGATGCTGATGCTGAAGTTCTAATACTTTGGCTACCTGGTATGAAGAAGTGATTCAGGGGAAAAAAACATGATGTTCTGCCTTGTCTTTAAAAAAAGCAAAAGAAAATCATTGGCTCAATGTGGGTAGATGGAAGGCAGGAGAAGTTTGGGGCGACAGAGGGTGAGATGGTTGGACAGCATCACTTGACTCAATGAACATGAGTCTCAGCAAAGTGTTGGAGGCAGTAAAGGATAGGGAGGCCTGCAGTGATACAGTCCACAGTGTTGCAAAGAGTTGGACATGACTGAGTGATTGAATGTCAACAACTTTATTTCACATATATCAATCAAGATGATATTTTTCAACGTGGAACTTGGAATTTTCTATATGTCCACAGAAAAATTAAATATTCCTACATGAAATAAGGAATTTTCTCTGTTTCATTAATGAAATCTGCATGCATAACTTCCCTCTGAAACTATAAGAGTTTCAATATTTCATGCATCAAAATCAGAATAAAAATACACTGACAAGAAATATGGATTGGAAAAATGACATGAAATATTTTACATTTCAAATATGAAAATCTAGGGGTACATTTTCTAATATCAGAACACCTGACCTGCCTCTTGAGAAACCTGTATGCAGGTCAGGAAGCAACTGTTAGAACTGGACATGGAACCACAGACTGGTTCTAAATAGGAAAAGGAGTATGTCAAAGTTCTATATTGTCACCCTGCTTATTTAACTTATATGCAGAGTGCATCATGAGGAACGCTGGGCTGGAAGAAGCACAAGCTGCAATCAAGATTTCTGGGAGAAATATCAATAAACTCAGATATGCAGATGACACCAACATTATGGCAGAAAGTGAAGAGGAACTCAAAAGCCTCTTGATGAAAGTGAAAGAGGAGAGTGAAAAGGTTGGCTTGAAGCTCAATATTCAGAAAACAAAGATCATGGTATCTGGTCCCATCACTTCATGTGAAATAGATGGGAAAACAGTGGAATCAGTGTCAGACTTTATTTTGGGGGGCTCCAAAATCGCTGTAGATGCTGATTGCAGCCATGAAATTAAAAGACACTTACTCCTTGGAAGGAAATTTATGACCAACCTCGATAGCATATTAAAAAGCAGAGACATTACTTTGCCAAACAAAGTCCATCTAGTCAAGGCTATGTTTTTTCCAGTGTTTATGTATGGATGTGAGAGTTGGACTATGAAGAAAGCTGATCGCTGAAGAATGGATGCTTTTGAACTGTGGTGCTGGAGAAGACTCTTGTGAGTCCCTTGGACTGCAAGGAGATCCAACCAGTCCATTTTAAAGGAGATTAATCCTGAGTGTTCATTGTAGGGACTGATGCTAAAGCTGAAATTCCAATACTTTGGCCACCTCATGCGAAGTGTTGACTCACTGGAAAAGACTCTGATGCTGGGAAATATTAGGGGCAGGAGAAGAAAGGGACGACAGAGTGTGAGATGGCTGGATGGTATCATCGACTTGATGGACATGAGTTTGAGTGAACTCCGGGAGTTGGTGATGGACAGGGAGGCCTGGTGTGCTGTGATTCATGGGGTCACAAAGAGTCGGACACGACTGAGCAATTGAACTGAACTGATGGATGCACTTTCGATTTTATGTTTCATATATTGAAATCTAGCATTACATGAAAGACGAAATTCTCAGTAACACATATGAAACTCTACATGCAGATTTTATTACATGAAATATGAAATTCCATATTTCACATATGAAAATCTGGGGATATCTGTATATCATATGAAAGTATGCACACAGAACATTGGGCATGAAATATGAAAATATTGACATGCAATTATCTTAATGTATTTCAGTTCAGTTAGATTCAGTTCAGTCTCTCAGTCACGTCCGACTCTTTGCAACACATGAATCACAGCAGGCCAGGCTTCCCTGTCCATCACCACCTCCCAGAGTTCAATTACAAAATGTAATTATAATGTAATTTTCATATTTCTCATTTGAAAATCTATGTGTGGCTTTCATTCATGAATACAGAATGCTGCGGATTTCATATTTGAAAAACGACATTCATTTTGCTAAAGAAATACAGAAACTTCTATCTGATTTGAGAAAATATGATTTTCATGCTGAGCTATAAAATTGCCTATATTCCACCGTAAAGTTCTTCCAACATGAAATATGGAATTCAGTATATTTCTCTTTGAAAATATGAGGATTGATTTGCTCATATGAATACAGAGCCTCTGTTATTAATATTTGAAAACGTGTGTCAGAACTTTCACACATAAAACTGGAATTGTCTGTGATACAGAAATTAAGATCTGGGACAAGCAATCAAATATGGGATCAATTTATTTCTTGTTTCACTGTCTGGTCCCTGATTTCCCTATTGAAATTTACATTTCTCTGGATTGCTCTTATAAAAGTCCATGTGAAGATTTCACAACATGAAATACGTAATATTTATTTATTTTTATTTCACTTAATTTAATTAGAGCCTGATTACTTTATATTAAGAAAAATACATAAAGCAGTAAAAAAAATAAATATGTAATCAACTATGTTTCACACCTGAAAATCTGGGTGCCATATTTCTACATGAAAATATGTACATTACTATAGTAACAATTGGATTTCTAGATTTTGGATTTCCCACATGCACTATGAAAATCTGTATATTTCACATACGAAAAAGTGGATGTCATTTTCCCTGCATGAAATATGGAATCATCCCTATTTCTCATTTGAAAATTTGAGCGAAAGATTTCTCACATGGAATAAGGAATCTCTGTAATTCATTCAGGAAAATATGGGTGCAGATAGTCTCATGTGCATTTTGGAATCCTCTAAATCTCACATATAAAATCAAGGCACATACTTTCCTACATGAAATATGGTATTATTTATATTTCATATTTCACCATTTATGAAATATCTCTAGCTGATATATGGAATTCTCTATATCCCACAATTTAGATCTGCAAGCAGATTTACCTGCGTGCAATATGGAATACTCTATATTTCACATTTGAAATCTGTCCACACATTATCTACATGATATATAACATACTTTCCATATCACATACAAAAATATCTGCTGAAATTTTCCTAGATGAAGACTGAAATTTATGTACATCACATATGAAAAACCATTTCCACATGAAATGTAGGATTCTGTACATTTCAGACACCAAAATCAGTTCAGGCATAGTCCTATATAAAATATGGAATTCTGTATATTTCACATCTGAAAAAAATAATGGTGACAATTTTACTCAATTAAATATCAAACTGTATATGTTACATATGAAAATCTTGATGCTGATTTTAGTATACAATACAGTGAATTTTCTGGCATTTCTCATTATAAGCATCCTGATGCTACTTTTCTTACCCGAAACGTGGATTTCTCTATATATCATATATGAAAATCTAGGTGGTAATTTTCTTAGATGAAACATGGCATTAATTATATTTCACATATGAAAAACTTGGCTTTGTTTCTCTCTCTTTTTTATACATGTTTTATCATATTCTTTTTTATTTTCATTTTTAATTTTAGTCAGTTCAGTTCAGTCGTTCAGTCATGTCCCACCCTGCAACCCGATGAATCACAGCACACCAGGCCTCATTGTCCATCACCAATTCCTGGAATTCACACAAACTCACGTCCATTGAGTCGATGATGCTATCGAGCCATCTCATTCTCTGTCGTCCCTGTCTCCTCCTGCCCCCAGTGACTCCCAGAATCAGTTTCTTTTCCAGTGAGTCAACTCATCGCATGAGGTGGCCAAAGTATTGCAGTTTCAGCTTTAGCCTCAGTCGTTCCAATGAACACCCAGGATTGATCTTCTTTAGAATGGACTGGTTGGATCTCCTTGCAGTATAAGGGACTCTCAAGAGTCTTCTCCAGCACCACAGTTCAAAAGCATCAATTCTTCGACCATCAGCTTTCTTCACAGTCCAACTCTCACATCCATACATGACCACTAGTTCCTTTTATATTACTGTATTGATTTTGCCATACAATGACATGAATCTGCCCTGTTTCTACATGTGTTCCCCATCTTGAACCCTCTCCTACATCCCTCCACAAGTCATCCCTCTCTGTCATCCCAGTGCACCACCCCCGAGCATCCTGTATCATGCTATTTTTCTTACCCAAAGTGTAGAGTTCCCTATATATCATTTACGAAAATCTGGGTGGTGATTTTCTTAAATGAAATACGGAATTATCTATATTTCACATATGAAAACCTTGGCATTGGTTTTCTTAAGATACAGAGAATCGTTAGGGAATTGAAATCATCTCTATTTTACAGAGAAAATCTGGCCATCACTCTTTCTTCAAGATATATGGAATTCTTGGTATTTCTCAAACATATATCTAGAGAACCAATTTTCACCCTGAAATACGGAATTCTCTGTATTTCCTGTGTCAAAATCTTGGTTAATCCTCCTTCATGGAAGTAGGGCTTCTCTATATTTCACAGTTGAAGATCAGAAATGAGATTTTCCTGTAAGAAATATGGAAATCTCTATATTTCATAAGAACCGCTGGGCCTTCAGCTACTGAAATACCTGCCTGCCCTATTTGCACTTTGACACTGTTTCTCATGAAAACAGCTTCCATGTAGGGTATGCTTGTGTTGATCAGAGATGGGCATCTGGCTCAATGTGGCCAGAGTACCCCTGAGGAAATGCCTTTAGACTCCATTTGAAGCGTCTGGAAGGTCAGCGTGTAGAAGCCAGGCCCTTGCAACCAACATACTACACATGGGTGATGACATAAGGATCTGCCTGTGTGACTCACCTTCCCTTCTGGTAGTGTTGGCAAGTAATCAATTGGTGGGGAGTGACTGAAGCCAGTGGGCCCCTCTGTGCCAGCCAGTTGCTTTGATTCCAGGCCCACCTCTTTCACAAACCTGAAACATGGCCAGGGCCACAAGGAGAGGAAGACCAGAAGAAGGCTGGAGTGCCCCTGAGAGCTTTAGTCTTCTTACTTGTGAGACTGGTTTTCAGGCCGCATGGGCCATGCGAACTGCTGGCTCGGTGGGGCCATCAGGGACGTTACAGGGAGCAGGGGCAGGGGACACCAGGCAAGGAGGGCACCCTCTTCAGGTTGGAGGTGATGGAGGAAGGCAAAACTTTGCAGGAAGGAGAGATGGCGGGGTTCCGGCAAGACCTCCAACCGCTGGTGGAATACATCATGGAGGAGGTGAAGCTGGTGTCGGTTGTGGAGGAACAGGAGCTGCTGTCCTTTCAAGATTGTGAGGAGAACCCAGAGGAGCAGGACCAGGAACACCCAAGACATGGAGCTCCGAGGAATTAGCCCACTCTGCCCCCACTTCGGGTGCTGGAAGCATTGGCTTTCCCACAGGTAGAGCTGAGCTGTGGGGGTGAACCTTACCGCAGGGCCTACTTTCCGCTCAGGTCTAAGAACCTTCAGAGGAAAAGGGTCG
Source organism: Moschus berezovskii (assembly GCF_049115385.1). Lineage (NCBI taxonomy): Eukaryota > Metazoa > Chordata > Mammalia > Artiodactyla > Moschidae > Moschus > Moschus berezovskii. The sequence continues at coordinate 51,714,562 of NC_142489.1, read as the reverse complement.
CTTGTCTGGGAGAAGTGGCATCATCCAGGGCATTCCTGGCTCCTTTGGCAAAGTCATATCCTTACTACCGCTTCTTAGGGTTAGTTGTTCAGGAGGAGAGAAGGAGCAGTAGCAAGAGGAGGAATGTGTGTGAGGGCACAGGGAAACACATGGGGTGGAGGGAAGTGGGGGCTGGGAGGAGTGGTGTGCTCCAAAGTCAAGTGCCAGCAAAGCCAGGCCAGATCTCCACTTGTGTGTGTCTGATCCATGACTCTGGGTGACTCCTTTCGGCCTGCATCTGAATGGAAGTGGTCCCCTGGAGCTGGAACTCTGTGTGACTAGAGACAGTGTGCCAGAACATCATTCTCAAAGCCTTATTATTGTAATTGTAGATTATCTGGGAAAGCAACAGAGACATTCGGAGTCCAATAACCCATCCTGGTCATTAAGAGCCCCTGTATTTGTTCCAGCTAGTGCAGTGTAAAAGTAGGACATTGTCCACTCACCAATGGTGGAGCAGAAAGGAGCCACTCTTTTCCTCCCTAGTTAGGGCCACACCACTCCAGACATATCCGAATGCCGTATGGTGAAGAGAGGGAGAAGGTGAGAGTCCTAGGGATCTCTTGCCAAGCACACTAACTCACACACACACACACACACGTGTGCACAAACAGAGGATATACGGGCCTGCAGACAAGGCATGCTACAGGGACTGCAGACACTGATGTTTTAAGCAGTGACATGCCACTACCCAGCACACACAGACCAGGCAGATCAGAAACCATAAGACACAGACCGTCCCTCAGTGGAAGTAGAGAAGGGACCTGGAGGACCATGGGGAACATAGAACTATGAGCATATTTGATGGTATGCCAGGGGATGGAGATGTCAATGGCGTGGTCTAGCAAGCAGGAATGCCCACATCCTTTGATGATGCCTGTTCCATCTACTTGCTTTTGTACTTGTACTGGCTCCTTGACCTAAAGCAGTTTATGAACTACCCCCCGATGTATTTCATGATCAGTGACCAAGATAAAGACTTCCTTATGGACATGTTTAATTTGAAGGTGAATGAGGAAGGCTGAAGACAGGTGGATGAGGGTGCTGGGCAGGGAAGGTGGGAGAAGGGGCGTATCATATTATCTGTGCATGTGCAGCGTGAGTGTTTGGAGAAGAGAAGCAGAACGCTTTGATGCCTTCCTGGCATGCAAGCCGAGGACCCTAGAAGCTTGCACCTTTTCCCTCCTCCAGGTCCTGGCATATGCAGGAACTAGTCCATCCCCAGTCCAACTACAACCTGATATTTTCCTTTTGTGACAGACCTTACATCTGGAATGCAGTCATCATGAAGGAGTACTACCACGACATCACTGGTATGATGTGGCTCCCAGTCATTGTGGGTGTGTGGTGGAAAGAGTGGATGCTCCTCCTGTGTGAACCTTCCCTGTCCCACTTGTCCACTCCCAGGGTATAGGGTTTATCATTTCACTCCAGTCCACTTTTTCTGGGATTATGGATGGGGAGCTCCTAGCCTCAGTCTGGACACCAGCAGCCTTTACTTTCTCAACTGGTTGTCAAACCACAACTGACCAGGATTGATCAGGATTGCAGAGGTGGTATCCCTCTGGGCCTTCTGCAGAATTGGAGATGGATATTGGAGTTCTTGTCTACACATGAGAGGGTTTGGGGCCTCTTCAGACGTGTTCTGACCTTTTTTATGTTGCCAGCAGTATATCTCCGATGACTGTTGGTCGATCCCCTGCAGTACTACCCCTGGGAGGAAAGCCCTACCATAATGGTACCTGATAGGAAGAGAGGTTTAGAGGGAAACCGGAGGTGGTCCCTAAAATCCCAGACTTGTAGAGTCTGGGATACTCTCCTTTCCCAAATGGGGAAGCTAGGCTCATGCAGGATGGCTGCCAAGCCTGGATGCGGATCATGAAGGTAGATAGTGACAGTCCGAGTTGGGGGTCTTGGGGACTTCCTGTGTCCAAATCTCACTCAAAGCATCTGTAGGTATAACATGTGAATCCTAGGTGATCCTGATGCAGGCAGGGAGAATTAAGCACCTTTGTCGGAATCAGTATTCCCCAGGTCCTACCAACCTACGGCCTCCTGCCGCTCATTGAGTTTGAGATTACCTTGGCTCTTCTCTGCTGCCCCTCCTCCTGGGAAAGCCTAGCTATCAGAAGCGGTTCCTCCCTGGTGTACCATTAAATTTTGTTTTGTTCTGTTTTAATTAAATTATTTAAGTGGAGGCTAATTATTTTACAATATTGCAGTGCTTATTTCCATACATTCACGTAAATCTGCCACGGGTGCACATGTGTCCCACATCCTGAACCCCACTCCCACCTTCCTACCCATTCCACCCACAAGCGTTGTCCCAGTGCACCGGTGCAGGGAACCCTGTCTCATGAATCAAACAGAGACTGGAAAGCTGTTTCACATATGGTAATATACATGTTTCAAAGTTATTCTCTCCCTCAGAATCCAAAAGTCTGTCCTTTACCTATGAGTCCCTTTTGTTGTCTCACACAGAGGGTCATTGTTATCACCTTTCTAAATTCCACTTATAGGCATTATTATACTGTAGTGAAAAGCAGAGACATTACTTTGCCAACCAAGGTCTGTATAGTCAAGGCTATGGTTTTTCCCCTTGGTCATGTATGGATGTGAGAGTTGGACTGTGAAGAAAGCTGATCGCCGAAGAATTGATGCTTTTGAACTGTGCTGCTGGAGAAGACTCTTGAGACTCCCTTGGGCTGCAAGGAAATCCAACCAGTCCATTCTAAAAGAGATCAATCCTGGGTATTCATTGGAAGGACTTATGCTAAAGCTGAAACTCCAATACTTTGGCCACCTCATGTGACGAGTTGACGCACTGGAAAAGAGTCTGATGCTGGGAGGGATTGGGGGTAGGAGGAGACGGGGACGACAGAGAATGAGATGGCTGGATGATATCACCGACTCGATGGACATGGGTTTGAGTGAACTCCGGGAGTTGGTGATGGACAGGGAGGCCTGGCGTGCTGTGGTTCATGGGGTCGCGGAGAGTCGAACACGACTGAGCGACTGAACTGAACTGACTGAACTGAACACATTCATGAGGGAATTAGGGCAAGTGCACTGGAGTGGTTTGCCATGCCATTCATCAGCGGATAGCTGGAGTCACTCCTTCAGTTCAGTTCAGTTCAGTTCAGTCGCTCAGTCGTGTCCGACTCTTCGCGACCCCATGAATCACAGCACGCCAGGCCTCCCTGTCCATCACCAACTCCCGGAGTTCACTCAAACTCATGTCCACGGAGTCGGTGATGCCATCCAGCCATCTCATTCTCCGTCGTCCCCTTCTCCACCCGCCCCCAACCTTTCCCAGCATCAGAGTCTTCTTCAGTGAGTCAACTCGTCGCATGAGGTGGCCAAAGTATTGCAGTAAAAGATAACCTCAAGATGGATGAAAGACCCAAATATAATCCCAGCCAGTTTAGAAGAAAGTATAAGTACCCTCTTTGACACAAATTATATCAACATATCTTTATTTTTTATCTTTGACCTACCTCCTATTTTAATGAAAATAAAACAAAAATCAACCAAACAAATGCAACCTAATTAAACTTAAATGGCTTGCACAGCAAAACGACAAATTAGACAGAAAATGATTCACACTATGGGAGAAAATATTTTGCAAAGGAAGGAAATTACAAGAGGTTAAATTCCAAAATATGAAGCAGCTCATGTTGCCCAATAACAGAAAAACAAACAACGGAATTGAAAAGAAATGGACAGAAAACGAAATACACATTTCCCTCAAGAAGATATAGAGATGGCCAATATGTATGAGGAGATGCTCAAAATCACTAACTGTTAGAGACAAGAAAATAAAAACTTCAATGAGATATCAACTCTCATTGGCCCTAATGGCAAGTATCTAAAAATCTACCAAAAAAATAAATCCTAGACAAGGTGTGAAGAAAAGAGAATCCTTCTGTCCTCCTACCTGGTATATACGTTGAAGGAGTCACTATGGAGAACAATATGGTGGGTCATTTAAAAAATAATAATGCAACTACCTTATGATCCACAATCCCACTACTGGTCATATACCTGAAGAAAATCTAAACTCCAAAAGATACATATCCCCAAACTGATGACGGCAATAATTACAATAGCTAGCACCTGGAAAAAACAAGTGTCCACCTACGGAGAAATATATAAAGACAATTTGGCACACAATCACCGAGGAATTGACGCGTTTGAACTGTGGTTCTGGAGAAGACTCTTGAGAGTCCCTGGGACTGCAAGGAGATCCAACCACTCCATTCTAAAGGAGATCAATCCTGGGTGTTCATTGAAAGGGCTGATGCTAAAGCTGAAACTCTGATACTTTGGCCACCTCATGCGATGAGTTTACTCACTGGAAAAGAGTCTGAAGCTAGGAGGGATTGGGGGGTGGGAGGAGACGGGGACGACAGAGAATGAGATGGATGAATGGCATCACCAACTCGATGGACATGAGTTTGAGTGAACTCTGGGAGTTGGTGATGGACAGGGAGGCCTGTCATTCTGTGGTTCATGGAGTCGGAAAGAGTCAGACAGACTGAGAGACTGAACTGAACTGATATATTAGACTATCACTCAGTCTTTTATTTTTTATTTTATTCATTTATTTATTTTTATTGGAGGCTAATTACTTTACAATATTGGTTTTGCCATACATTGACATAAATCCTCCCTGGTGCACATGTGTTCCCTTTTTTGAACCCCCGCTCCCTCCTCTCCTTATCCTCCCTCCGGATCATCCCCATGCACCAGTCCCGAGCATCCTGTATCATGTGTCCAACCTGGACTGGTGATTCGTTTCACCTATGATAATATACATGTTTCAATGCTATTCTCCCAAAACATCCCACCCTCACCCTCTACCACAGAGTCCAGTCTTAAAGAGGAAAGAATTCAGGTCAATTGTAGAAATGTGTCTGGATTCAGAAAAGGTCATATCAGTTCAGTTCAGTCTCTCAGTCGTGTCTGACTCTTTGCGACCCCAAGAACCACAGCACACCAGGCCTCCCTGTCCATCATCAACTCCTGGAATTTATGAAAACTCATCTCCATTGAGTCGGTGATGCCATCCAGCCATCTCATCATCTGTCATCCCCTTCTCCTCCTGCCTCCAACTTTCCTAGAATCAGGGTCTTTTCCAGAGATTCAACTCTTCGCATGAGGTAGCCAAAGTATTGGAGTTTCAGCTTCAACATCAGTCCTTCCAATGAATACCCAGACTGATCTCATTTACGATAGACAGGCTGGATCTCCTGGCAGTCCAAGGGACTCACAAGAGTCGTCTCAAACACCACAGTTCAAAAGTATCACTTCTTCTGTGCTCAGCTTTGTTCACAGTCCAACTCTCACAGGCATACATGACTACTGGAAAAACTATTGTCTTGACTAGATGGGCATTTGTTGGCAAAGTAATGTCTTTGTTTTTTTAATGTGTTATCTAGGTTGGTGATGGATTTCCTTCCAAGGAGTAAGTGTCTTTTAATTTCATGGCTACAATCACTATCTGCAGTGATTTTGGAGCCTCCCCCCCAAATAAAGTCTGACACTGTTTCTACATTTCCTCCATCTATTTGCTATGAAATGATGGGACCAGGTGTCATGATCTTTGTTTTCTGAATGTTGAGCTTTAAGCCAACATTTTCACCCTCCTCTTTCACTTTCACCAAGAGGCTTTTGAGTTCCTCTTCAATTTCTGCCATAAGGCTGGTGTCATCTGCATACCTGAGGTTATTGATATTTCTCCCAGAAATTTTGATACCAGGTTGGGCTTCTTCTGGCCAGCGTTTCTCATGATGCACTCTGCATATAAGTTAAATAATCAGGGTGAGAATATACAGCCTTGATGTACTCCTTTTCTTATTGGGTACTAGTCTGTTGTTCCATGCCCGGTTCTAACTGTTGCTTCCTGACCTGCATATAGGTTTCGCAAAAGGCAGGTCAGGTGGCCTGGTATTCCCATTTCTTTCAGAATTTTCCACAGTTTATAGTGATCCACATAGCCAAAGGCTTATTCAGAGTCAATAAGGCAGAAATAGACGTTTTTCTGGAACTCTCTGCTTTTTCAATGATCCATCAGACGTTGGTAATTTGATCTCTGCTTCCTCTGCCTTTTCTAAAACTAACTTGGACATCTGGATGGTCACGGTTCGCATATGGCTGAAGCCTGGCTTTCAGAATTTCATTACTAGCATGTGAGATGAGTGCAATTGTGTGGTAGTTTGAGCATTCTTTGGCATTGGAATGAAAACTGACTTTTTCCAGTCCTGTATCCATTGCAAAGTTGTCCATATTTTGTGACAGGTTGAGTGCAGCACTTTCACAGCATCATCTTTCAGGATTAGAAATAGCTCAATTGGAAATCCATCACTTCCACTAGCTTTGTTCGTTGTGATGCTTTCTAAGGACCAGTTGACTTCACATTCCAGGATGTCTGACTCCAGGTCAGTGATCACACCATCGTGATTATCTTGATTGTGAAGATTTTTTGTGTGTGTGTGCAATTTTTCTGTGTATTCTTGCCACCTTTTCTTAATATCTTCTGCTTCTCTTGGGTCCATACCATTTCTGTCCTTTATTGCGCCCATCTTGCATGAAATGTTCCCTTGGTATCTCTAATTTTCTTGAAGAGATCGCTTATCTTTCCCATTCTGTTGTTTTCCACCATTTCTTTACATTGATGGCTGAGGAAGGCTTTCTCATCTCTCCTTGCTATTCTTTGAAACTCTGCATTCAAATGGGAATATCTTTCCTTTTCTCCCTTAGACAGCCATTTTGCTTTTTTTCATTTCTTTTCCATGGGGATGGTCTTGATCCCTGTCTCCTATACAACGTCACGAACCTCCGTCCATATTTCATCCTGCAGTCTATCTATTAGATCTAGCCCCTTAAATCTATTTCTCATTTCTACTGTATAATCATAAAGAACTAAAATGCAAAAAGAAAAACAAATATTACAGATTAACACATATATGGACTCTAAGAAACTGATAGAGATGATCTTATTTGAGAAGCAATGATAGGGACACAGATATAGAGAAGTATGCGTGGAGGAAACGGTTTGTGGTGGAAGCTATTGGGAGATCGTAACTGACACACATGTGCTTATGATGCTTATATGCAACACAGGGAACTCTACCTAATGCACTGTGTTGACCTAAATTAGGAGGAAGTCTAAAATTGAAGGTTTAGATATATGGTTATGGTTCCATCACTAAGGCATTTCTGAGTCTTTTCTACGCCACAGAATGCAATATGCAAGCATTGTGGTTTAGAGTAGAAATTAGCAAAGTATTCTTAATCAGTTATACTCCAATAAAATTAACTGTTCAATGTATATTAATGATTTTACCAAAATAGTATAAGTCTTGATGGATCTCACGTCAATTTGGAAGTCAAAATAAGAAATCTAAATGTCAGTATCTTACTGAAAATTTCAATTGTCATCCAACTATATAATACACTTATTAAGAAAATAGTAAAATCAAGCTGAATGTGTTGTACATATATTAGTGTATATGTGCATGTTAAAAGACTAAAAGTTTTTTTTTTCCCCCCAAAGAAAATCTACTATAAAAGTGGTGGCAACAGAACTACTATCAGTAACCTGGATATAATCGATACAGGTTACCTTTGGGTCTATTTGTTATGTTTTAATTTTTTTATGTACTTAATTCTATTCAAAATCTTTCATACATATATTCTATGTCTCACAAAATATTTTGCTGGATACTTGAGAAAATCTGGACACAAACTTTTGTGCAATAATATAGTATTCTAATTTATATTTGAGAACTTGGCACAGATATTCCCAAATGAAATATGGAATGCTCAATATTAGGCATTTGAAACTCTACGCATAGATTTTCCTACGAGAAATAGGGACTTTTATATATTTCACAAAGAAAAAAGGATTGCATAATTTTCTGTTGAAACCTTTGTTTCTCTATATACTCACATTGAAAATCAGAATGAATATTTTCTGAAATATAATATGAAATTTTATACATTTTATATATGGTAACCTGAAAAAAGAAATTCAAACATGAAATATCAAGTTTCTATATTTCATATATGCATACTAGAATGTTGGTTTAAATATATGATATATAGAATTCTCTAATGCCATATATTGAATTCTGGTCCTACCTATTCTGAAATGTGTATTTCATCTTTAATTCCATATATCATGTTTAAAACCTGTGCTCAAAATTTATGCCTGTAATGTAGAAAAATAAATATATATTCATTTATCAAATGAAAATAATCAAATTTCATGGAGGGAAATCTGTTCCGAGATTTTCATATGTGAAATTCAGAGATTTCCCAATTTCATAAAGGAAAATACAAATCCAGATTTTGATATGTAAAGTAAAGAATTCAGTATTATGGGTAGGAAAATCTTTGACAAACTTACACATGTGAAATCAAGAGAAATTAATATTGTGTGCAAAAATTCTGCACACAGAATTTTACAGGAGAAATACAGATTTCCATATATTATGTGTATGTATATATTCATTTCCATATATTATGTGTAAAATAATAAGCTCTTGGTGTTTCATATGCTAAATACAGAGAATGGCATTTTGTTTTTAGAAATCTGTGCACATATTTTCCCTATGGAAAATATAGTATTTCATATTTTATTAAAAGTATTCACTGTGACATTGCCATTTAAAATATAGAATTCAACATTTCATCTGAGAGAATCTATGCCCAGATGTTCACATGTGAAATATAGGAAAGTCAATATTTCATATTGTGAAATATATAAAATTCCAAGTTTATGTGGAAAAATCTATACCTACATTCTTATGTGAAATATAGAGATTTCAGACATAAAATTCTCCTCTGTACAAATTTTCATTGAGATATAGAGAATCCCATATTTCATCCAGGAAAACCAGGATTTATTTTCATATGTCATATATAGAGAATTCCATATTTCATTTAGGATCATCTGCACTCTAATCTGCTAATGTTAAACATAGATTGTTCCACATTTTAGACAGAAAAATAGACAGCAATATTTTTCCTGTGTGAAATATAGCGGATTCCACATTTCATGTAGAAAATCTGCACTCAAATATTCAGATATGAAATACAGCAATTTCTACATTTCATTTTGGAACATCCGCATCCATTTCCAAATACACCATACAAAGGCTTTCATGTACTTCACGTAGAAACACCATTGTCCAGATTTTCTTATCAATATATAAAGGATTTCATATTTCATGTTTGGAAATTCAAAACATTATCACATATAACATTCTAGAATTTTCATATTTCACATACGAAAACTTTCTGTAGATTTTCATATACATTTAGGAAAATTACAAATATTGTATATGTAAATAGCCAGCCAGATTTGAATACACAGAACAGAAATATCCATATTTAGTCTATTAAGAACTGAACACAAATTCTCAATAAGACAAATAGAAATTTTCATAATACATCTCAGTAAAGTGCTCACGGATTTTCACATGTATGATCACTTGAAATGTATTGCACCCATACATCCCTCTATGAAATATAGAGAAACCCAAGTTTCTCTGAGAAAATCTGCATTCAACTTTTCAAACATGAAATGCAGAGAATTTCATATTCTCACACTTATACATGTGTAATATTGAGAAATCCATATTTCACATGGAAAATATCACCTGGACGTTCATGCACGAACTATAGATAATTTCACATTTTCTGTTGGAAAATCTGCAGCTAGATATTCATATGTGAAATACAGAGGGCTACATTTTCAATGTTAAATACATTGGAATCCCACTTTCATTTGAGAAAATGTGTGAATAGGTTTCCATATGTGATATGTACACAAATAGGGACCCATACGATCATATATGCATGTATCATATCATAATTCCACGCCCTATATCAGAAAAATGAGCCCAAAATTTCCTATGTGATGTGAAGGGAATTTTATGTTTCTGAACCAGAATTTGATAGGTGAAACACAGTAGAGAATTCCATTTTTCATGTAAACACTAGTAGATCTTAATATTCATAAGTGCTATCTAGAGAAATACATAAGGGTAATTGCCACTCAGATTACATACATAAATGATATCTAGAGAATTCCATATGGAAAAATTACCACCCACAATTTGATATGCAAACCATAGAGAATTCCATATTTCATGTAGGAAAATCTGTGATAAGATGTTCATATGAAAAATATACCAAATCTATATTTTATATAGGGATATCTACTCCAAGTGTTGATATGTGAAATAAAGAGTACCATAAGTAGCCTATAGAAAAATCAACCCTCTGATGCTCATATGTGAAATAGAAAGACAGGCGTATTTCACTTCGGAATATCTTCATCCTAAATTGATACATGAAGCCTAGAGAATACTGCATGAAGCTAATCTGTGTCAAGAATTTCGTATGTGAAAAATTATGATTCCATATTGAATATAAGAATATTTTCAAATATGAGTTTGTATTTCAAGTTAATCTTAAAAATCCATGTTTGGATTTTATTTGCGTAATATAGAGAAACCCATATTCACTTAAGAAAAAATATCTATCCCAGATTTTCCTATTTGAAATAATGAAATTTCCCAATTTCATGTAGGAGAATCAACATACAGATTTTCATAGGTAAACTAAAGAATTCAGTAAGTCCTGGAGGAAAATCTTTGATAAGATTTTCATATGTGAAATATAGAGAATTCAATTTTGAATGTACAAAATTCTGCACAGAGAATTTTAAAGGAGACATATAGATTCCATATGTCATGTTCGATAATAAGCTCTTGGATTATCATACGTTAAACACAAATAATTCTGTACTGCATGCTGGGAGCCAGCGAGGGAAATCCTACCCGTGGCAAAGGTCAATTGGGGAAGAGGCCTGACCGGCAAAGGCTAATCAGGACTCGAGGGACCCCCTGGACTTACCTGAGCATCTACCCCAAAGAAAACCGGAGTCTGACTACTTTACTATCTTATGCCTCTTACCAAGTCCTCTAATACTTACGGGGGCTTTCCCCCAACCACCTTTCTCTGAAAACATTAATTCAGAGCTGTAGTTTAAAAGTTCTCCTCGGCTTAATAGGAGTGTTCCAATCCAAGCCCCTCTGATAGCTTTCTAACTTGCATGACAAGTTTGTCCGGGCTCTTACAACTATGAGTGTGACTGTTTTTAGCATCCCAGCCATGCAAGGACAGAAAGCCTAATATTCTAAAATACAGAAATCTGTTGAAGAAGTTAAAATCATTAGAATAGTACTAAAAAAGATTTCATTGTTGAAGCAATGCTTGCTGCAAAGTTTCCTCTATCTATTGTATCCTTGGAAATACATTAATCACATATAGAGAATATAAGTAATAGCCTTTGATTTAACCACATCAGATCTTAAGTTAATAAATTCCTTTCTTGTAGCTCACTACACCTGTACCTTATAGGAATGTAACCTTGTCATGTGTATAGCACCTGACTTTAGGAAAATCAACTTAAAAGAATATAAGACTTTTTCTAGCTAACTAACCTTTGTTAGAAGAGAGGGCCATAAACTGTTAGCAGGCCCCCTGGCCAGAAGATGATGTAAACCACCTAAAACTTTTGTATATCACGAGACATACAAAAATGAGCCCTGATCTGATAAGGGTCAAGACTGCTGACCCCGCGTGATTTTGGCGTGACTCTATACCTCTCTTTCTATTTTTTATGTGCACAACTTAGGGTATAAAAGCAGCACTGGAAAATAGAGTTTTGGGCCTTGCTCACTGAAGCTTGGTCTCCCCATGTCGTTCTTTCTCTTTTTCTGTCCTTTTCTCTCTTCTCCTTTTTCTGGTTGAGATCCTTGGAGTGCTGGGCTCTCTGAGTTTACTTATCTGCCTGGGCTTCTAAGACCCACTCGAGGGGGTGCCCTGGTGGGGTACCTCCAGTGATTCGAGAGGGCACCTGCGGCCTATGTAAACAGAGCAAACCCCATGCTGGGGTTTTATTGGTTTCCAGCATAAGCCAAGGAATCATCAGCCCCTCTCTCTCTTTCTCTCTCTCTCTCTGACGCTGACGCCGTTCATCCCGAGGATACCCTGGGCCATATCAAGGCTGGTCCCCGATAACTGCATGTGGAAACTCTGCACAAACTTCCATGTGGAAAATATACAGTATTTCATATTGCAGCTAAATATCCTATTTAACATTTCTTCTGAGAAAATTCTGTCGAGATGCCCACAAGTGAAATGTAGGGAATTAAACATTTCATATATAGGTTAACTGGCTCCCATACAATCATCTATGTAATAAGGAAAACTCCAAATTTCATATACGAAAAAAGGTGGGAAAATGTTCAGATGTGAAAGTATAGAGAAATCACTTTTTTATATAGGATCATCTCTACCATTTCATAATTGAAAATAGAAAATTCCATGTTTTATGTGAATCTTATGGACGGAAAATCCTGAAAACTACAATCCAAGGTCACAAAGAGTCTAACACGAATGCAGCAACTGAGCATGAATAATTCATGTAGGCAAAGAAACTAGATTAGTTATTAAATTCAGAGAATTGCATATTTAATTAAGAAAATCTGTGTCCAGATATTCATACATGAAATATATCTAATTCAGTTCATGATATAGGAAAACCTTATAGCTTATAAGTGACCGATAGAGGGTTGCAAGTGTCATGCAGGGAAATTGCACACCTGGATTTAGCCACTTGCACATTTCTTGGAGAATTTACATCCATATTTGCTCATGTGAAATAGAATATGAAATTTTCTCTAAATGTATATTCCAGAGTCCAGATTTTTGTATGATAAATTGCATAATTCCATAATTCATGGGAGACAATTGACATGCAGATTTTCATATGTAAAATGGCGACTTCGGTAGTATATTTAGAATCTTTTAGAAGATTCACATATGCAGTCAATACACTCATTCAGCTGAAATTGACCCTGAAGTATGCAAAATTTCAGGGGTTATGGAAGAATATCTGGGCCCAGATTTTCCTATGGGCAATACAGAGAATTCTCTATTTCATGTAGGAAAATCAGTGATCATAGCTTACATTTGAAATATAGAGTATTCTGTTTATATGTGGGAAAACAGACCCCATATGGGAAAGAAAGAAAATTCCATACTTCATGTGGAGTAATCAGTGCTTCAATTTTTCTATGTAAGAAGAGAAAATTCCAAAATTCCTCATGGAAAATCAGTGCCCAAGGTTTAATATGTGAAGCATACAAAATTCCGTATTTCATGAAGGATATTGGTGATGAGATTTTCATGTTTCCTACAGTTATTTATTGTGATATATTGCATAAAATATATACTTAATAGTGGAAATATGTCCTTAGATGTTTAGATATGAAATATTGAGAATCCCATATTTTTTGGATGATTACCTGGGCACAGATTTTCACATGTGGAAGAGAAAATTTCTTTGCAATCATAGAACTTTTGCCTAGAGTTTTGTCTAGAGTTTTATACACTAAATACAGGAAATTCCATATTTTATGCATTAAATTCTATCCATACATTCACACATGAAATATTTTAAATTCAGTAATTCATTTAAAAAACCTCCACACACGTTTTCATATACAAAATCTGGAAAGTGACATTTTTCATGTAAGAAAATCTCTGGTTTTCATACTTATATCATATTGAGAATTCCATACTTCATGTAGAAAAATCTACCATCTGATAAACCTATGTAAAATAAGGAGGATCCCATAACTCATGGAGAAATTTTGCTGTGTAGAATTGATATATGAAGCAAAGTTAATTGCATAGTAAATTCAAGAGGAAAACCTGGACCCATATTTTCATGCATTAAATATAGATAGGAAATATTTAACATGAAAATAAGTCAAGATTTCATATGTAAAACAGATCATTCCATATGTTATACAGAAAATCTGGGTATGTTTTGAATTTATGAAATATAAAAAATTCCTAATTACATGGAGGAAATTCTGTACCTGCATTCTTTTATGAATTATAGAGAATTCATATGTAAAATTGTCCTGTGAAAATATTTTCATACAAATAATAAAAATACCACATTTCATCTAAGAAAAACAGTGCTTAGGTTTTTCCTATGTGAAATATAGGGAATTTCAAATGTCATTTAGGATGATCTGCACCCTAATCTGCTAATAGCAAATAGACAGTGTTTCATATTTTAGATAGACACTGATATTTTCACAGGTGAAATTTAAAGGATTCCACATTTCATGGAGAAAACATCACCCAGATGTTCAGAAATGAAATATACAAATCCCAAATTTCATTTTGGAACATCTGCATGTCAAACTCCAAATGTAACATAAAGAGGCTTTCATGTCTTCACATAAGAAAAATGTTGCCCAGATTTTCATATACAAAATGTACAAACTCCATGGTTCATGTTTGGAAGTCTGAAGCTATTTTAACATATATAATGTTACAATTTTTTATATTTCATATACTAAAAACCGTAAGTAGATTTCATATAAATTCAGTAAAATGACAAATATTTTATATGGGATCCCAGTTTGCATATAAAAAACAGGGAAATTTACATATTTTACTCTATATATCATGCTAAAAAACCTGTGCCCAGGTTTACATATATTGAATGTAGGGAATTACATGTTTCATAAAGGAGAAGGTGTGTGCAGATTTTCGTAGGCAAAACATAGAGAACCCTACTGTTAAGATAATTTGTTTACAGGATTCCTGTGTTAAACACAGAGAATTCCATATTTCTTACAGGGAAATCAGAGTCCAGGCTTTCATATGAAGAGTAGAAAACTTTTCATATTTCATGTAAGATAAGATATGCCCAAATTTCTTATGTGAAATACACAGCATCCTATATTTCAGGTAGATGGTTGCCATCTGTATTTTCATAAAAGAAAAGGAGAGAATTCCATTTTTCCTGTAAAAACTGGAGCACATATATTCATATATGATATACAGAAAATCTGAAATTTCATGTAAGAAATTTGTGTCCAGAGTTTCAAATGTGAAATAGAGTTTATTCTGTTTCATATGAGAAAATATGCACTCAGGTTTCCATATTAACAATATAGGCAATTCCATATTTCATGCTTGAAAGACTAAGTGATTTCTTTATATTTAAAATATCAAATACTCCTATCTTACACATGAAAATTTGGGTTTAGGACTGCATATAAATTTTTTACTTTCCAAATATATTTATGAAAATGTACCCACATTTTCCTATGAATGATAACGCAATCCAGATTTCATCTATCAAAACTGTATCCTAATTTTCATATGTGAAATATACACCTCATATTTCATGTAAGAAAATCTTATGTGTAATATACAACTTTCAAAAGTCATGTCAAAAATCTTTATTCAGATGTCCATATATGAAACACAGATAATTCCATATATTAAATTGAAAAATTATACTCATATGCTCATATGTAAAATATACACAATTATATATTTTATGTAGTAAATTCTATCTGCAGAATTTCATATATATAATATAGATTGATCCATATTTCAACACACCTAGGATGAATATATTAATTATATGTAATGTCATTTTTCATGTCAGAAAATCAAGTCAGTTCTCATATGTTAATTACAGAGAACACAAGGTTCCCTGTTGGAACATCTATGTACAAATTTTCATATGTGAAATGTGGAGATTCGTATACTGCTGTAGAATAATCGTGCAAGTATTAAATATGTGTTCATAGAGAACTCCCTATTTCATAGAAGAGAACCAGCACATTTATTACCGTACAAAAATTTGGAGAAATAAATGACTCATGTATAAACATGCACACACAGAATCATACATGAACTAATAGAGAGACTTCTAATTATCACTTAGGAAAAGGTGTGTTCAGCTTTTCATGTGCAAAATAGATGACAAAACCTATTTCATGGGGGAAAATCTAAAGTTTTCATACATAATTTTTCCATCTTCATGTAGGAAAATCAGTGCAGAGTTCATTAAACATTTACAAAATTTCCGATTATCCTGTGAAATGTACGCACCCAGATTTTAAAATAAAAAATTGGAAAATTCCATGTTTCACTTCAAATTTTAATGTTTCAAATCACCATCAATTTTTTCACACAGGAACTATAAGGAATTCTTTATTTTCGTTTAGGAAAACATGTGTGCAGGTCTTCATGTCAGCAAGAAAGAGAAATCTATGTTTCATATAGAAATATCCTGGGGTTGATTTCCATATTATGTGAAACATAAAAACTTCCAAAACGTATTCACAAAAATCAAGACCAATATAGTTTCATATGGGAAATACAGAGATTTTATATTTCATGTAGAAAATTCCATATTTTAAGAAAAAATATTAGGACTTGATTTTATATTGGTAACATATAAAATTCTATATCTCATGTGTGAAAAGCTGGAAAAACAGCGGAAACAGTGTCAGACTTTATAATTTGGGGGCTCCAAAATCACTGCAGATGCTGATTGCAGCCATGAAATTAAAAGACGCTTGCTCCTTGGAAGGAAAGTTATGACCAACCTTGATAGTATATTAAAAAGCAGAGACATTACTCTGCCAACCAAGGTCCGTCCAGTAAAGTCTATGATTTTTCCCGTGGTCATATATGTGAGAGTTGGACTGTGAAGAAAGCTGATCGCAGAAGAATGGATGCTTTTGAACTGTGGTGTTGGAGAAGACTCTTGAGAGTCCCTTATACTGCAAGGAGATCCAACCAGTCCATTCTAAAGGAGATCAATCCTGGGTGTTCATTGGAGGGACTAATGCTAAAGCTGAAACTGCAATACTTTGGCCACCTCATGCCACGAGTTGACTCACTGAAAAAGACTCTGATGCTGGGAAAGTTTGGGGTCGGGAGGAGACGGGGACGACAGAGAATGAGATGGCTGGATGGCATCACCGACTCTGTGGACATGAGTTTGAGTGTACTCCGGGAGTTGGTGATGGACAGGGAGGCCTGGTGTGCTGTGATTCATGGGCTCGCGGAGAGTCGGACACGACTGAGCGACTGAATTGACTGACTGACTGACTGACATTTTCACATGTGAAATACAGAGATTTCACGTTAATTGAGAATATCTTCCCCCAGTTTTCAAATGTGAAGCATACAAAATTCAATATTTCATTCAAGCAACATCCCCCCTTTTTATTTTGTCCCAGTTCTTTTTTATTTCTTTTTTTCACTCCCTCTTCAATCAAGTCAAGCACCTCTTCCACCTCTGCTAATTATCCTGGCAGGTTCCTAACCAGGTGGGCAGGTTTGGAAGTGCTCACTATAGATAGCTGAGAAATGAACAACAGTGTTCTGTATTCTCACATCACCTTGGACAGATTCACAGTGCTATTCACTTTGGCATGATTCTATCCTCTGTGCTTTCTTTCCAGAAACCACAGACAAATAGCATAGGGCTTTGTGCTCAACTGACTTGGATAAACCCCAACTCTGCTTGCACCTCTCAATATCATTATTTGTCAACGCCATGCTCTTATCACATATATGTCATATGCAATTGAGATATCACACAAATTTGGGGCCAGGTGGGTGACAATAAAGTCAAACAAACGTAACTGATTCTAAACATGATAACGAGTAAAATTAAGATACCTGAGATATGGAGAGGGTGAGGTGGATAGAAAATGAAGCAGTTGAGAAAAAGTAATGGTCTCAATCACAGGGGAGAGAATTTGTTGCTCTTCCAGGAAATCATGTCCAACTTTGTGACCCCATGGACTAGAGCCTGTCAGGCTTCCTTTCATTATCTCCCAGAATTTGTTCAGATTCATGTCTATAGAGTTGGTGAAGTTATCTAACTGTCCCAACATCTTCTGCCCACCTCTCCTTTGACCTTCAATATTTTCCACCATCTGAGCCTTTTCTAATGAGTCAGTTCTTTGTATTAGGTGGACAAAGGAAGAAAGCACACTAAAAAACAACTAACTTTTAAGAGGAAAGGTCTTGAAACAGTTTAAGATAGAGATGTAGTAAAAGTTTTTGAAGAAATGGAAGACCCATTCATAATAAACCCTGTATATAACTTGTGGGAACAGCCAGAACCATCTGCAAACTAAAAAAGGCCACATATGGATAAACTCACTGCAAACATGATTCTCAATGGTGAAAACCTGTAAATGTGACCCCTAATTCATGAATAAGACAAAAATACCCACTCTCAACACTGGTATTCAGCATAGGCTTTGGATTCCTCATTATATCAATCAGAATAGAAGAAATACAATTTCAAACAAACGGGAAAAGGAGTAAAACTGCCACTGTTTACACGTGCTATGCTACTATGCCTGGAGATCCAAAGATGCCACCAGAAAATTACTAGAGCTGATCAATAAGTTTAGGGGAGTTGCTAGATATAAAATTAATACGCAGAAATCCCTTGTATTCCTACACACTCACAACAAAATATCAAAAATAGAATTGAAGGAAACAATCCCATTCACCATGGAAACAGGAAGAGTAAAATTTCTGGTAATAAACCTACCGAGGCAGGGGAAAGACTGGTGTGCAGAAAATAATAAAGCATGGAAGAAACAAAGCAAAGCTGACACAAAGAGATGGACAGATATACCATTCACATGCACTGGAAGAAACAATATTGTGAAAATGGCTACACTATAAAAAACAGTTTAAAGTTTCAATGCAGTTGCTATCAAGACACCAATGGCATTTTTAACAGAACTAGAGCAAAATCTTTTTGCAACTACTATGGAAATGTGAAAGATCTTGAATAGCCATGCAAGCTTGAGAAAGAAAACAGAGCTGAAGGAATCAAGTTTCCTGACATAAGTCAATACTACAAAGCTACAGTAATCAGTACAGCATGAAATGGGCCCAAAGCAGAAATATAAGCCATTGGGATGGATAGAAACCCTGATCATCGCTTGCCCAAGTGGTCATCTAATCTCTGACAAATGAGACAGCAATATACAATGGAGACTACATAATCTCTTTTATAAGTGATGTTGGAAAATCTGGACAGCTAAAAGTAAAAGAATGAAATTAGGACACTGGCTTGTTGTGATGCCATGAAGTGTGGCATGCCAGGCTTCCCTGTCCCACACCATCTCCTGAAGGTTACCCAAGTTCATGTCCATTGCATCACTGATGCAACCCAATCATCTCATCCTTCGTGGCCTCGTCTCCTTTTGCGTTCAGTCTTTCCCAGCATCAGGGTCTTTTCCAATGAGTTGTCTCTTCACATAAGGTGGGCAAATTATTAGAGCATAAACTTCAGTAGCAATCCTTCCAATTGGTATTTCAGGTTAATTTTTTAAGATTGACTGATTTCTTCTCTCTGCTGTCCAAGAGACTCTCAAGAGTCTTCTCCAGCACCCTGGTTGAAAAGTATCAGTTCTTCAGTTGTTCTGCCTCCTTTATGGTCCCTCACACAACAGTATATGACTATGGGAAAGACCATAGCTTTGACTGTAATGGACCTTTGCCAGCAAGGTGATTTCTTTCATTGTAACACTTTATCTAATTCTGACATACATTTTCTGTAAAGAAGCATCTATTTTCTAATTTCATGGCTGCAGACACTCTGCCTTGATGTCAGAGCCCAAGAAGGGGAAACCTGACATTGTTTTTTCCTTTTACCCCTTCTCTTTGCGATGAAGTGATGGGACCGGAAGTTGTGATATGAGTTTTTATACCATTGAGTTTTATGCCTGCTCTGGCGGGACAAATGGTAAAGCGTGTGCTTGCAAGGCGGGGGAGCAGAGTTAGACCGTGGGTTAGGAAAATTCCCTGGAGAAGAAAATGACAACCCACTCCAATACTCTTGCCTTGCAAATTCCATGGACAGAAGAGCCTGTTAGGCTATAACCCATGGGCCTGTTATTCTATAATCTCAAAGAGTGGGACACGACTAAATTACTTCACTTTCACTTTGCACTCTTCAAAAGCTTTTGCTTACTTCACTCTGTACAATGGGGGGTTTTAAGATGGGGAACACATGTACACCTGGGGCAGATTCATGTCAATTTGCAAAAGAAATACAATAATATAAATAATTAGTCTCCAATTAAAATAAATAAATTTTTAAAAAGAAAATAAAGAAATTAGTAATAAAGTAAACCACCCTGTCACCACTGCCCAAAAAAAAGAAAAAAAAAAAAAAGCTTTTGTACTCCTTCACCTTCTTTAAGAGGTTCTTTAGATCATCTTCTTTTTCTATCATTAGGAGAAGGCAATGGCAAGCCACTCAATTCTCTTGCTTGGAGACTCCCATGGATGGAGGAGCCTAGCGGGCTGCAGTCCGTGGGGTCGCTAAAGGTCGGACACGACTGAGCGACTTCACTTTCACTTTTCACTTTCACACATTGGAGAAGGAAATGGCAACCCACTCCAATGTTCTTGCCTGGAGAATTCCAGGGATGGGGGAGCCTGGTGGGCTTCCATCTATGGGGTCACACAAAGTCGGACACGACTGAAGTGACTTAGCAGTAGTAGCAGTAGCAGCAGAGTGATAGTCACACACATATTTGAGGTTGGTGACATTGTCCCCAGCAATCTTGATTCAGCTTGTAAGTTATCCAGCCTGGCATTTCTCATGCTTTGCTATGCATATAAGTTAAATGAATGAGGTGACAATCAACAGCCTTATCATACTCCTTTCTCAACCCCGAGCTAGTCAGTCATTGCATACTTGACCCTATTGCTTCGGGACCTGCCTACAGGTCTAGTATGAAGGAGACAGGTAAAATGTTCTGCTATTCCCATCTCTTTAAGAGTTTTCCACAATTTATATGTTGCACAGACTATGATTTTACAGTGGTCAATGAAAAACAGGCAGAGATTTTCTGGAATTCATTTGGTATTTCTATGATCCAGTAATCGGTGATCATTTGATCTGTGGTTCCTCTGATGTTTCTAATCCCAGCTCAAACTTCTGGAAGTTCTCAGTTCATGTAATGTTGAAGACTAGGTTGAAGGAATTTGAGCATAACTTTACTAGCATGGGAGATGTGTGAAATTGAGTGGTGGTTTGAACTTCGTTTAGTACTGTCCTTCTTGGAAATTTGGATAAGGATTAACCTTTTCCAGTCCCCTGATCACTGCTATGTTTTCCACATTTGCACCATTTTGATTGCAGCACATTGCGAGCATTTAAGATTTCAACAGTTCTGCTGGAAATCCATCACCTCCACTAGTTCTATGGTCAGAAATGCTTTGTAAGACTTGACTTTACATTTCAGAATGAGTGTCTGTGGGTGAATGCTCACACCTTGTGGTTATCTGGGTTGTTATGGTCTTTTTTTTTCCCTACAGTTTTTCTTTGTATTCTTTCTATCCTGCCTTGATCTCTTCTGCTTCTTTAGTCCTTTATGTTTCTGTCCTTTATTGTGTCCATCTTTGGAGGAAATGATCTTTTGATATTTTCAATTTTCTTGAATAGATCACTGGTATTTCCCTATCTGCTTGCTTTCTTCTATTTATCTCCGTTGTTTATTGAAGATACCCTCTTGTCTCTTCAATTTCTCTGGAATTCTGCTTTTAGTTGGGCTATCTTTATATTTTTCAGTTATTTTTTGCTTCTTATCTTTCCACAGCTATATATAAACCCTCCTCAGAAAATCAATTTGTCTTTGAGATTTTCTCTTTTTTTAGGACGGTTTTGTTCACTGCTCCCTGTGCAACATTTTGAAACTCATTCTGTAGTTCTTGGGGAACTGTTTACTAGATTTAAGCCCTTAATACTGGTTGTGATTTCCGCTGCATTTTCCAGAGGCAATTTGATTTTTGTTGTACCTGGCTAGCCTAGCGGTTCCAACCCAATCAACTCTTTCTTTATTTTAAACCTGAACTTTGTCATGAGAATCTGATGATCTGAGCCACAATCAACTCCAGGTCTTGTTTTTGCTGACTCTATACAGCTTCTCCATCTTGATTGCTGCCGAGAATAACCAAGCTGATAATCCTTACAGACCTTTTGGTGAGATTCATGTGTAAAGTCGGTTCCTGTGACGTAGTTAAAGAATGCTGGCTCTGACCAGTACATTCTCTGGGTGTAATTCTATTTCTTTGTCCTACTTCATTTTGTACTCCAAGGTCAAAGTTGCTCCAGTTTGGTCCAGGTATTTATTGACTTCATTCGTTTGAATTGTACTCCCCTATGGTGATGGGGATAGTCACGATAACGTGATCACTGACCTAGAGCCAGACATCTTGGAATGTGAAGTCAAGTGGGCCTTAGAAAGCATCACTACGAACAAAGCTAGTGGAGGTGATGGAATTCCAGTTGAGCTATTTCAAGTCTTGGAAGATGATGCTATGAAAGTGATGCACTCAATATGCCAGCAAATTTGGAAAACTCAGCATTGGCCACAGGACTGGAAGAGGTCAATCTTCATTCCAATCCCAAAGAAAGGCAATACCAAAGAATGCTCCAACTACCGCATAATTGCATTCATCTCACAAAATAGTAAAGTCATGCTCAAAATTCTCCAAGCCAGGCTTCAGCAGTATGTAAACCATGAACTCCCAGATGTTTAAGCAGGTTTTAGAAACGACAGAGGCACCAGAGATCAGATTGCCAACATCCGCTGGATCATGGAGAAAGCAAGAGAGTTCCAGAAAACCATCTATTTCTGCTTCATTGACTATGCCAAAGCATTTGACTGTGTGGATCACAATAAACTGTGGAACATTCTGAAAGAGATGGGAATCCCAGACCACCTGACCTGCCTCTTGAGAAACCTGTATGCAGGTCAGGAAGCAACAGTTAGAAATGGACATGGAAAAACAGACTGGTTCAAAATAGGAAAAGGTGTATGTCAAGGTTGTATATTGTCACCTTGCTTATTTAACTTATATGCAGAGTACATCATGAGGAACGCTGGGCTGGAAGAAGCACAAGCTGGAATCAAGATTGCCGGGAGAAATATCAATAACCTCAGATATGCAGATGACACTACCCTTATGGAAGAAAGTGAAGAGGAACTCAAAAGCCTCTTGATGAAAGTGAAAGGGGAGAGTGAAAAGGTTGGCTTGAAGCTCCACATTCAGAAAAAAAAGATCATGGCAACCGGTCCTAACATTTCATGGGAAATAGATGGAAAAACTGTGGAAACACTGTCAGACTTTATATTTTTGGGCTCCAAAATCACTGCAGATGCTGATTTCAGCCATGAAATTAAAAGACGCTTGCTCCTTGGAAGGAAAGTTATGACCAACCTTGATAGTATCTTAAAAAGCAGAGACATTACTTTGCCAACCAAGGTCTGTCTAGTCAAGGCAATGGTTTTTCCCGTGGTCATGTATGGATGTGAGAGTTGGACCGTGAAGAAAGCTGATCGCAGAAGAATCGATGCCTTTGAAATGTGGTGTTGGAGAAGACTCTTGACAGTCCCTTATACTGCAAGGAGATCCAACCAGTCCATTCTAGAGGAGATCAATCCTGGATGATCATTGGAGGGACTGATGCTAAAGCTGAGCTGCAATTCTTTGGCCACCTCATGTGACGAGTTGACTCACTGGAAAGGACTCTGATGCTGGGAAAGGTTGGGGGCGGGAGGAGAAGGGGACGACCGAGAATGAGATGGCTGGATGGCATCACCGACTCTGTGGACATGAGTTTGAGTGTACTCCGGGAGTTGGTGATGGACAGGGAGGCCTGGCGTGCTGTGATTCATGGGGTCGCGGAGAGTCGGAAACGACTGAGCGACTGAACTGAACTGAACTGAACTTATCTATGGTGATGGGGACATCTTTCATTCGGTCTTAGTTCTAAGAGTTCTTGCAGTCTTCATAGAACTGATCAATTTCAATTTCTTTGGATCATCTTTTGGGACCTACACTTGGATTACAGTGATGTTGAATCTTCTGCCTTGGAAACGAACTGAGATCATTCTGTCGCTTTTGAGGCTGCTCCCAAACACTTCATTTAAGACTCTTTGGTTGATTTTGATTACTACTCCTTTACTCCTATGAGACTCTTGCCCACTGTAATAGACAAAATAGTCATCTGAATTAAATTCACCCATTACTCTCCATTTTAGTTCCATGAATCCTAGTTGATGTTTATTCTTGCTTTCTCCCATTTGACCCCATCCAATTTACCTTGATTTATGGGCCTATCTTTCTGTGTTCTTATGCATTATTGTTCTTTGCACATCAGATTTTACTTTCATCATCAGACATATCCATAACTGAGCTTCATTTCCTCTTTAATCTCACCACTTTATGTTTCCTACAGCCATTAGAAATCGCCCTCTCCTCTTCACCAGTAGCATTTTGGACAGCTTCTGCACCGGGAGAGACACCTTTCAGGGTAATATATTTTTGCCTTTTTATAGAGTTAATTCATGGCTGTATTTGAGTGTTTTGCCATTCATTTCTTCACTGGATCACCTTTAGTCACTCCTTAACATCATGTAAGAAGATAAACTCAGACTGGATAAATACCTAAATATAAGGTCACTCACTCTAAATCTATATTATTAGAGGAAATCATAGGTAGAACACATTTTGACATAAAATGGAGAATGATTTTTTTTTTCTTTTTAAATCTAGCTCCTAAATCAATGAAGATAAAGTTAAGAATAACCAAGTAGGACTTAATTAAGCTTAATAACTTTTACACAGCAACACCATAAGCAAGACAGAAAACAATTTTCATTGTGGGAGAAAACATTTGCAAATGAAGGAAATGGAAACAGATTAAACTCCAAAATAAGCAAATAGCACACGTGGCTGAATAGCAGAGAAACTAACAACCCCATTGGAAAAAAATGGACCTAGAGGAAATAGACGTTACTCCCAAGAAGACTAACAGGTTTTCAATATCATAAGAGAAGATGCTCAACATCACTATTAGAAAAAGGGAAACAAAACCTTCAATGAGATAGCACCTAACACTGGCCTGAGTGACCCTTATCAGCAACAACAACAGCAACAAAAATCTACAAATAAATAAATTTTTCAGAGGGTGTGGAGAAAAGGTAACCCTCCCAAGTGGCTTGAATGGAAAGAATCCAGCAGTAATGCAGGAGACTTGGATTCAATCCCGTGGTTATGAAAATTCCCCTGGAGAAGGGAATTGCCCTGAATATTTTAATCCAGATTCTGAATTTAGGAACTCAGATTACTCAGAAGAAGCATTCTGGACTAGAGAATTCCAGTCTGTCACAAAGATTTGGACATGGCATTGTGACGTTCACTTTCGTTTTCTTTCCAGTCCTGCTAGAAGGAATATACATTGATACAGCCACTATGTATGCAGATCAGTATGAAAAGTCTTTAAAAATCTAGGAATGAAGAAACTACATGATCTAGCAATTCCACTGCTGGGATTGTTGGGATTTACCTAAAGAACACCATAATTACAAAAGATGCATAGCAACAGTATTGATGGCTCCAGGATTTACAACAGCAGAATTCTAAAGCAACAAAAATGTCCATTTACAAAGAAATGAATAAAGATAATTTGGTATATATATAAAATAGAACATTACCCAATCAAAAAAGGAATGAAATCGGGTCATTTGTAGAGAGGTGGACGGATTGAAAAAGAGTCCAATATAATGAAATAAAATAGAAAAAGGAAAACAAATATCACTTATTAACATATATATAAACTGTTAATAGATTATATATAACATATTTTATCACATATATTATAAATAACATAACTTTATATAACATAGACTGTTTATCTAACATAAAATTTTAATATATTTTATAATATATATATATTTATATTTCATAGCGTATATATTATATATAACATAAATTTATATACATATATATATATATGTATATGTATAAACTGTATCAATTCAGTTCAGGCGCTCAGTCATGTCCGACTCTTTGCGACACCATGAACCACAGCACACCAGACCTCCTTGTCCATCACCAGCTCCCGGAGTTCACCCAAACCCATGTGCATTGAGTTAATGATACCATCCAACCATCTTATACTCTGTCATCCCCTTCTCCTCCTGCCCTCAATCTTTCCCAGCATCAGAATCTTTTCAAATCAGCTAGCTCTTCATATCATGTGGCCAAAGTATTGGAGTTTCGGCTTCAACATCAGTCCTTCCAATGAACACCCAGGACTGATCTCCTTTAAGAAGGACTGGTTGGATCTCCTTGCAGTCCAAGGGACTCTCAAGTGTTTTCTCCAACACCACAGTTCAAAAGCATCAGTTCTTCTGCACTCAACTTTCTTTATAATCCAACTCTCACATCCATACATGATCACTGGAAAAACCATAGCCTTGATTAACGGATTTTTTCTTTTTAGCAAAGTAATGTCTCTGCTTTTTAATATGCTGTGTAGTTTAGTCATAACATCCTTCCAAGGAGTAAGTGTCTTTTAATTTCATGGCTGCAATCACCATCCGCAGTGATTTTGGAGCCTAGAAAATTAAAGTCAGCCACTATTTCCACTGTTTTCCCATCTATTTGCCTTGAAGTGATGGAACTGGATTCCTTGATCTTAGTTTTCTGAATGATGAGCTTTAAACTTTAAGTTGGCTTAAAAAGTGGATGACCATTATATCTACTACTGTGGGCAGGAATCCCTTAGATGAAATGGAGTAGCCATCATGGTCAACAAAAGAGTCCGAAATGCAGTACTTGAATGCAATCTTAAAAACGACAGAATGATTTCTGTATGTTTCCAAGGGAAACCATTCAGTATTACAGTAATCCAGGCCTATGCCCCAAACAGTAATACTGAAGAAGCAGAAGTTAATTGGTTCTATGAAGACCTACAACACCTTTTAGAACTAACACCTAAAAAAGATGTCCTTTTCATTATAGGGGACTGGAATGCAAAAGTAGGAAGTCAAGAAACACCTGGAGTAACAGGCAAATTTGGCCTTAGAGCACGGAATGAAGCAGGGCAAAGGCTAATAAAGTTTTGCCAAGAGAGTGCACTGGTCACAGCAAACACCCTCTTCCAACAACACAACACAAGACTCTACACATGGACATCACCAGATGGTCAACACCGAAATCAGATTGATTATATTCTTTGCAATCAAAGATGGAGAAGCTGTATACAGTTAGCGAAAACAAGACCAGGAGCTGACTATGGCTCAGATCATGAACTCCGTATTGCCAAATTCAGACTTAAATTGAAGAAAGTAGGGAAAACCACTAGACCATTCAGATATGACCTCAATCAAATCCCTTATGATTATACAGTGGAAGTGAGAAATAGATTTAAGGGACTAGATCAGATTGATAGAGTGCCTGATGAACTCTGGACGGAGGTTCGTGACATTGTACAGGAGACAGGGACCAAGACCATCTCCATGGAAAAGAAATGCAAAAGAGCGAATTGGCTGTCTGAGGAGGCCTTACAAATAGCTGTGAAAAGAAGAGAGGCGAAAAGCAAAGGAGAAAAGGAAGGATATAAGCATCTGAATGCAGAGTTCCAAAGAATAGCAAGGAGAGATAAGAAAGCCTTCCTCAGTGATCAATGCAAAGAAATAGAGAAAAAACAGAATAGGAAAAACAAGAGACCTCTTCAAGAAAATTAGAGATTCCAAGGGAACATTTCATGCAAAGATGGGTTCGATTAAGGACAGAAATGGTATGGACCTAACGGAAGCAGAAGTTATTAAGAAGAGGTGTCAGGAATACACAGAAGAACTGTACAAAAAAGATCTTCATGACCAAGATACACACGATAACGTGATCACTGACCTAGAGCCAGACATCTTGGAATGTGAAGTCAAGTGGGCCTTAGAAAGCATCACTACGAACAAAGCTAGTGGAAGTGATGGAAGTCTAGTTGAGCTATTTTAAGTCTTGAAAGATGATGCTGTTAAAGGGCTACACTCAATATGCCATCAGATATGGAAAACTCAGCACAGGACCGAGGCCACAGGACTGGAAGAGGTCAGTCTTCATTCCAATCCCAAAGAAAGGGAATGCCAAAGAATGCTCAAACTACCGCACAAGTGCACTCATCTCACACGCTAGTAAAGTCATGCTCAAAATTCTCCAAGCCAGGCTTCAGCAATATGTGAACCATGAACTCCCAGATGTTCAAGTAGGTTTTAGAAAAGGCAGAGGCACCAGAGATCAAATTGCCAACATCCGCTGGATCATGGAGAAAGCAAGAGAGTTCCAGAAAAATATCTATCTCTGCTTCATTGACTATGCCAACGCCTTTGACTGCGTGGATCACAATAAACTGTGGAACATTCCAAAAGAGATGGGAATCCCAGACCACCTGACGTGCCTCTTGAGAAATCTATATGCAGGTCAGGAAGCAACAGTTAGAACTGGACATGGAACAACAGTCTGGTTCCAAATAGGAAAAGGTGTACATCAAGGTTGTATATTGTCACCTTGCTTATTTAAATTATATGCAGAATACATCATGAGGAACGCTGGGTTGGAAGAAGCACAAGCTGGAATCAAGATTGCCGGGAGAAATATCAATAACCTCATATATGCAGATGACACTACCCTTATGGCAGAAAGTGAATAGGAACTCAAAATCCTCTTGATGAAAGTGAAACAGGAGAGTGAAAATGTTGGGTTGAAGCTCAACATTCAGAAAACAAAGATCATGGTATCTGGTCCCATCACTTCATGGGAAATAAATGGAAAAACAGTGGAATCAGTGTCAGACTTTATTGTCTTGGGCTCCAAAATCACTGCAGATGCTGATTGCAGCCATGAAATTAAAAGATGCTTGCTCCTTGGAAGGAAGTTATGACCAACCTTGATAGTATCTTAAAAACCAGAGATATTACTTTGCCAACCAAGGTCCGTCTAGTCAAGGCAATGGTTTTTCCCGTGGTCATGTATGGATGTGAGAGTTGGACTGTGTAGAAAGCTGATCGCCGAAAAATCGATGCCTTTGAACTGTGGTGTTGGAGAAGACTCTTGAGAGTCCCTTATACTGCAAGGAGATCCAACCAGTCCATTCTGAAGGAGATCAATCCTGGATGTTCATTCGAGGGAGTGATACTAAAGCTTAAACTGCAATACTTTGGCCACCTCATGCGACGAGTTGACTCACTGGAAAAGACTCTGATACTGGGCAAGTTTGGGGGCGGGAGGAGAAGGGGATGACAGAAAATGAGATGGCTGGATACATCACCGAATCTGTGGACATGAGTTTGAGAGTACTCCGGGAGTTGGTGATGGACAGGGAGGCCTGGCGTGCTGTGATTCATGGGGTCGTGGAGAGTCGGACACGACTGAGTGACTGAATTGAACTGAACTGATACTGATTTTTTGCTGAGCATATCATTCGTTGTAAATGAAAGAAGCAGGTGTACAATACATGTACACACACACACATATATTATATTATACTATTATATCATATATAATATATATTAATGATATATAATATATACTATTATACATTATTAGCATAATTGTTTATATATATTATAGTGCATATTGTATTGTAATGTGTGTACATATATATATATATTTAAGCAACACTTATTTAGTGATATTTCATGTGTTAAGTCACTACACTCCTGTCTGACACTCTGCATCACACAGACTGTTTCCCATCATGTATTCTCAATCCACTGAATTCTCAAGGTGAGGAAACAGGACTTGGTTTTCACGCTTAGTTCCAGGAGATCTTCCCAACACTTTGATCGAACCTGCATCTCTTATGACTTCTGCACTAAAAGGCAGGATACTTACTACTAGTGCAACCTAGACAGCCATATATATAGAGCTAAACATATACATGCATATGTATATGTGGAAAGTTTACGTATATTATCTTGCTGTATATAGGTAGCAGTATATATTCTAAAGGAGATCAATCCTGGGTGTTCATTGGAAGGACTGATGCTAAAACTGAAACTCCAATACTTTGGCCACCTCATGCGATGAGCTGACTCACTGGAAAAGAGTCTGATGTTAGAAGGGATTGGGGGTGGGAGGAGACGGGGACGACAGAGAATGAGATGGCAGGATGGCATCACTGACTCGATGGACATGAGTTTGAGGGAACTCCAGCAGTTGGTGATGGACAAAGAGACCTGGCATGCTGTGATTCATGGGGTCGAAAAGAGTTGGACACGACTGAGCGAATGAACAGAACTAAACTGATGGGTTTTGCAGGAGGTATACAATTTCCGGTATGTCCTTGCAATTGAGGACTTGCATCAAGAGAGTTGGATTGTGAAGAATGCTGATCGCCGAAGAATTGATGCTTTTGAATTGTGGTGTTGGAGAAGACACTTGAGAGCCCCTTGGACTGCTAGGAGATCCAACCAGTCCATTCTAAAGGAGATCAATCCTGGGTATTCATAGGAAGGACTGATGCTAAAGCTGAAACTCTAATATTTTGGTCACCTCATGCAACGAGTTTACTCACTGGAAAAGACTCTGATGCTGGGAGAGATTGGGGGCAGGAGGAAACGAGGGCGACAGAGAATGAGATGGCTGGATGGCCTCACCAACTCGATGGACATGAGTTTGAGTGAACTTCGGGAGTTGGTGATGAACACGGAGGCCTGGCATGCTGTGATTCATGTTGTCGCAAAGAGTTGGACACGAGTGAGCGACTGAATTGAACTGAACTGTACTGAAATGATCAAGTCCTTAGTTACTGCAGCTGCCACCAGTGTTGCCTGAAGGACTGATTCCAGACTGAAAGAATAGATACTAGCCCTACTTAAGGTGTTTATCAAAGGAATTATTTCAAGGAGCCCAGATTTTTGCATATTCGCATAAGTAAAAAATATCTCAATCCATTCACTTGTGGTGTCCAGTGTTTCTTCATTAACCATAATATTTGGACATTCTCCATACCTGATCATTGTACCAAAACTTTTGTAAAACCTGGCTCCATCTATCCTTGTTCATAGCAGCCTTTTTGCAATACTTGAGAAGTTACTCCTCATGATGAAATCCTTCTTAGGATGAGAGTCCTGCTGAAGAAAACATAATTCTCCACTTTTAGGCTATGCATTTTTCCCAGTCAGTAGCACACAATCTCGGAGCACACACAAGCCACTCCAGCATTCTTGCCTAGAAGATCCCATGGATGGAGAAGCCTGGTAGGCCGCAGCCCATGGGGTCGCTAAGGGTCAGATACGAATGAACGACTTCCCTTTCACTTTTCACTTTCACACATTGGAGAAGGAAATGACAACCCACTCCAGTGTTCTTGCCTGGAGAATCCCAGGGACAGGGGAGCCTGGTCGGCTTCTGTCTATGGGGTCACACAGAGTCAGACACGACTGAAGTGACTTAGCAGCAGCAGAAGCACACATTCTAGTATTGCGATATAAGGGATTCTTGTGCAGCACCTCAGTTTTAACCTATGCTTACTAATTCCTACTTACTATAGTTCTGAAAGTCAAAGGTCTGCTATTACTTATTAAAACTTGAGGGGATTCATGGATTCATAAAATCGTGACATCATTTTATGAAAACATATCACATTTGTTTGCTTTATTTTAGGAACCCCTTCTTTACGTTTATGACAAATTAGTGAAGTGAAGGGACACCTAAGTGTAGAGTCTGAACTTATTCTGGCTAACTTCAGTTCAGTTCAGTTCAGTTCAGTCGCTCAGTTGTGTCTGACTCTCCACGACCCCATGAATCACAGCACGCCAGGCCTCCCTGTCCATCACCAACTCCCGGAGTACACTCAAACTCATGTCCACAGAGTTGGTGATGCCATCCAGCCATCTCATTCTCTGTCGTCCCCGTCTCCTCCCGCCCCCAACCTTTCCCAGCATCAGAGTCTTTTCCAGTGAGTCAACTCGTCGCATGAGGTGGCCAAATATTGCAGTTTCAGCTTTAGCATCAGTCCCTCCAATGAACATCCAGGATTGATCTCCTTTAGAATGGACTGGTTGGATCTCCTTGCAGTATAAAGGACTCTCAAGAGTCTTCTCCAACACCACAGTTCAAAAGCATCGATTCTTCGGCAATCAGTCTTCTTCACAGTCCAACTCTCACATCCATACATGACCACGGGAAAAACCATTGCCTTGACTAGACGAACCTTGGTTAACTTAGTTCTGCATTTTAAGTTTGTTTGTTTGTTTTTGCTAAGTCTATACATACTAAAGCAGTCTTGGGTACATATTTTACTTGACATGTCCTGGATACTTTATTTGTCACTTTCACAAGTTGGCCAAGGACTGATTTTCTTTCTTCAGTGAAACAAACTGATTAAAATTTGGAGCATAATTAACTTACAATGTTGTGTTAATTTCTGCGGCCCAGCGAAATAAATCAATTATTAGTAAATATAGCAGAGCCTCCCTTTTGAGTGGTCCTCCCATCTCCCTCTTGTACCTCCTCTCCTACCCCACAACCCACTCCACTAGATCTCTCCATAGCACTAGTTATCTACTACGTACTTGGTATTTTACATATGTCTGTGCAATTTGTCAATGCATTCCATTCTCTCCTTCCCACACTGTGTCCACAAGTCTGTTTTCTATGACTGCATCTCTTCCTACCCTTCAAATGGGTTATTCAGTATCTGTTTTCTAAATTCCACTTATATATATATTAATATGCAATTTTGATCTTTCTGTTTTCTAATTCCTTCACTGTGTAATAGGCTCTAGATTCATCTGCAACCCTGCGAATAATCCAACTTTCTCCCTTTTTATGGGTGAGTAATTTTCCATCCTATATATGGACTATAGCTTTTTTATCCATTTTTCGTTTGATGGACACTGAGGTTGCTTCCCTTTATTGGCTACTCTAAATGGTTTTACAATGGTTACTGGCATACACATGTACTTTTTGTTTAAGGTTTCCTTTTAGTGTATGGAAAACAGTGTGATTATTGGGTTATAGGCAGGGGGTTTCTCCTTTCTCCACACCTTCTCCTTCATATATTAGTATACAATCATATAAATATATATGTAGACGTATATATTTACTTCTTTATTTGGTTGCAACAAACTTCAATCGCTGCATGTGGAGTCATATGAAATCTCAATTATTCACGTATGAAAACATCTCCCAGATTTGTAAACTTAAAATAGAGGATTTTCAGTGATTCAGAAATTAAGACCTGTGCTAAACAGTCAAACATTGAACAGCTATATTTCATGTATTTCCCTAATACCATAAAGAGTTCTCTGTATTTCTTAGATGAAAGCCTGGGTGAATATTTCCCTACATGAAACAGGGAATTAATATATTTTACACATGTAAAATCAAAGCCCTTATGATTATACAGTGGAAGTTGTAAACAGAATCCGGGGATTATATCTGATCGAGTGCCTGAAGACCTATGGGTGGAGATTTGTGGCATTGTACAGGAAGCAGTGATCAAGACCATCCCCATGAAAAAGAAATGCAAAAAGCAAAGTGACGTGGCCTTACAAAGAGCTGAGAAGAGGGGGCAAGCTAAACGAAAAGAAGAAAAGGAAAACTGTATACATTTGAATGCCGAGTCCCAAAGAATAGCAAAGAGAGATAAAACTTTCCTCGGTTATCAATGCCAATAAATAGAGGAAATAAAGAGAATGGGAAAGACTTCAGATCCCTCCTATAAATCAGAGATACCAAGGGAAAATTGCATTCAAAGAGGAGCACATTAAAGGACAGAAATGGTACAGATGTAACAGAAGCAGAAGCTATTTAGAAGAGGTGGCAGGAATACACAGATGAATGATACACAAAAGTTCTTCATGATCCAGTTAGCACAATGCTGTGATCACTCACCTAGAGTCAGAAATCATGGAATGTGAAGTCACGTGGGATTTAGGAAGCATAACTACAAGCAAAGCTCGTGGAAGTGATGGAATTCAGTTTAGATATTTCAAATTCTAAAAGATGATACTAGGAATGTGCTGCCATCCATATGCTAGTAAATTTGGAAGACTCAATTGTGGCCAGAGTACTGGAAAAGGTCAGTTGTCATTCCAACTGCAAAAAAGGCAATCCAAAGAATGTTCATGCTACGGCTTAGTTGTACATATTTCACACACT
The DNA here is from genome assembly GCF_049115385.1 of Moschus berezovskii. Taxonomy (NCBI): domain Eukaryota; kingdom Metazoa; phylum Chordata; class Mammalia; order Artiodactyla; family Moschidae; genus Moschus; species Moschus berezovskii. The sequence goes on along the minus strand of NC_142489.1, from coordinate 51,680,611 downwards.
CGCAAAGTACTGCTCAAAATTCCCCAACCAGGCTTCAACAGAATGTGAACCATGAGCTTCCACATGTTCAACCTGGATTTAAAAAGGACAGACGAACCCGAGATCAAACTGCAAACACCTGTTGGGGAATGGAAAAAGCAAGAAAACACCAGGAAAGCACCTACTCCTATTTGACGATGCCAAAGATTTTGATTGGGTAGATTATAGCAAAATGGGAAATTCGACAAAAGATGGCACTACTAGACCATGTTATATACCTCCTGCGTAAACTGTATGTAGGTCTAGAAGCAACAGTTAGAACAGGACATGGAAGAACAGAATGGTTAGGAGTTGGGAAAGGAGCACGTTAAAGCTGTATATTGTCACCCTCTTTACTGAATTTACATGTAGAATTAGTCATACAAAAGGACACGCTGGATGAATCAGTGTTTGCAATCAAGGTTTCTGGAGAAATATCAGTAACCTCAGATATGCAGATGACAACGATTGACATGGCAGAACTTCAAAAGAACTAAAGAGTTTCTTGAGGAAAGTGAAAGAGAATGAAAAAGATGACTTAAAACACCACATCCAAAATGAGAATCATGGCATCTGGTCTCATTACGTCATGTCATAAAGATGGGGAAAGAATGGAAACAGTGAGAAACTTTACTGGGGGAGGGGGCTCCAAAATCACTGCAGATGGTGATTCTGGTCAGGAAATCAAAATACACTTTCTCCTTAGAAGAAAGGTTATGACCAGGCTAGACAGCATATTATAAAGCAGACAAAGTTTGATCTAGTCAAATCTACGTACAGAGTCAAGTAGAAGTGAGAATTGGACTAGAAAGAAATTTGACCTCCAAAGAATCAATGCTATTGAAATGTGGTGTTGGAGAAAACTCTTCAGAGTCCCTTTGACTGCAAGGAGATCAAAGAAGTCAATTCTAAGGGAAATCAGTCCTGAATATTGATTGGAAGAACTGATTCTGAAACTGGAACTTGAATATGTTGGCCACCTGATGTGAAGGACTGACTCACTGGAAAAGATCCTGATGCTGAGAAAGATTGAAAGCTGGAGGAGAGAGCGAAGACAGAAGATGAAATGCTCGTATGGAATCACTGACTCGATGGGCATGGGTTTGAGCAGGCTCTATGAGCTGCTGATGAACGGGGAAGCTTGGCAGGCTACAATCCATGGGGTCAAAAAGGGTTGGACAGGACTGAGTGACTTAGCAGAATTCACCGTACTTACTTAGGTTCTCAGGGAAAGGAAAGTGATAAAGAACACTCTTACCCATCAACTGATAATCCTCAAAGATTCCTAATGCTCCCTAAGTGTTTTCACTGTTTCCTCAGAGATTCAGCTGGGATGAACATTCTATTAAATGGGTAAGATCTCCTAGGAAACAACGGAAGGGACATAATTTAGAGAAAGGGATAGAAGAAAGTAAGCACATCAGGAAGGCAGCATGACCTGGTCAACAACATACAGAACTCTCCTTTAATTCTTCCCACTGATTTCCTTCTAAATCCCGAGGATAAGACCTGACCAATCATGAGGACTGGTCGTTGCAAAGGGCAATGACCAAGGCATTGCTGCCTATTGATTTAGTGATGACACAAAGCAAGCACATCATGGTAATCACACCTCCGTTAACCAAGACAATAGGCGGCAGTAGCCTTTGGGGAGATTAGAGGATCACAAGGTCTCCCACAATGTGTTGGAGCCACCTGGGCCTTTCCCACAGAGAGTTTTCCAGGTGTGTTGAAGTCCCTTTTTAAAAGTTCTCATCTATGGCCCCCAGTCTTACTGCCAGTCCTCTGGATTTGTGAGAAACCCAAAAGACCACGATTCTAGTTTGCAAAGTGCACAACTGATGAAAATAAATAAATAAATAATACCAGTCCAAACTGAAGGGCCTATGAATAATCACATGTTCCTCGGCTCTAAGAAGGGCCATTAGAGCAGCAAAACCACAGCTCCAGGCAAGTTCTTTGTTAACACCTGCAGCCCTTCAAGGCACATACCAGTTATTGATAAAGAGTGTAGATTGTAAGTCCTCTACCAACTTGAGAAATTGGGTCAACAAGACCTCTGAACCCCCCGTCTTAGCCAAGCCTAAAGGAGAGATTGTGTGCACATCAGGCCAAGGTATGTTTAACTGGGAATATTTGGAGGGAACAGCTCAAGGTATAGGAGACTATAGAGAAGGCTTGCACCCAAATGAAGTCATACAGAAATCCTTTTGTACAGTTTCACAGAGAAAATGTTCATCTCCCAGATGACCCAGTTGATAGGATTCAAGTCACTAATAACATTCAACGTAGCCACATGTCAGTGCAGATTCCCACTACGTAACTTCAGAAGCTTCTGTACTGGCCTGTCTGCAGCCTCTGGTTTCCATTCCTAAATTATGTTCATTCAATCAGCAGAGAGTTTGAAATACAGACAATGGGTAGTCACCCCTGGACGATGAAGAAGACTGTAAGAACAAAGAATCTTTCCAGGGCAAGGGACAAAAGACACCACTGGCTGGTGATAAGATGGGGGAAGTTGGAGAGGAGAATTAAGGGCAGATTTCAGAGTTAGCATCTGGTCTTTTGGGTGGTGGCAGCTGTGCCAGACTTGGCTTCAGGCCTTTGGGAGATATTTACAAAGGTAATAAATTAATGTTGTCTCTGTCCTCAACGAGCTTTTATAATCTTAAAGCCTCAGCCTATGATACTATACCAAGTACAATGCCATAGCTTAGAAATGCAGGAGATAGTAATTTAGGGGAGGTTCTGGGAGACTTTCAGGGGATGTGTTCTATCAGACATTTTCTAACACTTAGTATAATTAATAAGGCTCGAGCCAGGACTCAATTTTATGCATATAGACTGTTCTCTTAGGCATATTTCAATTTTGAGACCCTATACCCTCATATCAGGGATTTCACTTTCTTGGTGAGTACTTCTCGACTCATAAAAATGGAAGATAGCAATAGCTTGGAAGTCACATCTTTGTATTAGAACTTTTCTATCAATTTTCCAACTCTACCAATTGTGCTGGGTAACTTCTTGCCACTTCTAAATATGGCCAACTTTAGAGTACCTCCTCCTCCTGTACCTGAGGCACTGCAATAAGTGTAAAAACAGACAACCTACAAAAGAACATTTACAGCTCATGAGTATTTGCTAATTTTCTCTTCAGTTGAAGTGTCCATAGGTGTGAGTGGGATATAAAAGCCCCCATTATAATTGTGCTACTGTTAATTTTCCCTTTTCTACTTGATTGCATTTACCTTACATATTGAGGGTTTGCTAAATAGCACAATGGTCTAGTTACACCTAATTGCTATATATAGGCATTACACTCATTAGTAATGGATACACCTTTCCTCAGGTGCACATGGAACAGCCTCCTGGAAAGATCAAATCCCAGTCCATAAACCTAGCATTGCTAAATTCAAACAAAAAAAAAAAAAGAAAGAAATGAAAGTGGAAGAATTTTGAGCATCTATTCCAATCACAATGAAGTAAGAATAGGTGTCAAACACAGAAGAAAAATTAAATAAATCTCCAAGCATATGGAGGCTAAATAACAGACATCTGAATAAGCAACAGATCACAGAAAAAATCAAAAAGGAAATCAAATTTAAATTCAATCAAAGGAAAATAAAAACACATGTACACCTGGGGCAGATTCATGTTAAGGTATGGCAAAATCAATACAATAACGTAAACTAATTAACTTCCGTAAAATAAATAAAATTACAAAAAGAAAATTAAAACACGACAACCCGAAACTTTGGGTTTCAGTAACAAGCAATGTTAAGATGGAGTTTCATAGCATATAAATCTGCCTCAAGGAAGAAGATGAACATCAAAGAAAGAGGCTACCTTTACATCTAAAGCAAACACAAAAAAAGAACACCAGTAGAATGAATAGAATCATAAAAATCAGAGCAGAAATAAGTGAAAAAGAAACAATAGTGACTATGGCAAAGCTCAATAAAATTAAAATCTGGTTCTTTTAGAACATAAATCAAAGACAAAGCATTAGCCAGAGTGATCAAGGAAAAAAGAAAAAAAAAAAGAGGGGGTGCTGGGGTGGTGGAGAAGAATCCAAATAATAAATTTGCAGATGAAAATAGAGTAATCACAACAGAAAACACAGACATATCAAAGGTCATAAGAGATTATTGTGAGAAATTATATGTCACATAAATGGACAACGTTGAAGAAATGGAAAAAAAATTCTTAGAAAGAATACCTGTCCATAAATGGACGAGCAAGTAGAAAATCTTATAGATGAAACAGAATCACGGAAATAAAACTTGTAATCAAGAATCTTTCAACGATCAAAAGACCAGGACCAGACGGTTTCACAGGTGAATCCTACTTTTTATTTTTTTAATTTACCAAAAAATGGTTTATGGAAGAACAAAGCCTTAACCAACTCAAACTCTTCCAGAAAATTGCAGAGGCTGATAAGCTCCCCCAACTCATTCTCCGAGGCCACCATCACCCTAATACCGAAACCAGAAAAAGATGCAAAAAAGAAAGAAAACTACAGGCTAATGTCACTAAACATATTGGTAAACATAGGTGCAGAAATTTTCCTGCAACTTCTAGCAAACAGAATCCAAAAACATATAAAAAGGTCATACATCATTACCTTAGAAGCATGTGGGCATCATCCCAGGGATGCAAGGATTCCTTAATATTTGCAAATCAATCTGATACATCATATTAAACTGAAAGATTAAAAAAATTATAATTATCTCAATAGATGCAGAGAAAGTCTTTCACAAAAGTCAACACCTCCTTATGATCAGTTCAGTTCAGTCGTTCAGTCGTGTCCGACTCTCCGCGACCCCATGAATTACAGCACGCCAGGCCTCCCTGTCCATCACCAACTCCCGAAGTACACTCAAACTCATGTCCAAGAGTCGGTGATGCCATCCAGCCATTCCATTCTCCGTCGTCCCCTTCTCCTCCCGCCCCCAACTTTTCCCAGCATCAGACTCTTTTCCAGTGAGTCAACTCGTCGCATGAGGTGGCCAAAGTATTGCAGTTTCAGCTTTAGCATCAGTCCCTCCAATGAACATCCAGGATTGATCTCCTTTAGAATGGACTGGTTGGATAACTCTCCACAAAGCAAGTGCAAGAGGAACATATCTCAACACAATAAAAGCCATATATGAGAAACCCACGACAAACAGTATCTTCAATGGTGAAAAATTGAAAGGATTTCCTATAAAATCAAGAGCAAGCCAAGGGTGCTCACTCTCACCACAACAATTTAACATTGATTTGGAAATCCTAGACACAACAGTCATAGAAGAAAATGAAATAAAAAGTAATCCAGGTTGGTTAAAAAAAAAAAAATGTAACTCTCACTATTTGCAGACGACATGATCCTCTACATAGAAAGCCCTAAAGACACCACAAGAATATTACTAGAGCTAATTGATGAATATCAAAATGTTGCAGGTTATAAATTATTACCCAGAAGCCCCTTGCACTGCTATACATGAACAATGAGAAAATAGAAAGAGAATAAATCCTCTTCAGTATTGCAATGAAAAGAATAGCATACTTAGCGGTAAATTTACATAAAGAAACAAAAATACTTATACTCATATAAAGAAAACTATAAAACAATGATGAAAGAAAGATGAGACAGATAGAGAATTATACCAGGTTGATGGACTTGAAGAAATAATATAGTGAAAATGAGTACACAAACCGAAGCAATCTATAGGTTCAATGCAACTCTTATCAAGTAAGCAATAGTATTCTTCACAAAACTAGAACAAATATTTTCACAGTATTTACACTTTCACAGTAAATATAAAAACACAGGGAAACCTCTAAAAGCAGAAGCAATCCTGAGAAAGAAGAATGAAATGGAGTAATCAACCTCCCTGACTTCAGACTATACTACAAAATTACAGTTATCAAGACAGTAGCACAAAGACAGAGATCTAGATCAGTGGAACAAAATAGAAAGCCTAGACATAAATCCACACATCCATGGGCATCTTAATTTTGACAAAGGAGGAAATAATATGCAATGGAGAAATAATAATCTCTTTAACAAGTGGTGCTGAGGGAAAAGGCATCAACCAGTTGTAAAAGAAGGAAACCATAACCCTTTCTAACAACATATGCAAAACTAAACTCAAAATGGATTAAAGATCCATATATAAGACTAGAAACTATAAAACTCTTAGAGGAAAACGTAGGCAGGACACACTTTGACGTAAATCACAGCAAGATGCTCTCTGACCCACCTCCCAGAGAAACGGAAATAAAACTCAAACAAACATATGTGACCTAATTGAAGTTAAAAGCTTTTGTACAATGAAGGAACCTAAAAGAAATGTGAAAAGGCACCCTTTGAAAGGGAGAAAATAACAGTAAATGAAGCCAAGCTCCTGAGAAGTGTTGAAGATAAAGAAAGACCATGGAAAAGTAGACCATTAGATGTCTGATTGACATAATAGTGTGGAAGAAGCTCTGATGAGAAATTGGCAATCCTTGTACATATCTTATTTGTTGTAGATATCAAGAAATCCATTTTTCTCCCACTGAGGTCTCATCAAGTCTCTCCCCTCATCACATACACTGCTTACAGGTGATGAACCAGCTTCCTCTGATATTTAAACCGCAAATTTCAACTTCTTCCTTACTTGATTGACAGGATTACTTATGACTTCGTTTGATATCCGCTTTTACTATAGTGATCAGTAGGAGACTATAAGCAATGTGAAAAAGCACCCTATGAAACAGAGAAAATAACAGGAAACGAAGTCACTGACAAATAATTAATCCTTACACTACAAAAGCAGCTCATGAAGTTCAATGCCTAAATGACAAATGACTGAAAAAAGAAATGGGTCAATAAAGCATAAGTACATGTTTTTTTGAAACTATCTTGGTTTTTCCATGAAACAGGGGACACTGACAATTTGATCTCTGGTCCCTCTGCCTTTTCTAAAACCAGCTTAAACATCTGGGACTTCACGGTTCACGTATTGCTGAAGAGTGGCTTGGAATATTTTGAGCATGATTTTAGAGTGTGAGATGAGTGCAATTGCGCGGTTGTTTGAGCATTCTTTGCCATTGCCTTTCTTTGGGACTGGTATGAAAACAGACCTTTGCCAGTCCTGTGGCCACTGCTGAGTTTTCCAAATTTGCTGGCACATTGAGGGCAGCACTGTCACAGCATCCTTTTTCAGGATTTGAAACAGCTCAACTGGAATTCCATCATCTCCACTAGCTTTGTTCCTAGTGGTGCTTTCTAAGGCCCATTTGACTTTACAGTCCAAGATGTCTGGCTCTAGATGAGTGATCACACCATCATGATTATCTTGGTCGGGAAGATTTTTTTTTGGACAGTTCTGTGTTCTTGCCACTTCTCCATTTCTCCTGCTTCTATTAAGAACCGATACCATACAATTTCTGTTCTTTATCGAGTCCATCTTTGCATGAAATGTTCCCTTGGTATCTCTAATTTTCTTGAAGATATCTCTAGTCTTTCCTATTCTGTTGTTTTTCTCTATTTCTTTGCATTGGTCGCTGAGCAAGGCTTTCTTATCTCTCCTTGCTATTCTTTGGAACTCTGCATTCAGATGCTTATATGTTTCCTTTTCTCCTTTGCTCTTCACTTCTCCTCTTTTCACAGTTATTTGTAAGGCCTCACCAGACAGTGATTTAGCTTTTCTGCATTTCTTTTCAGCGGGGATGATCTTGATCCCTCTCTTCTGTACAATGTCACGAACTTCCGTCTATAGTTCGTCAGGCTCTCTATCAATCAGATCTAGTCCCTTAAATCTATTTTTCACTTCGTCTGTATAATCATAAGGGATTTGACTTAGGTCATATCTGAATGGTCTAGTGATTTTCCCTATTTTGTTCAATTTAAGTCTGAATTTGTCAACAAGGCATTCATGATCTGAGCCACAGTCAGCTCCTGGTCTTGTTTTTCCTAACTGTATAAAGCTTCTCCATCTTTTGCTACAAAGAATATAATCAATCTGATTTCAGTGTTCACCATCTGGTGATTTCCACGTGTAGAGTCTTCTCTTATGTTGTTGAAAGAGGGTTTTTGCTACGACCAGTGCGTTCTCTTGGGAAAACTGCACGACAGACCATGCAGAAGTGATGCCGGTTGTGCGATGGACCACGCAGAAGCATAACCAAAAGGAACTACCCCTCGCCCGAGCTCTGGGTTGTGGCTGAGAGGAGCAACCCCATGTCCAAGTGGTGGCGACTGCGCAGGCACAAGAGGGCCAAAACGAGCTATTCCATGTTCAAGGTCAGGAGGTGCGGTAGTTAAGAGATACCCCTTGTCCAAGGTAAGGAGCAGTGGCTGTGCTTTGCTGGAGCGACTGTAAAGAGATACCCCACATCCAAGGTAAGAGAAACCGAAGTACGATGGTAGGTAATGCGAGAGGGCATCAGCAGGCAGACACACTGAAAATATAATCACAGAAAACCTGTCGATATGATCACAGAGTCTACAGTCTTGTCTAACTCAGTGTGGTTCACTGCAGAAGGGAATGGCAAACCACTTCAGTATACTTGCCTTGAGAACCCCATGAACAGTATGAAAAGACACAGTGATAGGATACTGAATGAGGAATTCCCCAGGTTGGTAGGTGCCCAATATACTCCTGGAGATCAGTGGAGAAATAAATCCAGAAAGACTGAAGGGATGAAGCCAAAGCAAATACAAAGCCGTCTTGTGGATGTGACTAGTGATAGAAGCAAGATCCAGTGCTGTAAAGAGCAATGTTGCTTAGGTACCTGGAATGTTAGGTCCATGAATCATGGCAAATTGGAAGTGTTCAAACAGGAGATGGCAAGTGTGAACATCTACATTCTGGGAATCAGTGAACTCAAAAGGACTAAAATGGGTGAATTTAACTCAGATGACCATTATATCTACTACTGTGGGCTAGGAATCCCTTAAAAGAAATGAAGTAGCTATCATGGTCAACAAAAGAGTCTGAAATGCAATACTTGGATGCAATCTCATAAACGACAGAATGATCTCTGTTTCCAAGGCAAAGCATTTAATATTAGAGTAATACAAGCCTATGCCCCAACCAGTAACACTGAAAAAGCCAAAGTTGAACGGTTCTATGAAGACCTACAAGACCTTTTAGAACACCCAAAAAAGAAGATGTCCTTTTCATTAGAGGTGACTGGAATGCAAAAGTAGGAAGTCAAGAAACACTTGGAGTAACAGGCAAATCTGTCATTCAGGTACACTTAAACTCCTTGCTTTATTATTTTCCTATTCAGGGTCTTGTCAATGTTCCTTTTGCCAGAGGTGTCCTTCCCTTCTTTCCGAATGTCTCCTACTGCCGAATGTCTCCTACTGAAACCTCGTCATTACTTGAAGGCCTAGATCAGACTCATTTTAATCTTCAAAAGCTCCCAGTGACACCAAGAAGCTTCCACAAATATATCAGTATCTGTAGTCTGTCCAAAGTCTATGCATTAATATGAATTCTTCATATTCAATACCACCATTTTTGACTCTATCTTCTCTTTAGACTAAGGTTTAAATAGTATAAATTGTGCTTTAGCACATCTATATATATAGCTTATAAATTCCTAACACATTTAAACACAGAAACTTTCGGATGAATAGCCATAGATAGGGCCTTGCCATTGCCTTCTCCACAAGCATGACAGATAACTTTAATATTGCTCATCGTTAAGACATTCATCAAAGAGATTCACAGCTAGAATTTTATATCTCTAGAATAATATATAAAAGAAATTTGTCTGTCAAAACTGATCACGATCAGAAACAGTTGCACTAGAGCTACTGCTGCTAAGTCACTTTAGTCGTGTCCGACTCTGTGTGACCCCATAGATGGCAAACTACAAGGCAACTCCACCCCAGCGATTTTCCAGGCAAGAACACTGGAACATTTCCTTTTCCAATGTATAAAATTGAAGAGCGAAATGGAACTCGCTCAGTCATGTCGACTCTTCACGACCGCATGGGTTACAGACTACCAGGCACCTCTGTCGATGGGATTTTCCAGGCAAGAGTACTGCAGTGGGTTGTCATTGCCTTCTCCGACTGCTGATGAGAACAATACAATGGAAATATGGAAAATGATGATACTGATAATAGTGGCTTGCACAGAGTATCAGGTTGCTTGGTGTAGTCCCTTGTCCAACCTTAGGGAAATGTGAGAATAACAGTAGCTTGAGAATGTACTACAATTTCATCAAGTGGAGAGTTCCTGAGGAAACCTCGTACTAATAACTTTCTGGACTTGAACAAACAACTTCCCTTATATGTCTATGTCTTCTAAATACTTAAGATATTTTCAGATTAGCAGCCGCCAAACTCTAAATTTTAACAATTTCTTCCTCAGATTATGTTGCATAGAGTAGATAAAATGTAAACTGTTTGAGATGGAACTATGGAATGAATGTGGGCCTGCAAAGCTCTGTCTTGTAATTTTTATTTTTCTCATAATCTTCATAATCAAACCATTTCCTTGGAACTGTTAAGTTCTTTCATATTTAGGTATTTTCAATACCAACCACTTGGTTATTTTGCTCCTTAGCAGGCTTTCTTCCCATATGTAGTGATCCAAAGATCAGAAGTAGCCTCTATTTCAGGGGTACGGTAAGTAAAAAGACCAATTTTTAAAGAGAGATGAAGCGTGGCAAGTTGGAGAGACTGTGTCCAGACTATCTGTCTTTTACAGTTCCCCACCCAGGTCTCTTTCATTAGGCACCCTTCAAGATCTACAAGCCCTGGCCACTAATCTCTTTAAAAAGTTCCCTAGTCTGAAAATAATTTCCTTTGGTCACATGAAAGCCTCCTCGTGTGAGAGGAGAAGATCCCATTTCCATGGGTAAAACTTAAACAGTGAGTGACTTGGAAACAAATGGCTTAATTCAAAGTGAGAAAAAATTTTGAAAAATTTATATACAAAGTGGTTCATTTTGTTCTACACTTAATATTAGATTCTGTACTCCTTCTGATATATCTTTGTTCCCTCTTTCCATTTCTCCTTGAAATCCTCAGCAATAAGTCAGTTGAAGAGCAATTATGGACTCTGATTTAAGGGATACTGATGAAAACATTCCCACTACAGGAGAGCAAATACCATTCACCAAGAAAAGGAAAGTGAAAGATATTTTTACTCTAACCACAATTTCTTTAAAGTAGAAATGCCCCTGTCTGTTGTTATTTAGTACTCCTGATGTAGAATTCTGAATTTTGTTTTGTTTGTTTGCTTTTATATGGCAGAAAGTGAAGAGGAACTCAAAAGCCTCTTGATGAAAGTGAAAGAGGAGAGTGAAAAGGTTGGCTTGAAGCTCAACATTCAGAAAACAAAGATCATGGCATCTGGTCCCATCACTTCATGGGAAATAGATGGAAAAACAGTGGAAACAGTGTCAGATTTTGTATTTTTGGGCTCCAAAATCACTGCAGATGCTGATTGCAGCCATGAAATTAAAAGACGCTTGCTCCTTGGAAGGAAAGTTATGACCAACCTTGATAGTATATTAAAAAGCAGAGACATTATTTTGCCGACCAAGGTCCGTCTAGTCAAGGCAATGGTTTTTCCCGTGGTCATGTATGGATGTGAGAGTTGGACTGTGAAGAAAGCTGATCGCCGAAGAATCGATGCTTTTGAACTGTGGTGTTGGAGAAGACTCTTGAGAGTCCCTTATACTGCAAGGAGATCCAACCAGTCCATTCTAAAGGAGATCAATCCTGGATGTTCATTGGAGGGACTGATGCTAAAGCTGAAACTCCAATACTTTGGCCACCTCATGAGACGAGTTGACTCACTGGAAAAGACTCTGATGCTGGGAAAGGTTGGGGGCGGGAGGAGAAGGGGACGGCGGAGAATGAGATGGCTGGATGGCATCACCGACTCTGTGGACATGAGTTTGAGTGTACTCCGGGAGTTGGTGATGGACAGGGAGGCCTGGCGTGCTGTGATTCATGGGGTCGCGGAGAGTCGGACACGACTGAGCGACTGAACTGAACTGAACTGAATCCTTTTTTATTTGCAGTTTTATTTTCTCTTTTTTTTTTTTTTTTACTTTAAAGTAGTGTATTGGTTTTGCTAGGTATTGACATGAATCTCCCATGTGTGTACATATGTTCCCCATCCTTAAACTCCCTCCTACCTCCCTTCCCATCCCATCCCTCTGGGTCACCTCAGTGCACCAGCCCTGAGCACCCAGTATCATGCATCGAACATGGACTGGAAATTTCTTTCACATGTGATAATTTACATGTTTCAATGTCATTCTCCCATATCATCTCTCCCTCGTCCTCTCCCACAGTGTCCTAAGACTGTTCTTTACATCTGTGTCTCTTTTGCTGTCTCACATACAGGGTTACCATTACCATTTTTCTAAAGTCCACAAATATGCATTAGTATACGCTATTGGTGTTTTTCTTTCTGGCTTCACTCTCTAAGTAAGGCTCTGGTTTCACCCACTCTTTAGAACTGATTTTAATGGCTGAGTAATATTCTACTACTGGAACAATAGACTGGTCCCAAATACGAAAAAGAGTACATCAAGGCTATATATTGTCAGCCTGCTTATTTAAGTTCTTCAGAGTACATCATGAGAAACCCTGGTCGGAAAGCACAATCTTGGATCACGATTCCCGGTAGAAATATCAATAACCTCAGATATGCAGATGACATCACGCTTATGGCAAAAAGTGAAGAGGAATTAAAAAGCCTCTTGATGCAAGTGAAAGAGAAGAGTGAAAAAGTTGGCTTAAAGCTCAACATTCAAATAACTAAGATCATGGCATCTGGTCCCATCACTTCATGGGAAATAGATGGGGAAAAAGTGGAAACAGTGTCAGACTTTATTTTTTTGGTTTCCAAAATCACTGTAGATGGTGATTGTAGCATGAAATTAAGACTCTTACTCCTTGAAAGGAAAGTGATGATCATCCTAGACAGCATATAAAGAAACAGAGACATTAATTTGACAACAAAGGTCCGTCCAGTCAAAGCTCTGGTTTTATCAGTGGTCAGGTATGGATGTGAGAGTTGAACTTGAAGAAAGCTGAACACCAAAGAATCGATGCTTTTGAACTGTGTAGTTGGAGAAGATTCTTGAGAGTCCCTTGGATTGCAAGGAGATGCAACCAGTCCATCCTAAAGGAGATCAGTTCTGAGTTTTTATTGAAAGGACTGATGCTGAATCTGGGTCAATATTTTGGGTACGTCCTGTGAAGAGTTGGCTCATTGCAAAACACCCTGATGCTAGGAGAGATTGGGGGTAGGAGGAGAAGGGGATGGCAGAGGATGAGATGGATGGATGGCATCACCGATTCGATGGACATGAGTTTGTGTAAACTCTGGGAGTTGGTGATGGACAGGGATGCCTGGCATGCTGAGACTCATGGGGTGCTAAGTCGGACACTACTGAGCGACTGAACTGAATTGAAGTGAATATTCCAGTGTGTATATTCATCACAGCTTTCTTATCCATTCGTCTTCAACGAATGAACATCTAGGTTGCTTGCATACCCTGTCTATGATAAACAGTGATGCAATGGAGATTGGGGTACACCTGTCTCTTTCAATTCTGGTTTCCTCTGTGTGTATGCCAGGCAGTGTAATCTGGGTCATATGGCAGTACTATTGCAGTTTTATCTTTTAAGGAATCGCCACACTGTTCTCCATAGTTGCTGTGCTAGCTTGCATTCCACCAATAGTGTAAGAGGCTTCCCTTTTCTCTGCAACCTCTCTAGAATTTATTGCTTGTAGACTTTTGGATAGAAGTCAATTTGACTGGTATGGAATGGTACCTTATTGTGGTTTTGATTTGCATCTCTGATAATGAGCATCATCATATGTTTGTTCGCCATCTGTTTGTCTTCTTTGGAGAAAAGTCAGCTCAGTTCTTTGGCCCAATTTCTGATTGGGTCATTTATTTTTCTGGAATTGAGCTGTAGGAGTTGCTTGTATATGTTTCAGATTAATTTGTTGTCCATTGTTTCGTCTGCCATTTGCCTTAATCATCATTTAAAAATATGCTTTTCCAAGAAGCTGATGATATTTTTTGGCTGATCTAGGGATGAATAGACAGAGTTGGCAGTTTTAACTTGCAAACAATATACTCCTTTCTTGGAGATAATTTTCTTTTTAAATCTAGAATTTATTAAGATTTATATGTTTAAGTTTTGTTTCTTATTTGTTTCATTATTTGGGCTGTATTTTTCAAACAGAGGCCTCTAATCCTGAACAGCGGTGAGTAAATCATAAACAGAAATAGTCATATGATTTGATTGTTTATTTCAACTGGAGAACATATCATATCAAAGAACATCAAACAGGTCAATATGAAATAGTCATCACATAAGAATGTATAAAACAAAGAAAAAAAATCTTCATTAGTAATTTAAAAGAATGTCTTATATACATTAACAGCAAAGAAAAATCAAGGGAAATAGAAAATTGGCATATGCACACAATGTGAGACCGAGATGAACAGAATAGAATGAAACATCAGTGTGTCAGGAAAATATCAGGATGCTGGTGGTTAGGAAACCACTGAAACATGTGGAGTTTAAAATCACACAAATGTTGGGCCATGTGGGTAGCAATAAAAACAGCAAAATGTGGCTGAATCTCAACATGATAAGGAGCCGATATAACATAAGTAGAATCTAGATAGGGTGAGGTGGGATAGAAAATGAAGTAGTAAAAAAAAAAAAAAAAGCTACACCTGTCAAGAACAGAAGGAGAACATTTGTTGTTATTTAGTCATTAAGTCAGCTCTGGCTCTTTGTCACCCCATGGACTTTAGCCTGCCAGATTTCCCTTCACTATCTACCACAATTTGTTCAGATTTCTGTCCATAGAATCAGTGATGCTATCTAACCATCCCATCATTGGCTACCCACTTCTCCTTTACCTTCAATCATTCCCAGCGTCAGGACACTATCTAATGGGTCAGCTCTTTATATCATGTGGCCAAAGGAAGAAAAACAAACAAACACACAAACCGAAAGATACCTAAGTATTCCAAGAAGAGGTGTTGAATCTGTTTAGGATATAGATTCAGAAAAAGCTTTTGACAAAATTTAACACCTAGGTATGATTAAACCTGTAGAGGAGGAGGGAATAAAGGGAATCTTCTTTAACATAATAAAGGCCATTTATGGATAAACTCACCACAAATAGTGTTCTCTATAGTAAAATTCTGAAACCATGACCCCTAATTCATGAATAAAAGAAATATGCTTCTTATTCACCATGGTTACTCAACACAGTCTTGGGACACCTAGCTACTGCAATCAGAGAATAGGAAGAAGAAGGAAAAAAGTTTCAAATGAAAAGGAAAATAAGAGGTAAAACTGTCACTGTTTGCAGATGATATGATACTATGCACAGAGAATCCTACCATACAACCAGATAATTCATAGCAGTACTCCATGAATTCAGGGAAGTGTCTGGCTATAAAATTAACACACAGCAATCTCTAGCATTCCTATAAACTGAAATCAAAAACAAATTAAGAAAGGAATCCCAGTCACCATTGCAAGAAGAATAAAATTCCCGAAAGTAAACCTGGGAAAAGATTTGTGTGCTGAATTGAATAAGACATGGAGGAAATAAATCAAGGGTGACAAAATAAATGGATAAATATAACATACTCTTTGACTTGGAGAATCAATACTGTGAAAATCGCTGTGCGACAAAAAGCAGTTTACATATTCAAAGCAATTGCTTTGAAATTACCAATGACATTTTTCACAGAACTAGATAAATTTTTTTTTTACAACTTGTTGGGAAATGTAAAAGACCTTGAATAGCCATGTTATCATCAGAAAAATAGACAGAACTGGAGGAATCAGGTTTCCTGCTTTCAGTCTGTAATTCAAAGTTGTAGTCATCCACACAGCATGAAACTTGCAAAAAAAAAAAAAAAAGGAATACAGCCCAATGGAACATGGAACAGATAGAAGACCCTGAAATAATCTCTTATCCAAATGCTTACCTAATCTATGACAAAGGAGGCAACAATATACAATGGAGAGAATATATTATCCTTTATAGGTGCTGCTGGAAAATCTTGAGAGATAAAGATGAAAGTGCAATTAGGACGCTCCCTTTTGTTGTTTAGTGGGAAGTCATATCTGACTCCTTGTGATGTCATGGACTGCATCAGGCAAGCCTCAATAGGCACTACCATCTCCCGGAGCTGTCCCAAGTTCATATCTATTGCATTGGCAGTGATGCCATCCAACACACTCATTCTTGTCACACCCTTCTCCTTCTACCTTCAGTACTTTTCATTATCAGGGTCTTTTCCAATGAGTTGGCTCTTTGCATTAGATAGACAAAGTATTAGAGCTTCAGCTTCACTAGCAGTTCATCCAACGGTTATTTTGGGCTGATTTCCTTGACGATTGACTAATTTGATCCCCTTGCTGTCCAAGGAACTCTCAAGAATCTTCTCCAATACCACAATTCAAAAGCATCAATTCTTCAGGATTCTGCCACTTTTGTGGTCCTGCTCAATCAACTCTATGTGAATACCGCAAAGACCACAGATTTGACTATACCAAAGTTTGTGAACGAACTGGTATCTTTTCTTTTTCACACATGTCTCGATTTCTCACAGCTTTTCTGACAAGAAATATTTGTTTTCTAATTTGATGGCCAAAGTCACCATCTGGAGTGATTTTAGAGCCCAAAAAGATAAAATACATCAATGACTTCCATTTTTCCCCTTCTATTTGCCATGGAGTGATAGGACCTGGTGCCATGATCTTAGTTTTCAGAATGTTTAGCTTTAAGCCAACTTTTTCACTCTCCTCATTCACTTTCATCAAGAGGTTCTTTTACTTCTTCTTCACTTTCTGTCAAAAGGGTGGTGTCATGTACATATCTGAGGTTAGCGAAATATGTCCCAGCAATCTTGCTTCCATCTTGTGCTTCCTCTAGCCCAGCATTTCATATGATGTACTCTGCCTATAAGTTAAATAAGTAGGGTGACAACATACAGCCTTGATGTACCCCGTTTCCTATTTGGAAGCAGACTGTTGTCCATGTCCGTTCTAACATGTTGCTTCCTGACCCTCATACAGTTTTCTCAAGGGGCAGATCAGGTGGCCTCGTATTCCCATTCCCTTTGGAATTTTCCATAGTTTATTGTGATCCACGCAGTCAGAAGCTTTGGTATAGTCAATAAAGAAGAAATAGATGTTTCTATGGAAGTCTCTTTCTTTTTTGATGAACAAGCAGATATTAGCAATTTGATCTCTGGTTCCTCTACCTCTTCTAAAACCAGCTTGAACATCTAGAAGATCAAGGTTTACATATTACTGAAGCTTGGCTAAGAGAATTTTAAACATTTCTTTACTAGCGTGTGAGATGGGTCTATTTGCGTGGTAGTTTCTGCATTCTTTGACACTGCCTTTCTTTGGAATTGAAATGAATGTTGACCATTTCCATTCCTGTCACCACTGCTGAGTTTCCAAATTTGCTGAGAGTGATCAACGAAATTTAGTACTTCTATGACTTCTAAAATCCAGCAAATGGTGACCATTTCAACTCTTATTCCTCTGATGTGTCTGACCCAGCTTAAACATCTGGAGTTCCCCAGTTCATGGAATGATGAAGAGAAGCTTAGTGGATTTTGAGCATAACTTTACCTGCTTGGAAGACAAGTGAAGTTGTGCAGTGTTTTTTTATCATTCGTTAGTACTGTCTTTCTTGCGGACTGGGGTAAGAATTTCCTTTTTCTAGTTCTGTGACCACTGCTAAGTTTTCCACATTTGCTGACATATTAAATGTTACACTTTCATAGCATCAATATTTGGAATTTTATGCAGCACTGACAGAATTCCATCACCTTCGTTAGCTTTGTTGACAGCAGTGCTTTGTAAGACCCACTTGACTTCACATTCAAGAATGGCTGGCTCTGTGGGATTCATCACAGTGTCCTAGTTATCTGGGGCAGTAAGATCTTTTTGTCCTAAAATTCTTTGTATTCTTTCCATCTTGTCTTGATCTCTTTTCTTTCTTTTAGGCCTTTCAACTTTCTGTCCTTTACTGAGCCCACCTGTGGATGAAATGTTGCATTTATATAGTCAGATTTTTTAAGAGATTTTTTTAGTCTTTCCACTTCTATTGATTTCTTATATATCTTTGCATTGTGTACTGCAGGAGTGCTTTACATTTCCTTTCTCTTCTCTGGAAATCTGAACTTTGTTTGGGTACCTTTGCCTTTTCCACTTTCTTTCTGCTGCTCTTCTTTCCTCAGCTATTTGTACATCCTCCTCCATGCTTTTCTTTTTCTTTGGCATTGTTTCACTCACTGTTTGCTGTACAGTATTTTGCACCTCCTTCCCTAGTTTTTGAGGTGCTCTGTTTACTAGATATAAACCCTGGAATCTCTTTGCCACCTGCACTGCATATTCATAGAGGATTTGATTTTCTAGTCCGTGGCAGGCCTAGTAGTTGTGCACCTGACCTTCTGAATTTGGCAGATTGTTACTGATGATCTGATCCATAGTGGGCTCCAGATTTTTTTTTTCCCCTGACCTTATACACTTCTCCCTTTGATTATATAGTAAGGCTGATACCATTAGGAACCATTTGCTGATGTCCATGTGTAAAGCCATCTCTTGTGTGGTTGTCAAAGGATCTTTGCTTTGATCACTACATTTTCTTAACAGAGCTTGATTAGTCTTTGTTCTGCTTCATCTTTTATTCCAAGGCCAAACTTGCCTGCTATTCCAGGTATCTCTTGACTTTGTCCTTTTGCATTCCAATCCCTTATGATGATAAGGACATCTTTCACTTGCTGTTAATTCAAGGAGGTGTTCTTGGTCTTCACAGAACTGATGACTCTGAACTTCTTCAGGATCAGAATTCAGGGCAGAGACTATCATTACTGTGATTTTGAATGGTTTGCCTTGGAAATGAACTAAGGTCATTCTGTCATTTTTGAGGTTGCACCCAAGTAGTGTGTAGTGAAGTGATTCTAAAATTATAGCAGACTGGGGAAGAAGAATCATAGGACAAATTGGAACATTGTCTTAGAGTATAAAAACTTGATTATTGCCTAAAAAATACCCAACGTGGAATCTGGGGAGAATAGAAGAATTTCGATGTGAGGAAGAAGACTCAGGGTGTGAGAGTTTAGCAAGATGAGGACAAAGAGCTTCTTTTTTATCCATTTCTGGAATCAATTTTAGGAGTATCTCTTTAAGAAGCTTGCTATGGCATTCAATAAGCAAAGTCCTTTGCATTGAAAATATGAAAGAATTTTTTGTTGAAGTGTCCGCTGTTGAGTTTTCTGAGAGTTGGAGTGGTTTCACTCACCACAGTCAGTGATATGTATTGATTCCAAGGAACCAAGAATAAATTAATTAAGGGAAACAATTACCTGTCTTTAGTAGGAATCTTGTGTGAGTATTAGTGATTGTGGCAGAAGCATGTGTGAGCCCCCAGGAGAAAGGAGCAGTGAGCAGGTGAAATCAATTTACCGCGGGGGGGGGGGGAGGTGGCGGGCATTAGCCACAGCATAGGAATCTGTGAATATGCATATATTTTTGAGAACCCATTTTGTTGTGGCATCCCTAAGGACTAGGTGAACAGATGCAATTTAAGCCAATTGGGTGAGACTGGAGTACTATTCTTAAAGAGAGAAGCCTGAGGGCAGGAAGAATGGAGCAAACCTCCAGCGACATTGCATTGTTTATAATGAGGGTGTTGCTACTCATAAATGACACTAATACTTTTCATTCTAAAGTTGCTGGCCACAGATGGCTCCACAAAATGCAAGAAGAGTGGATAGTGTGGATACTGGCATCACTGCCTGAAAGGTCTCATTTAAGGGTCTGTGCATGAATGAAAACACATCCTGTGGAAATTTGGAAAGGCTTTTAAAATGAGATGAGTTTTGTGGTTCAGCCACCAAATAATGTCCTTGGGGTGATTCTTTGATACCCCTCCCCCCCATAGATAGCAGCATTATTTGGCATTGACTCTCTTTGGGATTGGAATGAAAACTGACTTTTTACAGTCCTGTGGCCATGGCTGGGTTTTCCATATCTGCTGGCATACTGAATGTAGAACTTTCACAGCATCATCTTTCAGGATTTGAAATAGCTCAACTGGAATTCCATCGCATCCACTAGCTTTGATCATAGTGATGCTTACAGAGACCCACCTGACTTCAATTTCCAATATCTTTTTTGTACAGTTCTTCTGTGTATTCTTGCCACCTCTTCTTATTATCTTCTGCTTCTGATGGGTCTCTACCATTTCTGTCTTTTATTTAGTCCATCTTTGCATGAAATATTTCCTTGGATTCTCTAATTTGCTTGAAGAGATCTCTAGTCTTTCCCATTCTAATATTTACCTCTCCTTCTTTGAATTGATCGCTGAGGAAGGCAATCTTATTTCTCCCAGCAATTCCTTGCAACTCTGCATTCAAATGGGTATACATTTCCTTTTCACCTTTGCTTTTTACTTCCCGTCTTTTCAGAACTATTTGTAAACGCTCCCCACATGCATTTAAATTTTTGAAATTTCTTTATCTTGGGGATGGTGTTGATCTCTGTCCTGTACAATGTCACGAACCTACATTCATAGTTCATCAGGCTCTCTGCCTTCCAGAACTAGTCTATTAAATCTTGACTTGGGTATCAGGATTCTACAAAGGATGGTTTCGGTTTATTCTCCCACTGCACCTGGCCCCACAAGGTTAGGGTGACAAAATAAACAGGGATGTTTCCTCACCTGGAGAAGGAAATGAAAAATGCCATGGCTAGTAGAAGGAAAGAAATTATAAAAATTAAGAGAGAAGCAAATTCAAAAGAAACAAACGAGAACATAGCAGAAATCAACAAATATAAAAGCTGGTTCAATGAGACGAAAAATAAAATTGAAAAAAAAAAAACAAAAAACATTATCCACAGTCATCAAGAAACAAAGGAAGAAAAATCAATCAACAAAATTAGAAATGAAACTGGAGAAACTACAGCAAACAATGCAGAAATACAAAGGATCATAAGAGACTACTATCAGTAACTATATGCCAATAAAATGTACAACTGTGAAGAAATGAACAAACTCTTAGTGCAGTATAACTTTCCAAAACTGAAGCAGAAGGAAATAGAAACACTTAACAGACATGTCACAAGCACAGAAATATAAACTGTAGTCATAATTCTTCCAGCAAACAAAAGCCCAGAATCAGGTGGTCAAAGAGTTGAATTCTTAAAAAAAAAAAAAAAATTGACAAGAGCTAACACTTATTTTTCATTGACTATGCCAAAGCCTTTGACTCTGTGGATCACAACAAACTGTGGAAAATTCTGAAAGAGATGGGAATACCAGACCACGTGACCTGCCTCTTGAGAAATCGGTATGCAGGTCAGGAAGCAACAGTTAGAATTGGACATGGAAAAACAGACTGGTTCCAAATAGGAAAAGGAGTACGTCAAGGTTGCATATTTTCACCTTGCTTATCAACGTAATATGCAGAGTACATTCTGAGGAACACTAAGCTGGAAGAAGCACAAACTGAAATCAAGATTGCCGGGAGAAATATCAACAACCTCAGATGTGCAGATGACACCACACTTATGGCAGAAAGTGAAGAGGAACTCCAAAGCCTCTTGATGAAAGTGAAAGAGGAGAGTGAAAAAGTTGACTTGAACCTCAACATTCAGAAAACGAAGATCATGGCATCTGGTTCCATCACTTCATGGGAAACAGATGGGGAAACAGTGTCGGACTTCATTTTTTGGGCTTCAAAATCACTGCGGATGCTGATTGCGGTCATAAAATTAAAAAATGTTTACTCCTTGGGAGCAAAGTTATGATGTACCTAGATAGCATATTAAAAAGCAGGGAGAGTATTTTTCCATCCAAGGTCTGTCTAGTCAAGGCTATGCTTTTTCCAGTTGTCATGTATGGATGTGAGAATTAGACTGTGAAGAAAGCTGGTCGCTGAAGAATTGATGCTTTTGAACTGTGGGGTTGGAGAAGACTCTTGAGAGTCCCTTGGACTGTAAGGAGATCCACCTAGTCCATTCTAAAGGAGATCAGTCCTGGGTGTGCTTTGGAAGGACTGATCCTAAAGCTGAAACTCAAGTACTTTGGCCACCTCATGCGAAGAGTTGATTCACTGGAAAATACTCTGATGCTGGGAGGGATTGGGGGCCATTGGAAAGGGGATGACAAAGAATGAGATTGCTGAATGGCATCACCCACTTAATGGAGGTGAATTTGTGTGAACTCCGAGAGTTGGTGATGGACAGGGAGGCCTGGCGTGCTGTGATTCATTGGGTCCCAAAGAGTCGAACACGACTGAGCGAATGAACTGAACTGAACTGAACACTTATTCTACTCAAATTCTTCAGGAAATTTGCAGAGTTAGTGAAATTTCCATACTGATTCTATGAGGCCACTGTCACCCTGACCCCAAAACCAGACAAATACGCCACAAGAAAAGAAAACTACACTCTAGTAACACTGATGGACATAGATGCAAAAAACCTTAACAAAATCCTAACAAACAGAATCCAACAGCATTTTAAAAAGATCATACATCATGACCAAATGGGCTTTATCTCACGGATCCAAGGATTCTTTAATATCTGCAAGTCAATCAACGTAATACACCACGTTAACAAATTGAATGATAAAACACATATGATTATCTCAATAGATATAGAGAAAATCTTTGACAAAATTCAACATTCATTTATGACAAAAAACAAAACAAAACAAACAAACAAAAAAAAAAAAACTCCAGAAAGAAGGAATAGAAGGAACATACCTCAACATAATAAAAGTTATATATGACAAACAAACAGCAAAGATGATCCTCAATGGTGAAAAATTGAAAGTAATCCTCCTAAAGTCAGGAAGAAGACAAGAATGCCCACTCTCACCGCTACTATTAAACACAGATTTAGAAGTTTTAACCAGGCAATCAGAGAGGAAAAGAAATAAATGGAATCTCTATTGGAAAAGAAGAAATAAAACTGTGAGTCTTGGCCGATATCATGATCCTCTACATAGAAAACACTAAAGACTCCACCAGAAAATGACTAGTGCTGATAGTCCCTTGGACAGTAAGGAGATCCAACCATCCATTCTAAAGGAGATCAATCCTGGGTGTTCATTGGAAGGACTGATGCTAAAGCTGAAATTCCAATACTTTGCCAACGCATGCGACCAGTTGACTCAAGGGAAAAGACTCTGATGCTGGGAAGAATTGGGAGCGGGAGGAGAAGGGAAGGACAGAGAATGAGATGGATGGATGGCATCACCGACTCGATGGACATGAGTTTGTGTGAACTCCGGGAGTTGGTGTTGGACAGGGAGGCCTGGAGTGCTGTGATTCACGGGGACCCAAGGAGTCAGACACGAGTGAGTGACTGAACTGAACTGAACTAAACTGAAGCAATAAATATAGTAAAGTTGCAGGATGCAAAATTAACACCTAGAAATTCCCTGCATACCTATTTACTAACATTAGAAAACAGAAAGACAAATTTAGGAAACATTCTCATTCACCATTGAAATAAAAAGAATAAAATACTCAGAAATAAATCTACCTAAAGAAACAGAAGACATATATATATATATATAAAACTAAAAAAAAAAAAAAAAAACCCACTGATGAAAGAAATCATAGAGGACATAAATAGATGGAGAAATATAACATGTTTATGGATTGGAAGTATCAAAATAGTGAAAATGAGTATACCACCTAAAGCAATCTATAGATTCAGTGCAATCCCTATCAAGCTACCAAAGGTATTTTTCATAGAACTATAAACAAATAATGTCACAATTTGTATGGAAATACCAAAAACCTCGAATAACCAAGGCAATCTTGAGAAGGAAGAATGGACCTGGAGGAATGAACCTGCTTGACTTCAGGCTATACTACAAAGCTGTAATCATCAACACATTATGGTACTGGCACAAAGATAAAATATAGATCATTGGAACAAATAGAAAGCCCAGGAATGAAGCCACACACCTATGGATAACTTCTCTTTGAAAAGGGAGGCAAGTATCTACAATGGAAAAATAAAAATAAAGGTCTCTTAAACAAGTGGCGCTAGGAAATCTGGTCATCCAAGTGTAAAAGTATGACACCAGCAAAGAGGTAACACCTCATGCTGGTCAGAATGGATGCTACCTTAAAGTCTACACAAAAGATATTCTGGAGTGGTGTGGAGAAAGGAGAACCCTCTTACAGTGTTGGTGGATCAGCAAACTAGTATACGCATTATGGAGAACATTGTGGAGATTAGGTAAAAAACTGGGAACAGTACTGCCATATGACCTAACGATCCCACTGCCTGACATACACACCAAGGAAACAAGAACTGAAAGAGACACGTGTACCCCAATGGTCATCACAGCACTGTTTATAATTGCCAGGAAATGGAAGCAACCTAGATGTCCACTGACAGAAGAATGGATAAGAAATCTTTGGTACATATACACAAAGGAATATTATTCAGTCATTAAAAAGATTTAATTTGAATCAGTTCTAATGAGGTAGATGAAACTGAAGCCTATTACAGAAATAGAAGTAAATCAGAACAAAAAACACCACTACGCTACACTAATGCATATAACGAAATTTCAAAATATGATATCAATGACACTATAGATGAGACGGCAATAGAGACACAAATGTATAGAACAGTCTTTAGGACTCTGTGGGAGAAGGTGAGAGTGGGTTTATTTAAGAGAATATCATTGAAACATGTATATGATCATATGTGAAACAGATCATCAGTCCGGGTTCGATACATGAGACAAGGTGCTCAGGGCTGGTGCACTGGGATGACCTGGAGGTTTGGGATGGGAGTGGGGTGGAAGGAATGTCCAAATGAAGAACAATTGTAAACACATGGCTGATTCATGTCAATGTATGGAAAACCCACTCAATATTACAATTAGCCCCCAATTAAATAAATAAGTTTTTTCAAATGTGTTGGAGAAGGAAATGGCAACCCACTCCAGTGTTCTTGCCTGGAGAATCCCAGGGACGGGGGAGCCTGGTGGGTTTCTGTCTATGGGGTCACACAGATTCGGACACGACTGAAGTGACTCAGCAACAGCAACAACAACAGCAAAAATGTACCAAAAAAAAAAAAAAAAAAGGCCTGTTGGTCTTCACCAGTGATCCAGTGGCTTAAGAATTTGCCTGTCAATGCAGGGGACATGGGTTTGATCCTTGGTCTGAGGAGACCACACATACTAGCAAAGTAGATAAACCTGTGTACCCCCAAGTGCTGAACCTGAGAGCCCTAGAGCTTGTGCACCGAAACAGAAGACACTGCCATGAGAAGCAAGCTCATTGCAATGAAGAGTAGTCCCCAATTGCTGCAAGTAGAGAAACTTTCTGAACAGCAATGAAGACTCAGTGCAGCCGTAAATAAATAAATAAATACTAAAAATTATGAATAAATGAAATCTAGATACATAAATTTCTTCCATGTAATACGAAATTTTTGTATTTATTGATTGTCCAGGTGTTGATTTACCACTTGAAATATGGAATTCCTGTATTTCAAATAAGAAAATCAAGGGCAATATTTTCAAACAAAATATAAATTGTCTATATTTCATATATAAGTATCTTGGTGCATATTTTCGTATATGATTCTCTAAATTTCACATATGAAAATCTAGGTGTCAGTCCTATTTGAAAGTTGGAATTCTCTATAATTCACATTTGAAATGCAGGATGATTATATTTCCTACTGCTATTGTGGTATTCCCTAATTTTGTATGAAAATCTTGGTGTAGATTTTTGTAAATGAAGAATGCAAGTTTCTTTATTTCAATTCTTTATCATCAAAGCTACCAGGGAACTTTAATAGATTTAGGAAAACCTCCAAGATTTTATAAAATTAACACCAAAAAGGGATGTCCATTTCATTATAGCTAACTGTGACGCTAAAACAGGAAGTCAAGCGATACGTGGAGTAACAGACAAGTTTGGACTTGGGGTACAAAATGATGCAGAACAAAGGCTAAAGGCAGAATTTTGCAAATAGAAAGTTTAAAAATGAAAGCAGTAACAGACAGTGAATAGGCTCCAAAATGACTGGGGACAGATTACAGCCCTGAAAATATAAGACTCTTGCTCCCAGGAAGAAAAGCTATGACAAACCTAAACACAATGTACTGAGAAGCAGAGACATCGCTTTGTCAACAAAGGTCCATATAGGCAAAGCTAGGTTGTTTCCCAGTGGATATGTATGTTTGCCTCTCATGTGTGGCCCTACACAGCATGTCTTAGTTTCACTGAGTTAGACAAGGTGGTGGTCCATGTGATGGATTTGTTAGCTTCCTATGATGGTGGTATCAGTCTTTCTGCCCTCAAATGCCCTCTCTCAGCACCTACCATCTTACTGGGGTTTCTTTTCCTTTGGACGGGGAGTATCTCTTCCCTGCTCCTACAGCAAAACACAACCTCTGCTCCTTACATTGGGTGTGGGATATCTCCTCTTGACTGCTGGCTGCTCCGGTGCCACACAGCCACAACTCGCTGCTCCAACAAATTTGGAAAACTCCGCAATGGCCAAGGAATGGAAAAAGTCAGTTTTCATTCCAATCGCAAAGAAAAGCATTGCCAAAGAATACTCAAATTACTTAACAAAGAGCTTCATCTCACGTGCTGGTAAAATAATGCTCAAAATTCTCCAAGGCAGGCTTCAACAATATGTGAACCATGAACTTCCAGATATTCAAGCTGGTTTTGGAAAAGGGCAAAGGAATCAGAGATCAAAGTGTAAACATCCGCTGGATCTTTGAAAATACAAGAGAGTTCCAGAAAACATCTATTTATGCTTTATTGACTATGCCAAAGCCTTTGACTCTCTGGATCACAGTAAATTGTGGAAAATTTTTCAGGAGACGGTAATATCTCGATTCAACAAACATGAGTCTGTGCAAAGTGTTGGAGACACGGAAGGTCAGGGAACCCTGGAGTACTGCTATCCACGGTGTTGCAGAGTTGGATATGACAGATCAACTGAAAAATAGCAACAACTTGGTTTCATATTTGTCAATAAGGAGGAGATTTTCGAACCTTAAATATGGAATTCTGTATATGCCTTTAGAAAAATTACATGCTTCTTTATGAATGATGGACGTCTCACTATTTCTTTTATGAAAGTCTGCTTGGATATTTTACTTCTTAAACTATGAGGGATTCTATTACTCAGGCACCCAAATTTTACTGAAAATATGTTTACATATAATATGGAGTATTTCCATTTCAAATGTGAAAGTCAGAGTATGCTTGTCCTTATGTGATGTACTTCACATATGATTATGGGCACACTGTCGAATTTTTTGTTTCTTGTGTTGAAGTTTGACAGCAGACAGTCCTTCAGCAAAGAGGAAATTCTCAGTTTCACATATGAAAATCTAGGTGCAGATTTTAAGACATGAATTATGAAAGTCTCTGTAATTCATATTTGAAAATCTGGGGACCAAGTTTCCAACATGAGAATTATTGGTGTATCACATATGAAGATTTTGTTGAATGAAATATCCAATTTTTAATATTACAGTTATGAAATTCTGAATGCAGAGTTCTAGTCAAGGAATATGAAAGTCTCTATTTCACGTCTTAAATTACCGTCACCGATTTTCAACTTGAGTAGAGGAATTTTTTATATTTATCACTTGAAAATCTGTGTGCTAACATTCCTTCAAGAAATAAGGAATACTGTGTGTTAACATCAGGCATCTATTTCCCTACAATAAATATGGAATTCTATATATCATATAAAAAAATCGCTTGAGCGATGAATTTCTTTTTATTTCAGCAAAGACAATTTGAAGAAAAACCTTCTTCCGGGAAATATGGAATACTGTATATTTTGCATTTGAAAACTTGGGACAAGAATCAAATATGGAATATGAATTCTCAGTTATTCACATAAGAAAATTTGTGTCAGATTTTCATACATAATTTTTGCAATATTCCATGATTCGTTTAGATCTGTGCCAAACAGGCCATGTACATGCATCTATGTTTCCTGTAAGAAAATGTGGCCACATAATTCCCTACTTAAATTTAGTATTCTCTTTGATAGTATTTTAAAAAGCAGAGACATTACTTTGCCAACCAAGGTCCGTCTAGTCAAGGCAATGGTTTTTCCCGTGGTCATGTATGGATGTGAGAGTTGGACTGTGAAGAAAGCTGATCGCAGAAGATCGATGCTTTTGAACTGTGGTGTTGGAGAAGACTCTTGAGAGTCCCTTATACTGCAAGGAGATCCAACCAGTCCATTCTAGAGGAGATCAATCCTGGATGTTCATTGGAGGGACTGATGCTAAAGCTGAAGCTGCAATACTTTGGCCACCTCACGCGACGAGTTGACTCACTGGAAAAGACTCTGATGCTGGGAAAGGTTGGGGGCAGGAGGAGAAGGGGACGACCGAGAATGAGATGGCTGGATGGCATCACCGACTCTGTGGACATGAGTTTGAGTGTACTCCGGGAGTTGGTGATGGACAGGGAGGCCTGGCGTGCTGTGATTCAGGGGGTCGCGGAGAGTCGGACACGACTGGCCTACTGAACTGAACTGATATTAAATATTGAAAGGCTGGGTGAAGATATCCCTACATGATATATGAAAACAATCTATATTTACTTTTGAAAATCTGGGTGCCAATATTTCTACAGGAAACAGGTAAATCACTAGAGTAAAATTTGGATTTCTAGGTTGTGATGTTCCCACATGAAATATTAGATCTGCATATTTCACATATGGAAATCTGGATGCCATTTTTACCTCCGTGAAACATGGAGTTCACTTATGAATTTCTGAATGCAGATTTTGCTACATGATGCTCTGAAATTCTGTAAATATATCATTAGAAAATCTGTGTGTCCGTTTCCTACATTAAATATTAAATTCTCAGTATTTCCAAGACCTAAACCTGAGCAAAGTTTTTGTTACATGAAATATGTAATTGTTTTTCTTTCCCTTTTAAAAATCTGGTTTTAGACTTTCCAGCATCATAGACAGAATATGTGGAACTCATGCATAAAATGTGGGTACTAGAAAATCTTACATAAATTAAGAAATGCACGTTATTTCATGTACAAAAATCAAGGCACATATTTTCTTGCATGAAGTACGGTATTCTCAAGTGAAAGCTAAGGTTTAATAGAAAACAAAATTCTGTAAAATAATTATCCCTAAGTTAAAAATAAATAAACTAAGAAAACTGCCCAAAGCATGGTATTCTGTATTTTATATTTCATCATCTAGATGTAGATGTTTCTAACTGAAGTAGGGAATACTGTATAGCTCACATATTTAAATTTGTAAACAGAGTCTCTGATATGAGGTAATGAATTCTCTATATTTGACGTATGAAAAACTGCTGAGGAATTTTCGACATGGAAAGGTGGGATTTTTGTTCTTTCACACGTGAAAACCAGGATACATTCTGTCTTAGAAACGATGAACTGTACTTATTTCAGATATGAATATTTAGTGTAGTAATTTTACATGAAATTTGCATCTAGTTAAAGATGTTGTTTATCCAGAAATTATGTATGGATGTGAGAGTTGGACTATAAAGAAAGCTGAGCAGGAAAATTAATGCTTTTGAACTGTGATGTAGGAGAAGTCTCTTGAGAGTCTCTTGGATGGCTAGAAGAAATCCAAACAGACTATCCTAAAGGATATCAGTCCTGAATATTCCTTGCAAAGACTGGGGCTAAAGGTGAACTTCAATACTTTCTCCAGATGATGTGAAGAACTGACTCATTGGAAAAGACCCTGATGCTGTGAAAGGTACAATGTGGGAGGAGGAGGGGCAACAGATTATAACTGGAGAGCATACCGAATCATTGGACATGAGTTTGAGTAAACTCAGTGAGTTAGTGAAGGATAAGGAGTACTGACATGCTGTAGTTTATGGGGATGCAAAGATTTGAGCATGACAGACACAAAACTGAACTCAACTGAACATGGACCTGTCCATCTGAATAAGAACCAGTTTTCCTCTCAGTTAGTCTCTCCCATCAGGGAGCTTCCACAAGCCTCTTATCTTTATTTATCAGAGGGAATACAGAATGAAAATCATAACCACAGGAAACTGACCAAACTGATCACCTGGTCCATAGCCTTGTCTAACTCAATGAAATTATGAGCCAGGCATATAGGGTCACCCAAGATGGATGGGTCATAATGAAGGGTTCTGACAAAATATGGTCCTTGGAGAAGGGAATGGAAAACCGCTTCAGTATTTCGGCCTTGAAAAACCCATGAGCAGCATGCAATCCAAAATATAGCATACAGAAAGAGGAACTCCCAAGGTTGGTCTTTGACAAATATGCTATGACAGATCAGTGGAGAGGAAACGAAAGAAAGAATGAAGGCAGGGATCCAGAGTAAAAACAGAACCCAGTTGCAGATGTGACTGGTGATGAAATGAATTCTGATGCTGTAAAGAGTAATATTGCATAGGAACCTGGAAGATTAGGTCCACAGCTTTGTGAAGACCTACAAGAACTTCTAGAACTGACACCCATGAAAGATATCTTTTTCATCATAGGGGAATGGAATGCAAAAGTAGGAAATCTAGAGATACCTGGTGTAACAGGCAAATTTGACTTTGGAGGACAAAATATAGCCAGTCCAAAGAAACAGAACTTTGCCAAGGGAACACATTGCTCACAGAAAGCACTCATTTTCAGCAACACAAGTCAAGACTCTATACATGGACATAACCGGATGGTCATAACTGAAACCAGATTGATTCTTTTCTTTGCAGCCAAAGATGGAGAAACTATATACAGTCAGCAAAAATAAGACTGGGATCTATTGTGGCTCAGATCATGAACTCCTTATTGCCAAATTCAGATTTAAATTTAAAATAGTAGGGAAACGACTAGACTATTCAGGTAGGACCTAAATCATATCCCTTATGATTAGACAGGGAAAGTGACAAATAGATCCAAGGGATTAGATCTGATAGAGTTCCTGAATACCTACAGACAGAGGTTTGTGAAATTGTACAAAAGGCAGTGATTAAGACCATCCTCAAGAAAAAGAAATGCAAGAAGGCAAAATGGGTGTCTGGATATAACTTACAAATTACTGAGAAACGAACAGAAGCTAAAACAAAGGAGAAAAGGACAGATATATTCGTGTGTGCAGAGTTCCAAAGAAAAGGAAGGAGAGATAAGAACGTCTACCTCAGTGAAAGATGCAAAGAAATAGAGGGGAAAATTGGAATGGAAAAGACGAGATCTCTTCAAGATAATTAAAGATACAAAAGGAACATTTCATGCCAAGATGGTCAAAATAAAGAACAGACATGGTATGGACCTAATAGAAGCAGAATATATCAAAAAGAGGTGTGAAGAATACACAGAAAAACTATACAAACAGGATCTTCAATACAAAGATAACCTCGATGGTGAGATCATTCACCTAGACTCAGACACCTTGGAATATGTAGTCAAGTAAGATTGAAACCATGAAATTAAAAGACACTTACTCCTTGGAAGGAAAGTTATGACCAACCTTGATAGTATATTAAAAAGCAGAGACATTACTTTGTCAACAAAGTTCTGTCTAGTCAAAGCTATGGTTTTTCCCGTGGTTATGAATGGATGTGGGAGTTGGACTGTGAAGAAAGCATTCTTCACAGATCGCCGAAGAATTGATGCTTTTGAACTGTGGTACTGGAGAAGACTCTTGAGAGTCCCTTGTACTGCAAGGAGATCCAACCAGTCCATTCTAAGGGAGATCAATCCTGGGTGTTCATTGGAAGGACTGATGATACAGCTGAAACTGCAATATTTTGGCCATCTCATGGGACGAGTTGACTCACTCGAAAAGACTCTGATGCTAGGAAAGGTTGGGGGCTGGAGGAGAAGAGGACGACAGAGAATGAGATGGTTGGATGGCATTGCCGACTCTTTGGACATGAGTTTGAGTGAACTCCGGGAGTTGGTGATGGACAGGGAGGCCTGGAGTGCTGTGATTCATGGGGTCTCAGAGAGTCAGACACGACTGAGCGACTGAAGTGAACTGAACTGAACTGAATTCTTATGAAGCATCATATGGAGAAAACTAGTGGAGCTGATGGAATTCCAGTTAAGTTATTTCACAGGCTAAAAGACGATTCTGTGAAAGTTCTACTCTCAATATGCCGGCAAATTTGAAAAACTCAGCAATTGCCCCAAGACTGGAAAAGTTCAGTTTTCAGTCCAATCCCAAAAAATGTTCACATTACCACACATTTGCCCCCATGTCAAATGGTAGAAAAGTAATGCTCAAAATTCTCCCTTCCAGATTCAACAGTACATGAACAACGAACTTCAACATGTTCAAGCTGGATTTAGACAAGGGTAGGAAAAGAAAGATCAAATTGCCAACATCCATGAGAATCATCAGAAAAGCAAGAGATCTCCAAAAATAAGAAAAACCGAAACCTCTATTTCTGCTTCATTGTTATGCCAAAGCCTGTGACTGTGTGGATCACAACAAATTGTTAACTAATAATGATAATAATAAAATGGTGGGAAAACAAGACCACCTGACCTACCTCTTGAGAAATCTATATCTAGGAAAAGAAGCAATAGAATATGAAACGACAGGTTGCTTCCAAATCAGGAAAAGATTGTTCCAAGGCTGCATATTGCCACCCTGCTTAATTAACCTCTATATAGTGTAAAAGTTGCGAAATGCCAATCTGGATGATTCACAAGCTTGAATTAATACTGCTGGAAGAAATACAAATAACCTCTATGAAGTAGATTCACTTCAGTTCAGTTCAGTCGCTCAGTCGTGTCCAACTCTCCGCAACCTCATGAATCACAGCACACCAGGCCTCCCTGTCCATCACCAACTCCCGGAGTTCACTCAAACTCATGTCCACAGGGTCGGTGATGCCATCCAGCCATCTGATTCTCTGTAGTCCCCTTCTCCTCCATCCCCCAACCTTTCCCAGAATCAGAGTCTTTTCCAGTGAGTCAACTCATCTCATGAGGTGGCCAAAGTATTGCAGTTTCAGCTTTAGCATCAGTCCCTTCAATGACCACAAAGGATTGATCTCCTTTAGAATGGACTTGTTGGGTCTCCTTGAAGTAAAAGGGACTCTCAAGAATCTTCTCCAACACCACAGTTCAAAAGCACCAATTCTGCGGTGATCAGCTTTCTTCACAGTCCAACACTCACATCCATACATGACCACGGGAAAAACCATAACCTTGACTAGATGGATCTTATTTGGCAAAGTGATATCTCTGCTTTTTAATATACTGTCAAGTTTGGTCATAACTTTCCTTCCAAGGAGTAAGAGTCTTTTAATTTCATAGCTGTTGTCAGCATCTGCAGTGATTTTGGAGCCCAAAAAAATAAAGTCTGACATTGCTTCCACTGTTTTCCCATCTATTTCACATGAAGTGATGGGACCAGATGCCATGATCTTCGTTTTCTGAATATTGAGCTGCAAGTCAACCTTTTCACTCTCCCCTTTCACTTTCATCAAGAGGATTTTGTGTTCCTCTTCACTTTCTGCCATAAGGGTGGTGTCATCTGCGTATCCCAGGTTATTGATATTTCTCCCAGCAATCTTGATTCCAGCTTGTGCTTCTTCCAACTCAGCGTTCCTCATGATGTATTCTGCATATAAGTTAAATAAGCAGGGTGACAATATACAGCCTTGACGCACTCCTTTTCCTATTGGAACCAGTCTGTTGTTCCATGTCCAGTTCTGACTGTTGCTTCCTGACCTGCATACACGTTTCTCAAAAGGCAGGTCAGGTGGTCTGGTATTCCCATCTCTTTCAGAATTTTCCACAGTTTATTGTGATCCACACAGTCAAAGGCTTTGGCATAGTCAATGAAGCAGAAATAGATGTTTTTTCTGGAACTCTCTTGCTTTCTCCATGATCCAGCGGATGTTAGCAATCTGATCTCTGATGTCTCTGGCTTTTCTAAAACCTGCTTGAACACCTGTGAGTTCACGGTTCACATATTGCTGAAGCCTGGCTTGGAGAATTTTGAGCATGATTGTACTAGCTTGTGAGATGAGTGCAATTGTGCAGTCGTTTGAGCATTTTTTGACATTGCCTTTCTTTAGGATTGGAATGAAGAGTGACCTTTTCCAGTCCTGTGGCCACTGCTGAGTTTTCCAAATTTGTTGGCTTATTGAGTGCAGCCCTTTCACAGCATCATCTTTCAAGATTTGAAATAGCTCAACTGGAATTCCATCAACTCCACTAGCTTTGTTTGTAGTGATGCTCTCTAAGGCCCGCTTGACTTCACATTCTAAGATGTCTGGCTCCAGGTGAGTGATCACGCCATCATGTTTATCTTCATTGTGAAGATATTTTTTGTACAGTTCTTCTGTGTATTCTTGCCACCTCCTCTTAATATCTTCTGCTTCTGTTAGGTCCGTACCATTTCTGTCCTTTATCAAGCCAATTTTTGCATGAAACATTCCCTTGATACCTCTAATTTTGTTGAAAGATCTCTTGCTTTTCCTATTCTGTTGTTTTCCTCTTCCTCTCCTTTGCATTGATCACTGAGGAAGGCTTTCATATCTCTCCTTGCTATTCTTTGGAACTCTGCATTCAGATGCTTATATCTTTCCTTTGCTCCTTTGCTTTTCGCTTCTCTTCCTTTCACAGCTATTTGTGAGGCCTCCTCCGACAGGCATTTTGCTTTTTTTTACATTTCTTTTCCATGGGGATGGTCCCTGTCTCCTGTACAATGTCACGAACCTCCGTCCATAGTTCCTCAGGAACTCTATCTATGAGATCTAGTCCCTTAAATCTATTTCTCACTTCTACTGTATAATCATAAGGGATTTGATTTTGGTCATATCTGAATGGTCTAGAGCTTTTCCCTACTTTCTTCTATTTCTGTCTGAATTGGGCAAAAAGGAGTTCATGATGTGAGCCACAGTCAGCTCCTGGTCTTGTTTTTGCTAACTGTATAGAGTTAGCCATCTTTGGCTGCAAAGAATATAATCGATCTGATTTCGGTATTGACCATCTGGTGATGTCCATTTGTAGAGTGTTCTCTTGTTTTGTTGGAAGAGGGTTTTTGCTACGACCAGTGCGTTCTCTTGACAAAATCTATTGGCCTTTGCCCTGCTTCATTCTGTGCTCCAAGGCCAAATTTGCCTGTTACTCCAGGTGTTTCTTGACTTCCTACATTTGCATTCCAGTCCCCTATAATGAAAAGCACATCTTTTTTGGTTGTTAGTTCTAAAAGGTCTTGTAGGTCTTCATAGAACCATTCAACTTCGTCTTCTTCACCGTTACTGATTGGGGCATATGCCTGGATTACTGTAATATTGAATGGTTTGCCTTGGAAACGAACAGAAATCATTCTGTCGTTTTTAAGATTGTATCCAAGTACTGCATTTTGGACTCTTTTGTTGACCATGATGGCTACTCCATTTCTTCTAAGGGATTCCTGCCCACAGTAGTAGATTTAATGGTCATCTGAGTTAAATTCACCCATTCCAGTCCATTTTAATTCACTGATTCCTAGAATGTCTATGTTCCCTCTTTCCATCTCCTGTTTGACCACTTCCAATTTGCCTTGATTCATGGACCTAACATTCCAGGTTCCGATGCAATATTGCTCTTACAGCATCGGACCTTGCTTCTATCACCGGTCACATCCACAACTGGGTGCTGGTTTTGCTTTTCCTCCATCCTTTCATTCCTTCTAGAGTTACTTCCCCACTGATCTATAGTAGCATACTGGGCACCTACCGACCTGGGGATTTCCTCATTCAGTATATCATATTA
Source organism: Moschus berezovskii (assembly GCF_049115385.1). Classification (NCBI taxonomy): domain Eukaryota; kingdom Metazoa; phylum Chordata; class Mammalia; order Artiodactyla; family Moschidae; genus Moschus; species Moschus berezovskii. Next base: position 51,644,797 of record NC_142489.1, on the reverse strand, counting down.
TTTTGCCCTTTGATACTGTTCTTGGGATTCTCAAGGCAAGTATACTGAAGTGGTTTGCCATTCCCTTCTCCAGTGGACCACATTCGGCTATGGTCCATGTGATCAGATTGACTAGTTTCTGTGATTATGATTTCAGTGTGTCTGCCCTCTGATGTCCCCTCGCAATACCTACCTGGTGGTGCAGACTCAAGACACGCCGGCCCTGGAGCAACCGACCACGCAAAGAGACACGGCCCTGAGGAGCTACCCCACGCCTGAGGCCAGGGCCGGTGGCTGAGAGGAGCTTACCCATGTCCAATAGGTGGTGGCTGGGCAGGCACAGGAGGGCCGAGAGGAGCTACTCCACGTTCAGGATCAGGAGGGGCGGCCTTGAGGGGATACCCCTTGTCCAAGGTAAGGTGAAGCGGCTGCACTTTCTTGGAGCAGCAGAATGTGGGGAAATTGGAACCAGCTCCCCCGACAGGTCTCTTACACTGAAAACTTCTGGGATGTGGCTTGCCGTTCAATTCCTGTCCCTACCGCCTCCTGCTTGGGCCTCCTCTTCTGGAGGGCGACCGTGTCCCTGGAAGGCAGAGCTGGGGGAAGAGACAGAAGCAGGAGCTAGAGGCCAGGTCTCCTCCTGGCTCCCTTCCTGCTGCATCATAAACGATGGCCACAAATACGAAGCGGGCTCACCAGGTGGAGAATCAAATGCGGCCAGGGACCAGTTTTGAAGGTGCAGCCGAAATAAGGTCACCAGCCTACTAGGGGCAGGCACCGTGCGGAGGCGGGTTTCGGGGAGCACTCTGTCTTCAGGTCCTGTGGTCGCCACTCCTCACCGGCCCTTAGACGTGGGGCCACTCCTTGAGCATGGCCTTCCCTGGGCCGGGCAGGCGAAGGCGACCGGGGTCCCCATGCTCTGGCCTCGGCCCGCCCTGGGCTTGGTGCAGGGGGCGCCTCGCCCCGGCCGAGACCCTAGCCTACCGGGCCTCGTGCTCACCAACCCCCCGCATGTCGGACAAAGCATGCCCCGACCCGCGCGCAGCCGGCAGCCGAAACCACCGCCCCCTCTGGGAGCAGGGCCGCGTGCTTACACCACAAATAAGATGCATTTTTATGTGTATAAAATATAATTTTTAGGTTCACTTAGAATATATTTTTTAATAAGTTAAAACTCTGTTGGAACACTGTTAAATGCAGAACCTCCTTTTTAAGAGAACTTCCATATTATATCGACGTTTCATATTCTTGATCTCAGCTTTCACGTCTCCACAATATACCAAGTAGTGGATGCTGTCCAAGAGCGCCCTGTGTACCTAGACATCTGCATTGCCACCAGGGGTGGGGACGATTCCAGGAGTCTGTCCCCTGGCAGGCTTCTGAGCTTGTAATCATATTGAATGTACAGAGTGAAATGAAATCAAAACCGTATTTTTGTACAGTTTTGAATTTTTGACTTCGAACCGACCACCTCCTGGCCTCACAGAGAGCTTACAGAGTGCAAATCTGTCTTTACTTGGCTTGGTCATTGCAGTACTTTTTCAGGTGTGGGGCCCACTATTTTTGGTCTGTAGTTTCAAATATATATGTAAACTGAACAATCTGTAACGGGCTGAATGAAACTAAGATTTTTTAACTCTTTCAAAAAAGAATAAGGGTGTGGCCCCATGGGGTGGGGAATCTATAGGGTTGCTCAGGGCCTCTTGAGCAGCACCTGGTATACTGCAAGTATCACATTCATGACCTCAAACGGTGCCACAGCAAGATGCAGAAGTAGGGCAATTTCAGCAGAAGTAACCAGACCTCCCCAAACCATGCCCATAAGCAGATCTCCTGATGCAGCAAGAGCAGCTTCTCAAGGCCGCCTCCAGAGCACTAGTTGTTGGCAAGGGGCATGAGGCCAAGAGTAGCCTGCTGTTTTCTGCCAGCCTGATGTTCCGAAGTTCCCCTCTCAGGGCATGGACCCCAAAACAACATGGACCCGGCCTGACAGGCATCAACATGGACCTGGCCAGGCAGTGCCCAAGTGCCCCATCAAAAGCAGGAGTGGGGTGGACGGCTTCCAGGATGAAAGCCCTGAGAAGTCAGACACTGTGGAGCAGGGACGGGAGAACTCCCCAGCCCTGGAGGCATAGTTCCAGAATCTAGTCGGGGCCCTCCTGGGTCCAGGGGCTGAGCAGGCGCAGATGGGGCATCAGCCCCTGATACACCGGCTTGTGCCACAGTTGTCCGGCCCTTGAATTCGGGCATGACTATGGGGCTGACGGTGAACAGGAAAGGCAACTCCCTGTTCATGGACACGTTGATGGCCATCGGGACCACCACCCTGCAGACGTTTGTCAGGGGAGTAACAGCCAGCAAAAGAAGTTCTTCAAGGATAGGGGAGACCAGCCCTTTGACAAGAGACTGTGCTTCAGCGTGAAGCAGACTGAGAGCCCCTACATGTACCAAGATATCATGGTCTGGAAGCAGGACAGCTTCACCCACATCATGCTGTCCATATTGTCACCGTGCTTATTTAAATTGTATGTAATAATCACTTCAGTCATTCAGTCGTGTCAGACTATTTGTGACCCCATGAACTGCAGAACGCCAGACCTGCTTGTCCGTTATCAACCCCTTGAGTATACCCAAACTCATGTCCATTGAATCGGTGATACTCTCCAACCACCTCATTCTCTGTCATCCCTTTCTCTTCCTACCCTCAATCTTTCACAGCGTGAGGATCTTTTCCATTGAGTCAGTTGTTTGCATTGGGTGGCCAAAGTATTGGAATTTCAACTTCAACATCAGTCATTCCAATGAACATCCAGGACTGATCTCCTTTAGGACTGGCTGGTTGGATATCCTATCAGTCCAATGGACACTCAAGAGTCTTCTCCAACACCACGGTTCAAAAGCATCAATTCTTGGCACTCAGTTTTCTTTATAGACCGAATAACACATCCATACGTGACTACTGGAAAAACAATAGCTTGACTAAACAGTTTATTAGTAAATCAGGTCTCTGCTTTTTATTTATGCTGTCTAGCTTGATCATACCTTTCCTTCCAAAGAGTAAGCATTTTTCATTGCTACAATCACCATCTGCAGTGATTTTGGAGCCTCCCCCTGGGGGAAAAAAATAAAATAATATATATATATATATATTCATATACATATATTGGCAGCCACTCTTTCCCCACCTATTTGCCAGAAGTGATGGGACTGGAGGCCATAATCTGAGTTGATAAAAGTTGAAATGTAAGCCAACGTTTTCATTCTCCTCATTATGTTAATCAAGAAACTCTTTAGTTGTTCTTCACTTTCTGTCATAATTGTAGTGTCACCTGCATATCTGGGTTGTTGATATTTCTCCCAGCAATCTTGATTCCAGTTTGTGCTTCCTTCAGCCCAGCATTTCTCATGATGTACTCTGCATAAAAGTTCAATAAGGAGGGTGAAAGTACAGCCTTGACATATTCATTTTCCTATTTGGAATCAAGATGTTGTTCCATGTCCAGTAATATCTATTGATTCCTGACCTGCAAACAAGTTTCTCAAGGGACAAGTTAGGTGGTCTGGTATTCTGATCTCTTTCAGAATTTTCCATAATTTATTGAGATCCACACAGGCAAAGGTTTTTGCATAGGAAATAAAGAAGAAAGAAATGTTTTTCTGGAACTCTCTTGCTTTTTCGATGATCCAGCAGATGTTAGCTGTTCGATCTCTGGTTCCTCTCCCTTTTCTAAAACCACCTTGAACTTCTGGAAGAACACGGTTCACCCATTTTTGAATCCTGGCTTGGAGAATATTGAACATTATTTTCTAGCGTGTGAGATGAGTGGAATTGTGCGGTAGTTTGGAGCATTCTTTGGCATTGTCTTTCTTTGGGATTGGAATGAAAGCTGATCATGTCCAATCTTGTGGTCACTGCTGAGTTTTCCCAGTTTGCTGACATGTGGAGTGCAACATTTTCACAGCATCATCTCTTAGGATTTTAAATACCTGAACTGAAATTCTATCACTTCCACTGGCTTTTTTCATAGTGATACTTCCTAAAGCCCACTTGAATTCCCATTCCAGGATGTCTGGCCATAGGTGAGCATAAGTGATCACGTCATTGTGAATTTTGAGTGAACTCTGGAAGTTTGTGATGGACAGGGAGGCCTGGGGTGCTGTGATTTATGCGGTCACGGAGAGTCGGACACGACTGAGCGACTGAACTGAACTGAACTGAAAGATCTTTTCTGAACAGTTCTAAGTATTTGTTGCAGCTCTTCTTAATAGTTTCTGCTTCATTAGGTCCATACCATTTTGGTTCTTTATTGAGCCCTTCTTTGCATGTAATAGTCCCTTGGTATCTCAAGTTTACTTAAAGGGGCTCTCGTCTTCCTCATTCTATTTTTCCTATCTATTTCTTTACATTGATCACTCAGGAAGGCTTTCTTAACTCTCCTTGCTATTCTTTGCACCTCAGCAATCAAATGGATAAATCTTTCCATTTCTCCTTTGCTTTTGGCTTCTCTTTTTTTTTCCACAGAACATTGTAAGGTTTTCTCAGACAGCTGTTTTGCTTTTTTGCTTTTCCTTTTCTTGGGGATGGTCTTGGTTCCTGTCTCCTGTAGAATATCACAAACCTCCATCCATAGTTCATATGTAGTGTACAACATGCTAAATGTCAGACTTTAAGAAGCACAGGCATGAATAAAGATTGCTGCAAGAAATATCAACAGCCTCAAATGAAATCACTCTTATGGCAAAAATTAAGTAGATATAAAGAACCTCTTGATGAAAATTAAAGAGGAGAGTGAAAATTTTGAATTAATATTCAACATTGAGAAAACTAAGATCATGACATATGGTCCCATCCCTGTTTAAAATATGGGTGGAGAAACAATGGAAATACTGATAGACTTTATTTTGGAGGGCTCCAAAATAATTGAAGATTGTGACTGCAGCTATAAAATTAAAAGCACTTGGTACTTGGATTAATAGCTATGAACTACCTAGACAGCCTATTGAAAAGCAGAGACATTGCTTTGCCAGCGAAGGTCCACCTGGTCAAAGTGATGGTTTCTCCTGCAGTAATGTACGGATGTGAAATTTAGACTGTAAAGACAGCTGAGCATGGAAGAATTGATGCCTTTAAAATGAGGCATTGGTGAAGACCCTTGAGAGTCTCTTGGACTGCAAGGAGGCCAAAGGAAATCAGTCCTGAATATACATTGGAAGCACCGATGCTGAAGCACAAACTCCAATAATCCGGACTCCTGATGCAAAGAACTGACTCTTTGGAAAAGACCCTGATGCTGGGAAACATTGAAGGCAATAAAGGAAGAGAATGACAGAAGATGAGGTGGTTAGATGGCGTCACCGACTCGATGGACATTAGTTTGAGTAATCTCTGGGAGTTGGTGATTGACAGGGAAACAAGACAAGCTACAGTTCATGGGGTCGCAAAAGTTGAACACGACTAAGAGACTTGACTGAATTGAACTTAAATGGAGAATTACCTACATTTTTTACGTGCAAATATGGTGATGCTTGTTTTACTCCATGATATACTGCATTTTTTTTCTTCATTTTAAGAAAATCTGGAAGCTGTTTTTTTTTTTTTTGCTTTTTGTTTGTTTTGTTTTTAATGTGAAATGTAGACTAGTCTACACCTCATACATGAATCTGTGTGGTGGTTCTCTACTGTTAAGTGTGAAGTTCTAGAAATTTCACACATGAAAATCTTAGCACTGCTTTTTGAAGACATGGAAAACCAGTATGAAATTGGAACTATTTCTACTGCACAAGTGAAAATATGGGCACCACTGTTTCTTCATGAAGTAGAGAGTTAGTTGTATTTCTGAAAACATATGCCAAAAGAAAGAATGGATTCCATGAAGTGGGAAATGGCTTGTATTTACTGTATCAAAATATGGGGGGGAAGACTCCGTCATGGAATTTGGACTTCTGTACACTTCATATTTGAGTTCAGAATGGATATTTTCCTATAAAAAATAAGGAAATCTCTATATTTCATATGAAGCACTGGTTCTTCAGTTGCAGAAACTCCTATGTGCCCTGTTTGCCTATGTTTCAATGTACCTTGAACATTTGTGTGTGTCTAGCCACGTAGGCTTGTTTCCTGTGTTTGTGTGTTTTCCTGTGTGGATGAGCATCCAATCACAGCTGACACAGAGATGAAAATCACAGACCACGCGATATGGAGCAAGCGGAAAGAGGCACCAGACATCCACAGACTGGGAGAGACTGGTCCATGCATCTCTGAGGTGGTCCTTTCTGCTTAAGACAGGACTGAGGAAAAGATGACCAGTTACAACTCAGTACTGTGCGTTCACAAATCTGGGTTTACATCAAGAGACATAAAGAATCTCATAGTTTCTGCTGTGGTCATGTGTGTTTGTAGCAGGAAGAGGATGTGGAACACTTGAAGAGTCATCCAGTATAACTCCAGTGGTGTGGGGCTTTGAAATTATAGCCTGTGGACCCTTCAGTCTGGGGAAAGTGGGCTGGCCTGTGGAAATGGTGAACACGGCTATAACTGGAAATAAGAGTATAAAGAGGTGAAGGTCCTTCAGAAAAGAGCAGAAACTGAAAGAAGGAGAAACAGAAAGAAAACCTACTGAACTGTAAAAAATTTCCAAATTAGAGGAAGGCCCTGGGAGAGTGCTGCCTCGGATCAGCCAATCACGTAGCACACTCTCTGTTTATGAGTGATCAACAATAGCATCATGTGAGACGAATGAGATGAAAAGGTAAAATCCTTAATTGTGAAACCACACACATCCAAGAAAACACAGGGTGACCTTGGCCATGTCCAGGTACTTCCTGCCTATCTGAAAGCTCAGAAAGGTGAAGAAAGTGCAGATGTGGGATGGAGGCATTTCCCCCTTTGGTACTGTGTGCCCGTGAGGGACCGAAGATGGGAAAGTAGAACAGTGTGAAACCAATTTTCCCTGTGAGAAGTCCAAAATTACAGTTTGTTTCTGAAGGACCTTTGAAGGAGAATGTTCGGTCCCACAAACAACAACAACAACAACAGATGTCCAAGGGCAAAGGAAAACTAACAAGAATGTAGGAGCAGTGAATTTGCATTTAGAATCAATAAATAAAAGCGATGCCTCAAGTGCTCAATAAAACATTTTGTGCACCTATACCCAGAGACCACACAGAGACAGAGTCAGAACTGCATTTGAGTGATTGAGTGTCTCCTGAAGAGGCATGGGTCAGCAATGCCCTCACAGGGAAGAGAGGCTCTGGCTGCTACAGACATGGTCATGCAGTTTGTGACATAAACTCTCTCAGAGGAGGTCACCTTACAAGCTAACATAAAGTTTCTAACACACAATGCACAAGTTGAAGGATGATTATTCCAAAGAAAGTTTTGTACATTTAAGGAAGTTGTAGGACTCCTACAGTTTTCTCAACCTGGGTATCTGTCAAAGGGACTGAGAACCCCAGGGAATTTGACTTTGGAGGCCAGTGGGATTTGAATGTACAACTTCCACAGGAGTGAAACAGACTGTTAGAGGGCACACACAAAACCTTGCGTGCACGAGGAGTCAAGAATAAGGAGCAGTGTCCCCAAAAGAGACTGAGCCAGACTTGCTTGTGAGTGTCCAGGAGTCTCCAGCAGAGTGTGGGATGCAGAGTAGTCATGGGAACTCAATACAAGAGTGCTTGCTCAAATCCTTTTGAAGGAGGTCCCAAGTACTTTCGTTTCCCATATGGTAGTTTGGGCTCAGTTCAAACAACGAGACCTGAACACAGCCACACCCATCAAGAGAAAATTGGATTGAAGATTCACTGAATATGGCCCCACATATCAGAGCAGGACCGAGGCTCACTCAGTCTGTTTCTCCCATCAGGATGTTTTCATAAGCCTCTTATCTTTATCCATCAGAGGGCAGAGAATGAAAAGCACAATCACAGAAAGCTAACCAAACTGTTCAAATGGATCACAGCCTTGTCTACCTCAATGAAACTATGAAATATGCAGGGTAGAGCCACCCAAGATGGATTGGACCTGGTGGAGAATTCTGGCATAATGTGGTCAAATGGAGAAGGGAATGGAAAACCAATTAAGTATCCTTGCTTAGAAAACCCAATGAACAATATGAAAAGCCAAAAAGATAGGACACTGAAAGATGAACACGCCAGGTTGGTAGGTGTCCTATCTACTTCTAGAACTCAGTGAGGAAGTAACTCCAGTGAAAATAAAGAGATGGAGCCATAGGAGAAACAACACCGAGTTGTGGATGTGAGTGGTGATAAAGGTAAAGTTTGATGCTCTAAAGAATGATATTTCATAGGAAGCTACAAAGTTAGGTCCATGATAAAGGTAAAATTTAAGTGGTCAAACAAGAGATGACAAGTTTGAAGATCAAAGTTTCAGCAATCCATTTGTTCATGAATGGAATGGACAAATTTAATTCAAATGACCATTTTATCTTCTAAAGTGGGCAAGAATCCCTAGAGAAGAAATGGGAGAAGCTACCCTCATCAATAAAAAGAGTGTAAATTGTAGTATTTGATTGCAATATAAAAATGAAATATCTCTGCTTATTTTCAAGGCTAACCATTCAGCAGTACTGTAATCCAAGTCTATGTCATGACCAGGAATGCTAAAGTGGAAGTTGAGCTGAAGGTCAGGGTGAAGCTGAGGTTGAGTAGATCTGTGATTACCAGTAGGATATTCTAGGACTTATATCCACAAAATAAGATGCTATTTTCAACATACAGGACTGGAATGGAAAAGTAGGAAATTAAGAACTACCTAAAGTAACAGACATGTTTGGCCTTCGGGTACAAAATAAACCAGGGCAAAACCTAACAGTTTTGCCAAGACAAGTTACTGTCATTGGATACACCCTCTTCCAACAACACGAGACATAATTCCACATATTTACATCATCAGATGAACAATACCGAAATCAAACTGATAATATACTATGAAGTTGAGGATAGTGAATCTCTTTCAGTTCAGTTCAGTTCAGTTCAGTCGCTGAGTCTTTCCCAGCTCTTTTCCACCCCATGAACCGAAGCACAAGAGGCCTCCCTGTCAATCACCAACTCCTAGAGTTACTCAAACTCATATCCATTTCGTGGGTGATGCCATCCAACCATCTCATCCTCTATCATCCCCTTCTCCTCCTACCCCCAATCCCTCCCAGCATCAGGGTATTGTCTATCGAGTCAACTCTTCGCATGAGATGGCCAAAGTATTAGAGTTTCAGCTTTAGCATCAATCCTTTCAAAGATCACAAAACAGTGATCTCCTTTAGAATCATTCCTTTAGGATTGGTTGGATTTCCTCCCAGTCCAAGGGACTCTCCAGAGTCTTCTCCAAAACCACAGTTCAAAAGCATCAATTTTTTGGCACTCAACATTCTTCACCATCTAACTCTCACATCCATACATGACCACTGGAAAAACAATAGCCTTGACTAGATGGACCTTTGTTGGCAAAGTGATGTCTTTGCTTTTTAATATAATATCTAGGTTAGTCATCACTTTCCTTCTTAGGAGTAAATGTCTTTTACTTTTATGCCCATAATCACCATATTCAGTGATTTTGGAGCCCGCCAAAGTAAATCCTGACACTGCTTCCACTGTTTCGCCATCCAGATCCATGAAGTGATGGGTCCAGATGCCATGATCTTAGTTCTCTGAAAGTTGAACTTTAAGCCAACTTTTTCACTCTCCTCTTTCACTTTCATCTAGAGGCTTTTCAGTTCCTCTTCACCCTCTGCCATTTGGGTGGTTTCATCTTTATACCTCTGGTTATTGATATTTCTTCCAGCAATTTTGATTTCAGCTTCTTCCAGCCCAGCGTTTCTCATTATGTACTCTGAATATGTTAAATAAGCAGGGTGAAAATATACAGCTCTGACACACTCCTTTCCTTATTTGGAAACAGTCTGTTTTTCCATGTCCAGTTCTAACTGTTGATTCCTGACCTCTATATAGGTTTCTCAAGAGTTAGGTCAGGTGGTCTGCAATTCCCATCTCTTTCAGAATTTTCCACAATTTATTGTGATCCACACAGTCAAAGGCTTTGGCATAGTCAATAATACAGAAATAGATTTGTTTTCTGGAATGCTCTTGCTTTTTTGATGATTGAGCAGATGTTGGCAATGTGATCTCTCGTTCCTCTGTCTTTTCTAAAAGAAGCTTGAACATATGGAAGTTCACAATTCACGTATTGCTGAATTCTATACAGTCAGTCAACACAATACTGGAAGTTGACTGTGGCTCATATCAGCAACACACGTTGAAAAAAAATATTCTTATATTGAAGAAAGTAGGGAAAACCCCTTGATCATTCAAGTATAATCTAAATAAAATATTTTTGATTGTAATTGCAAATGCAAATTGATTCAAGGAATTAGATCTGAGAGAGAAGTTTGTGCAGAAGTTTGTGACATTGTACAAAATGAAGCAATGAAGAATATCCCCAGAAGAAAGAAATGCAAAAGGAAAAATGGTTACCTGAAGAAGCCTTAAAAGCAGCTTAAGAAAAGGAAACTAAAAGAGAGAGAAAGAGAGAGAGAGAGAAGTGGAAGGAAAACAAGCACAGGAAAGTTACACCCACCTAAATGTAGAGTTTTGAAGAATAGTTATGGTTTATAAGAAAATCTTTCTCACTGATCTATGCCAAGAAATAAAGGAAAACAATAGAATAAGAAAGGCTAGAGATCTCCTCAAGAAAATTAAATATAGTAGGGGAACATTTTATGCAATAAAGGGCACAATAAAGGACACACATATTAGGGAAGAAAGACAAGCAGAAATATAAGAAAAGGTGGCAAAAATACACAGAAAAACTACACAAAGAAAATGTTCAATGCTGAAAAGCACGATGGTATCATCACTCACCTAGACCCAGGTATCCTAGAATGCATAGTCAAGAAGGCTTTAGGAAACATTAGTGAGAACAAATCTGGTGGAGGTGATGGTTATCCAGTTGAGATATTTCAAATCCTAAAATATGATGCTGTGAAAGTACTGCACTCAATATGAAGGCAAATTTGGAGAACTCAGCAGTGGCCACAGGACTGAAAATGATAACTTTTCATCGCATTCCTTTGAACTAACACATAATTGCACTCGTTTCACATAAAGCAAAAAGAAATGCACGGAATTCTCCAAGGAAGTTTTCAACAGTATGTAAAAGAATTTCTAGAGATTCAATCTGCATTTACAAAAGGCAGAAGAACCAGAGATCAAATTTTCCATACCCACTGTATGCTCAAAAAGGCAAGCAATTTCCAGAAAAACATCCCCTGTTTTATTGACTATGTCAAAACATGGCTTGTTGAACGCAAAAAGTGTGGAAAATTCTTCAAGAGATGGGAATATCATACCACCTGACCTGCCTCCTGAGAAACTTCTATGAAGATAATGAAACAACAGTTATCATGGACGGGGAACAATGGACTGGTTCCAAAGTTGGGGAAAGTAGCCACTCAAGGCTGTATATTGTCACCCTGTTTAGTTTTGTAGACTGCGTCGTGTGAAATGCCAAGCTGCATGAAGAACAAGTTAGGATCCAGTTTGCCAGGGGAAATAGCAACAAACACAGATATATGACGACACCACCATTACGACACAAAGTGAAGAGAAACTAAGAAATCTCTTAATGAAAGTGAAATTGGAGAGTGAAAATTTTGGTTTCACCCTGCACATTCAATGACTGAAGTTCATGGTATCTGGTTCCAATTCTTCATGGCAAAGAGATGGGGAAACAGTGGAAACCATGACAGGCTTTCCTATCTTGGACTTCAAAATCACTGTAGATGGTGACTGCGGCCATAAAAGCTATGACATAAATAGACAGCATATTAAAAAGCAGACATATTACTTTGCTGAAAAAGGTCCATCTAGTCAAAGCTATGGGTTTCCCAGCAGTCAGGTATGGACGTGAGATTTGTACCTTAAAGCTGACTACCAAAGAACTGATATTTTGATCGATCCTATTGGAAAAGACAATTGAGATTTGCACTGCATGTAGAAGAAACAAGTGAATCCTAAGAGAAATTGGTAATGAGTATTCGGACAGATGCTGAAGCTGAAACTTCAGTATTTTGGCCACTTAATGTGAAGAACAGACACTGTAAAACACTCTGATACTTGGAAAGACTGATGACAGAATGAGAATTGGACGACAAAAAATGAGAAGGTTGGATGGCGTCACCATTTTTCAAAGACTAGCAAGAGAGATATTGCATCACCACTTGATGGAGATGTATTTGAGCAAGCTCTGAGAGCTATAGATGAACAGGTAAGCCTGGCATGCTTCAGTTGATGGGGTCACAAAGTGTAGGATGAATGAGGGACAGAAATAAGTTGAACTGAATGGTGGTGGGCTGTTTGCATCAAGGGATCCTAGGAAAGTGGAAGACTTTGATGCCCATGAAAGCAGTTCAGAGCCTTCAGGTTTTCAGGCTTAGGGAGAAGGGAATAGCAGTCGTCACAAAGATATTACACTTCTTGGCCAAAAATCCTGACATAAATTCCTTTCTTTCTCTGGGATCTCATCCTTGGCTGTGGATGGCAGAGAGGCAAAATGTCTCTCTGCACTTGAGAGATGGTTCTGAAAGTCTCACTGGAGGACAATCTCTGATTTTGTTACGGTAATCCTGAGTGAAATGTGCACCATTAGACACACAAGGAGACTGGAATTTAAGCGGGCATCTGGTTGTCCCCCAGCCAAAACTTTAGCTGAATTCATGGTTCATAAACTCCATAAGCTAAAAGCCTGGCAGGGATCCTGAGCTATAGGAAGATCTACCACAGCCTCATGAGGGCAACAGAAAGAGAGCCTTGGCATTTAGAAAGTTAGGGAGGCCTGGCCTGGAATCATGCCGTCTTGGGAGAGGAATGCCACTTTCTGCACAATGAAGCCATGAGTTGTGGGCCCAGGGCAGGCAGGCTCCCCAGGGTGTGATCTGGGTGGGGATTCTCTGTATGTGTGAGTAGAAGTAAACTATGGTGTTGCCAAAAATGGAAGCCACCTGACCTTTTGGGCTTCACGTTCAGTGACTTGTTTCAGCAGAGGTCCTTTGGATCCATATGTACCTTCTTCATGATATTGCTTCAGACACAGTCCTGTCACATTCTCTTTGGCCTTTTGAAAGCCCCGACTTGGCCTTTCCCTGCTACCGGGAGATAACCATGGGGGAGGGGGAGTGAAAATATCTCCAAACAGGCTCTTACACAATTAGCAGGCACAGGGACAACTCTTTCAGAAGTCTTGGGCCTGAGTGGGTACTGGGCCTGCCATAATTGCATGACATTGACAAACAATGATTTTGAGAGACATGGCTGAGATGGGGTGCTTCAAGTCAGTGCAGTCCGAAGCCCCATGTTATTCTGGTGTGGTTGCTGGAAGGAAAGTGCATGGAATGGAATCATATCAGTGTGACTGGCACTGTGAACCAGTCAATACGATGGAGGAATACAGAATAGCACCACTCATTCAGCTGTTCACCACAAGCACTTTCAGCCCACCCAACTCTGAGTAGGTCAGTCCTCCTCATGACATGTCCCAAAATTTTGAAACCTTCCAGAGTAAACAGTATAGGTAGAAGAGGACACTAACTTGATTCACAAGTAAATGGAAGAAAACCACCAGAGAAAATGAGAGGTCCTTACCCAAGTCCATTATCCTGGACAAGTAAAGGTGTAGTTCTGCATCTGTGAAAATTTTCTTTTAGTGTTGGGTGTATCTGTGTCTGTATCTGCACTCACTGGCCCAAAACTGCATGCGAACTGCCAGAACTGGCCTGGCTGGCAGTTTGAAGCCAGGGAATCAAGCCCAAGGATGTCAGAGTGGAGGCAAGAGAGCACTCAGGGCCATTGAGGGAGATGCAAAGCAGCCAAGAAAAAGAATGGCCCAGATTACAAAGCAAAGAGATGGGGTATGCAGAGCCCCTACAAAGAGCTTTCTGTCTTTCTCAAATGCAGCAGTACTCTTTCAGCCACAGGACCAGGCACATCTTTCTTTTATGTAAGGTTTGGGACCCTGATGGCTCTGTAGCATAAGCTGATGCTGCCTGTTGAGTAGAATTGCCCAAGAAAGGCAATGCCAAAGAAGCTCAGTCTACCACTCGGTTACACTCAACTGACACATGAGTAAAGTAATGTTGAAAATTCTCCAACCAGACTTCAGCAATACATGAATCATGGACTTCCAGATGTTCAAGCTGGCTTTAGAAAAGGCAGAGGGACTAGAGATCAGATTACCAACATCCTCTGGCTCATCAAAAAAGCAAGAAAGTTCCAGAAAAACATCTATTTCTGCTTTATTGACTATGCCACAGCCTTTGAGTGTGTGGATCACAATAAATTGTGGAAAATTCTGAACGAGGTGGGAATACCAGACCACCTGACCTACCTCCTGAATATCTGCTGGCAGATCAGGAAGCATCAGTGAAAACTGGACATGGAACAACAGACTGGTTCCAAATAGGAAAAGGCTGTATATTGTCACCCTGTTCATTTAACTTATATGCGGAATACATCATGAGAAACACTGGGCTGGATGAAGCACAAGCTGGAGACAAGATTGCCGAGAGAAATATCAATAATCTCAGGTGTGAATATCATACCGCCCTTATCGCTGAAAGTGAAAAAGAACTAAAGAGCCTCTTGATGAAAGTGAAAGAGAAGAGTGAAAATTCTGGCTTAGAGTTCATCATTCAGAAAATGAAGATCATGGCCTCTTGTCCCATCACTTCATGACAAATAAATGGGGAACGAAGCGAAAAAACAGCTTTGGGTTCCAAATTGTTTGGGCTCCAAAATCACTGCAGATGGTGACTGCAGCCATGAAATTAAAGACATTTCTTCCTTTGAAGGAAACATGACCAATGTAGACAGCATAGTAAAAAGCAGAGACATTACTTTGTCAACAAACGTCCATCTAATGAAGGCTATGGTTTCTCCACTAGTCAGGTATGATTGTGAGATTTGTAATATAAAGAAAGCTGAGCACTGAAACATTGATGGTTTCCAACTGTGGTGTTGAAGAAAACCCTTGAGAATCTATTGGACTTCAAGGAGATCCAACCAGTCCATCCTAAAAGAGAGCAGTCCTAAGTATTCTTTGTAAAGACTGATGTTGAAACTCCAGTAATTTGGCCACCTTATGCAAAGAACTGACTCAGTGGAGAAGACACTGATGCTGGGAAAGATTGAAGGCAGGAGGAGAATGGGATGACAGAGGATGAGATGATTTGATGGCATCACAGATTCAATGGAGATCAGTTTGAGCCCACTCCTGTAGTTGATGCTATACAGGGAGGTATGGCACACTGAAGGCCATGGGCTCATGAATAGTAGGACACGACTGAGGGCCTGAACTGAACTGAACCTGCAGAATTTGCCAGTTTCCAACATCACTCAAATCTTCACAAAATTTTTAAACATCAGTGCTTTGTAGTGAATGGCTTAGGATGATCCTTCTGCTGCTCCCATCCCCACAGGGCTGAGGTGATAGGGTTAGCTGGCACGAGTTCTCATGTGGAAGCAGGAAGAAAACAGAACCACTTTGAAAGGGCCTCTGTACAGTAAATGAGCTGACTTCAATGCCCCTGCACTGATGAGTCATGTCCCATAGTGGGATGCTGACCTTGATATCCCATAATTAGAGATTCTTCATCTGTAATTCTCTTTAGAGAGAATTCCATCTCTAAATATGGAATTCTCTGTAGGTCGCATATTGGCGTAGGGCAAAATGTTTCTACGAGAAGCACAGAACTCAGTGTTTCAAATACAAATGTATGCATGTAAATTCCCTGTATGAAATATGGAATTCACTATATTGCATACGTGAATTTCTCAACACTCAACCCTCAATTTCCAGAATGAAAATGGAAATCTCAGTTGGTCTTAGCCAAAAAGGTGCACAGTTTCGTTTTCAATTGTTTGTGAATCCATTCGGTGAGGGATAACACATTTGTTTACCAAACCTTGGAAGGAATGGCTGATGCAATATGCAGTGGGAGAGTGCATTTCCATCTCCTTTTAGAAGCTGCATATTACAGCTGTGAATCTTCTCCTCTCTACATTGCCTACAGCTGTCCACTAATTAAGGCATCCCACAGAAAGGTAGATTTCATCCTGTCTCCCGTATAGTGCCTAAAGTCATAGGAATGACGTTACCAAGAGTGTTCCCAAAGTTTAGAGCACATTAAACAAGACTAATGGTCCTAATGGTGGGAATCACAAACACACACACACACACACACACACACACACAATGATTTCCTAATTAAGTAACAAATCTTACTGGTTGTAGTTCAGACAAAACCCTCCCAAATCAGGCAGCATATGTTACTGCAAATTAACGTCTGGATAACTAATATACTTTTACACCTGTTCATTAAGCTAATTACTGAATACTGTGAATGTGACCAGAACATTATGCTTAACAACGTGTGTAGCTAACATTGTATATCTTCAATTGGATCTCAATACCTAGTCATTTAATAGATACTTTAGGAAGAACAAATAAAGTTGGCTTGGAAGATTTAGGGAGGGTTTCCATCATTTGAAATAATCATTTAAATGTCAGAATTGAAGTATAGTTCTTACTTCATCCCTGTACTTGACAAACGTTTTGCTGGGAGCCCTTCTGGCTAAACTTTAACCTCTGTGGATACCTTACTCAATTACTAGTTAATCCCTTTACCCGCAAATCAGCTCAGACTTTGTAAGTAGAGACTGATCAAGTACCTACAGGCCATTGCATACACCCAGAGGATATCCTGTTCTATCAAATTTTCTAATTCATGTCACAAATCAGTAAGTCCAGCAAGAAACCCCAAGAGCTAAGTGTGTCAAACAGGACCACTGGGAAAACATCACTGTAGGAATTACAAGGCTAAAACCCAGTGCTGCTAGGCGAATAGGGCATTTTTTATTGAGAATAGAGTTTGAACATTCATCATATCCAGTCTTTTCTTTCTTAATGTGGTCCATTTCAGACTGGCACAAATACTGCATACAATTCAGTTTAATGCAGAAGGCAATTTGTTATTTTGAACAAGAGGGAACAAAATAACACCCCATGAGATGTGGAAACAGGTCCTCAACTTGACAATGTAGGCTTTTTCAGTCTGGGTTTTAAGTATACTGAGCATATCTAGAAGAAGGTCAGCATTCTAGATCCCACCAAGTACTTATTCAAATAACAGAAACTGGGAAACTCTCTTACAATAATTTAAAAGAAACATTCAAAAGATAGTTCTCTCTTTTCAAAAAGAAACTTCTAATCCCCTAGATATTTCTAGATAATTGACCAATAATTGTCTCCAATTTAGCACATCTCTTGCCTGACTCCAAAACCTGCTTTAGTCTTTTAGTCAAAAAATGGCAACTCAGTTCCAATTGTTAAAAAAAAAGGCACAGTCATCATTGACTTTCTTCTTTCACAGGCCACATTTCAGTCTTTGGCAAATCTAGCATTTGAACACTTCTCATCTTCTTCTCTTATACTGGAGGGTTTCAAGCCTTCATTACTGCTAACCTTCTTTATTTATTGTTTTTCCGTCATTAAGCCATGTCTGACTCTTTGTGACCCCATGGACTGCAGTACACCAGGCTTCCCTGTCCATCACCAACTCCCAGAGCTTACTCAAAATCATGTCCATCCAATCGGTGATACCATCCCACCTTCTCACCCTCTGTCATCCCCTTCTTCTCCTGCCTTCCATCTTTTCCAGCATCGGGTCCTTTTCCAATGAGTTGGCTCTTTGCTTCAGGTGGTCAAAGTATTGGAGCTTCAGATTCAGCATCAGTCTTTCCAGTGAAATTTCTGGACTGATTTCCTTTAGGATTGGCTGGTTTGATCTCCTTGCAGTCCAAGGAACTCTCAAG
Source organism: Moschus berezovskii (assembly GCF_049115385.1). NCBI lineage: Eukaryota > Metazoa > Chordata > Mammalia > Artiodactyla > Moschidae > Moschus > Moschus berezovskii. Next base: position 51,626,941 of record NC_142489.1, on the reverse strand, counting down.
CGTCTACTTTACCAGCAGAATTGGAAAGCATCAGTTCTGTCACTGTATCCTGTCAATTCATTTTCTTCCACCATTCATTACCCCTCAATGATTCTCTGTATCATTTTGAGTAAAAATAAAAGTCTTTGCAGTAAAAAAAAAAAAAAAAAAAAAGAAGAAGAAGAAAAGAAAAAAAAAATAATGAAAATCTCTTTACTTCATGTGAAAATCTGTACGCATATTTCTTACATGAAAATGGGAAATTAATGTATTTCACCTATACATAACTGGATGTTAAATTTCCTACATGACATCTGGAATTTTGTGTATTTCACTTATTAAATGCTAGCCATCGATTTTAGTACACAAAATAAGGATTTTGATTGTTTCACATATGTAAATCTGGGCACTGATTTTCTTCCTTTAAGTATGGAATTCTCTGTGTTTCACACATTAAAACTCTATCGCAGATGGAATCCATGAAAAAATGAATTTCCTATATTTTATTTAGCAAAATAAGGGCCAAAATTTTCAATTGTCTGTATTTCACAAATGAAAATCTCGCTCTGATTTTCCTACATGAAATATGGATTTATGTATTTTCTGTGTTTGAAACTCTAGGCATGGTGCTTTTTTCCATGAAGTATGAAATCATTTTGTTTCACATCACCTATACAGGTGCCAAATTTCCTACTAGAAATATGGAATTACTTATTTAACATAGGCAAATCAATGTCTATATTCCTATTTGAAATATCAATTCTCTACAATTTACATATGAATATTTGGTGAAGATTTTTTTCCTACATTACATATAGAATTTTCTACACTTCACAGATGAAAATCAGGATAGTTGTTTTTCCTACAAGGAATGAGAAGTTCCTTTTCTTAAGCAAGAACATATGGGTGCAGATTTTCCTGCATGAAAAATGGAAATCTCTGCTTTTCAATTCTTTACCATCTATGCTAAATGGGAACTTGAAAGGTTTTAGGAAGACTTGTAAGCTCTTTCTAAAATTAAAGCTGAGAAAAGATGTCCATTTCATCAAGGGTTCTGGCATGTAAAAACAGAGAATAAAAGGATACCTGGTGCAATGGGCACGTTTGACCTTGGTGTATGAAATGAGGTGGGTCAAAGACTAACAATGTTTTGGCAAATAGAAAGGGTAAAATTGAAAATAGTGACAGACAGGTTTCTTTAGCTCCAAAATCTCTGGGGACAGTGATCACATCCCTGAGAATAAAAGACCCCTTCTCCTGGGAAGAAAATCTATGATAAGCCTAGACATAGACAAAATGTACTGAAAAGCGGAGATATCTCTTTGGCAATAAAGGTCCCTTTAGTCAGGGCTATGGTTTTAGCAGAAGACATGTACGGATATGCTAGCTTCACTATAAAGAAGGCTGAGTTACAAAGCATTGAGGCTTTGCAGCTGAGTGCTAAAGATGGCTCTTGAGAGACCCTTGTCAAGAAAGGAGTTCAACCCCACCAATCCTAAAGGAAACTAACCCTAAACATCCATTGGAAAGACTGATGTTGAAACTGAAATTCCAATACTTTGGCTACCCTGGTGTGAAGAAATAATACATGGGAAAACATTGAGGTTCTGCCTTGCCATTGAAAAGAAAAAAAAATATTATCGGCTCTGATATGGGTAGATGGTGGACAGGAGGAGATTGGGGCCACAGGGGGTGAGATTGTTGGACAGCATCACTTAAGTCGATGAACATGTTTTTCACTAAAGTGTTGGAGACAGTAAAGTATAGGGAGGTCGGGAGTGCTGCCAATCACGGTGTTGCAAAGTGTTGGACGTGACTGAGTGACAGAATATCACCAACAACTGTATTTCACAAATATCAATGGGGATGAGATTGTTGAATTTGAAAAATGGAAATCCTTTTTTGTCCATAGAAAAATTAGATATTCCTGCATGAAATATGGAATTTTCTCTACTTCATAAATGGATGTCTTGGTACAGAACTTTCCTTGTAAACTATGACGTTTCAATATTTCATGCACCAAAATCTCAATTAAAATATCTTTTTTTTTTTTTGGTAATTTATTTTTTATTGGAGGCAAATTATTTTACAATATTATATTGGTTGGTTTTGCCATACATTGACATGAATTGGTCCAGGGTTTACATAAGTTCCCTCTCCTGAACCACCCTCCCACCTCCCTTCTCCTTTTTCCGCCCTCTGGGTCATCCCCGCATGCCAGCCCCGAGCATCCTATAACATGCATTGACCCTGAACTAGTGATTTGTTTGACATATGACAACATGCGTGTTTCAATGCCATTCTCCCAAATCATCCCACCCTCACCCTCTCCCACAGAGTCCCAAAGGCTGTTCTATACATCTGTGTCTCCTCTGCTGTCTTGTATACAGGGTTATCATTTGCATCTTTTTAAATTCCATATATATGTGTTAGTATGCTATATTGGTGTTTTTCTTTCTGGCTTACTTCACTCTGTATAATAGGCTCCAGTTTCATCCACTCATTAGAACTGTTTCAAATGTATTTTTTTAATGGCTGAATAATACTCCATTGTGTATATGTCCCAAAGCTTTCTTATCCATTCGTCTGCAGATGGACATCTAGGTTGCTTCCATGTCCTGGCTATTATAAACTGTGCTGCAATGAACATTAGAGTACATGTGTCTCTTTCAATTCTGGGTTCCTCGGTGTGTATGCCCAGGAGTGCGATTGCTGGATCATATGGCAGTTCTATTTCCAGTTTTTTGAGGAACCTCCACACTGTTCTCCATAGTGGCTGTACTATTTGCATTCCCACCAACAGTGTAAGAGGGTTCCTTTCTCTCCACATCCTCTCCAGCATTTATTGCATGTAGAGTTTTGGATAGCAGCCATTCTGACTGCTGTGAAATGTTATCTCATTGTGGTTTTGATTTGCATCTCTCTGATTATGAGGGATGTTGAGCATTTTTTCATGTGATTGTTAGCCATCTTTATGTCTTTGAAAAAATGTCTGTTTAGTTCTTTGGCCCATTTTTTGATTGGGTCATTTATTCTTCTGGAATTTAGCTTCAGGAGCTGCTTGTATATTTTGGAGATTAATCCTTTATCAGTTGCTTCATTTGCTATTATTTTCCCCCATTCTGAAGGCTGTCTTTTGACCTTATCTATAGTTTCCTTTGCTGTGCAGAAGCTTTTGATTTTAATTGGTCCCATTTATTTATTTTTGCTTTTATTTCCAATATTCTGGGAGGTGGGTCATGGAGGACCTGCTGTGATTTATGTCGGAGAGTATTTTGCCTACGTTATCCTCTAGAAGTTTTATAGTTTCTGGTCTTACATTTAGTTCTCTAATCCATTTTGAGTTTATTTTTGTGTATGGTGTTAGGAAGTGTTCTAGTTTCATTCTTTTACAACTGCCTGATCAGTTTTCCCAGCACCACTTGTTAAAGAGACTGTCTTTTCTCCATTTTATATTCTTGCCTCCTTTGTCGAAGATGAGGTGTCCATAGGTGAGTGGATTTATCTATGGGCTTTCTATTTTGTTCCATTGATCTATATTTCTGTCTTTCTGCCAATACCATACTGTCTTGATGACTGTGGCTTTGTAGTAGAGCCTGAAGTCTGGCAGGTTAATTCCCCCAGTTCCATTTTTCTTCCTCAAGATTGCTTTGGCTATTCGAGGTTTTTTGTATTTCCATACAAATTGTGAGATTATTTGTTCTAGTTCTGTGAAAAATATTGTTGGTAGTCTGATAGGGATTGCATTGAATGTATAAATTACTTTGGGTAGTATAGACATTTTTACAATATTTATTCTTCCAATCCTTGAACATGGTATATTTCTCCATTTATTAGTGTCCTCTTTGATTGCTTTCAGTAGTGTTTCATAGTTTTCTATGTACAAGTCTTTTGTTTCCTTAGGTAGATATATTCCTAAGTATTTAATTCTTTTCGTTGCAACAGAGAATAGAAAAGTATCCTTAATTCCTCTTTCTATATTTTCATTATTAGTGTATAGGAATGCAAGGGATTTCTGTGTGTTGATTTTATATCTTGCAATGTTACTGTATTCATTGATTAGCTCGAGCAGTTTTCTGGTAGAGTCTTTAGGGTTTTCTGTGTAGAGGATCATGTCATCAGCGAACAGTGAAAGTTTTACTTCTTCTTTTCCAATTTGTATTCCTTTTATGTCTTTTTCTGCTCTGATTGCTGTGGTCAAAACTTCCAGAACTATGTTCAATAGTAGTGGGGAGAGTGGGCACCCTTGTCTTTTTCCTGACTTTAGGGGAAATGCTTTCAGTTTTTCACCATTGAGGATAATGTTTGCTGTGGGTTTGTTATACATAGCTTTTATTATATTGAGGTATGTCCCTCTATTCCCACTTTCTGGAGGGTTTTTATCATAAATGGATGTCGAATTTTGTCGAAGGCTTTCTCTGCATCTATTGAGATAATCATATGATTTTTATTTTTCAGTTTGTTAATGTGGTGTATTACGTTGATTGATTTGCGGATATTGAAGTATCCTTGCATTCCTGGGATAAAGCCCACTTGGTCATGATGTATGATCTTCTTAATATGTTGTTGGATTCTGATTGCTAGAATTTTGTTAAGGATTTTTGCATCTATGTTCATCAGTGATATTGGCCTGTAGTTTTCTTTTTTTGTGGGGTCTTTACCAGGTTTTAGGGTTAGGGTGATGGTGGCCTCATAGAATGAGTTTGGAAGTTTCCCTTCCTCAGCAATTTTCTGGAAGAGTTTGAGTAGAATATGTGTTAGCTCTTCTCTAAAATTTTGGTAGAATTCGGCTGTGAAGCCGTCTGGACCTGGGCTTTTGTTTGCTGGAAGATTCCTGATTACAGCCTCTAGTTCCGTGCTTGTGATGGGTCTGCTCAGATTTTCTATTTCTTCGTGGTTCAGTTTTGGAAAGTCGTACTTTTCTAGGATTCTGTCAATTTCTTCCAGGTTATTCATTTTATTGCCATATAATTGCTGATAGTATTCTCTAATAAACCTTTGTATTTCTGTGTTGTCAGTTGTGATGTCTCCATTTTCATTTCTAATTTTATTGATTTGGTTCTTCTCCCTTTGTTCCTTGATAAGTCTGGCTAGTGGTTTGTCAATTTTATTTACCTTCTCAAAGAACCAGCTTTTGGCTTTGTTGATTTTTGCTATGGTCTCTTTTGTTTCTTTTGCATTTATCTCTGCCCTAATTTTTACAATTTCTTTCCTTCTACTGACTCTGGGGTTCTTCATTTCTTCCTTTTTCTAGTTGTTTTAGATGTAGACTTAGGTTATTTAGTTGACTTTTTCCTTGTTTCTTGATGTGTGCCTGTATTGCTATGAACTTCCCCCTTAGCACTGTTTTTACAGTGTCCCAGTGGTTTGGGGTTGTTGTGTTTTCATTTTCATTCATTTCTATGCATATTTTGATTTCTCTTTTGATTTCTTCTATGATTTGTTCAATATTCAGCAGCGTGTTGTTCAGCCTCCACATTTTGGCATTTTTAATAGTTTTTCTCCCGCAATTGAGATCTAATCTTACTGCATTGTGGTCAGAAATGATGCATGGAATTATTTAAACTTTTTTGAATTTTCCAAGGCTAGATTTAGGGCCCAGGATATGATCTATCCTGGAAAAGTTTCCGTGTGCGCTTGAGAAAAAGGTGAAATTCATTGTTTTGGGGTGAAATGTCCTATAGATATCTATTAGGTCTAACTGGTCTATTGTATCATATAAAGTTTGTGTTTCCTTGTTAATTTTCTGTTTAGTTGATCTATACATAGATGTAAGTGGGGTATTAAAATCTCCCACTATTATTGCATTGTTGTTATTTCCCCTTTCATACTTGTTAGTAATTTTCTTACATATTGTGGTGCTCCTATGTTGGGTGCATAAATATTTATAATTGTTATATCTTCATCTTGGATTCATCCATTGATCTTTATGTAGTTTCCTTCTTTGTCTCTTTTCACAGCCTTTGTTTTAAAGTCTATTTTACCTGATATGAGTATTGATACTCCTGCTTTCTTTTGGTCAATAGAATATTGACCAATATTGCATGGAATATATTTTTTCCTGCCCTTCATTTTCAGTCTGTATGTGTCCCTCGTTTTGAGGTGGGTCCCTTGCAGACAACGTATATGGGGGTCTTGTTTTTGTATCCATTCAGCCAGCCTTTGTCTTTTGGTTGGGGCATTCAACCCATTTACGTTTAAGGTAATTATTGATAAGTACGATCACGTAGCCATTTTATTTATTGCTTTGGGTTCGAGTTTATACACCCTTTCTGTGTTTCCTGTCTAGAAAAGATCCTTTAGCATTTGTTGGAGAGCTGGTTTGGTAATGCTGAATTCTCTCAGCTTTTGCTTGTCTGTAAAGCTTTTGATTTCTCCTTCATATTTGAATGAGATCCTTGCTGGGTACAGTAGTCTGGGCTATAGGTTATTTTCTTTCATCACTTTAAGTATGTCTTGCCATTCCCTCCTGGCCTGAAGAGTTTCTGTTGAAAGATCGGCTGTTATCCTTATGGGAGTCCCCTTGTGTGTTATTTGCTGTTTTTCCCTTGCTGCTTTTAATATTTGTTCTTTGTGTTTGATATTTGTTAATTTGATTAATATGTGTCTTGGAGTATTTCGCCTTGGGTTTACCCTGTTGGGAACTCTCTGGATTTCTTGGACTTGGGTGATTATTTCTTTCTCTATTTTAGGGAATTTTTCAACTATTATCTCCTCAAGTATTCTTTCATGGTCTTTCTTTTTGTCTTCTTCTTCTGGGATTCCTATGATTCGAATGTTGGAGCGTTTAACATTGTCCCAGAGGTCTCTAAAATTGTTCTCATTTCTTTTAATTTGTTTTTCTTTTTTCCTCTCTGTTTTATTTATTTCTACAATTCTATCTTCTAGCTCGCTTATCCTGTATTCTGCCTCTGTTATTTTACTGTCTGTTCCCTCCAGAGTGTTTCTGATCTCATCTATTGCATTATTCATTGTATATTGACTCTTTTTTCTTTCCTCTAAGTCCTTATTAAACCTTTCTTCCACCTTCTCAATCCTTTTCTCCAGGTTATGTATCTGTAACTCCATTTTGCTTTCAAGATTTTGAATCATTTTCACCACCAAAATACGAAATTCTTTATCAGGTAGATACCCTATGTCTTTCTCTTTTGTATGTGTTGTGGGCATTTATCTTTTTCCTTTACTTGCTGGGTATTTCTCTGCCTTTTCATCTTGCTTATAATGTTTTATGTGGCCTTTCCCTCTTCTGGCCGTTTGTGGAGTTCTCTTTATTATGTAGTTTCCTCGCTGTGTGTGGGGTTGGATAGGTGACTTGTAAATGTTCCCTGGTTATGGAAGCTTGTGTCAGTGTTCTGGTGGGTGGAGCTGGATTTCTTCTCTCTGGAGTGCAATGAAGTGTCCAGTAATGAGTTATGAGATGTCAGTGGGTTTGGAGTGACTTTGGGCAGCCTGTATATTGAAGCTCAGGTCTAGTTTCATGTGTTACTGGAGAATTTGCGTGGTATGTCTTGCTCTGGAACTTGTTAAACCTTGGGTGGTGCTTGGTTTTCGTGTAGGTATGGAGACGTTTATAAATAGCTGTGAAAAGAAGAGAGGCGAAAAGCAAAGGAGAAAAGGAAAGATATAAGCATCTGAATGCAGAGTTCAAAGAATAGCAAGAAGAGATAAGAAAGCCTTCCTCAGTGATCAATAGAAAGAAATAGAGAAAAACAACAGAATAGGAAAAACAGGAGACCTCTTCAAGAAAATTAGAGATTCCAAGGGAACATTTCATGCAAAGATGGGCTCGATAAAGGACAGAAATTGTATGGACCTAACAGAAGCAGAAGATATTAAGAGGTGGCAGGAATACACACAAGAACTGTACAAAAAAGATCTTCACGACCAAGATAGTCACAATAACGTGATCACTGACCTAGAGCCAGACATCTTAGAATGTGAAGTCAAGTGGGCCTTAGAGAGCATCACTACGAACAAAGCTAGTGAAGGTGATGGAATTTCAGTTGAGCTATTTCAAGTCTTGAAAGATGATGCTGTGAAAGTGCTTCACTCAATATGCCAGCAGATTTGGAAAACTCAGCATTGGCCACAGGATTGGAAGAGGTCAGTCTTCATTTCAATCCCAAAGAAAGGCAATGCCAAAGAATGCTTAAACTACCGCACAATTGCACTCATCTCACACGCTACTAAAGTCATGCTCAAAATTCTCCAAGCCAGACTTCAGCAGTATGTAAACCGTGAACTCCCAGATGTTCAAGTAGGTTTTAGAAAAGGCAGAGGCACCAGAGATCAAATTGCCAACATCCGCTGGATCATGGAGAAAGCAAGAGAGTTCCAGAAAACCATCTATTTCTGCTTCATTGACTATGCCAAAACCTTTGACTGTGTCGATCACAATAAACTGTCGAACTTTCTGAAAGTGATGGGAATCCCAGACCACCTGACCTCCCTCTTGAGAAACCTATGCAGGTTAGGAAGCAACAGTTAGAACTGGACATGGAACAACTGACTGGTTCCAAATAGGAAAATGTGTACGTCAAGGTTGTATATTGTCACCTTGCTTATTTAACTTATATGCAGAGTACATCATGAGGAACGCTGGGCTGGAAGAAGCACAAGCTGGAATCAAGATTGCTGGAAGAAATTTCAATAACCTCAGATATGCAGATGACACTACCCTTATGGCAGAAAGTGAAGAGGAACTCAAAAGCCTCTTGATGAAAGTGAAAGAGGAGAGTGAAAAGTTGGCTTAAAGCTCCACATTCAGAGAACGAAGATCATGGCATCTGGTTCCATCACTTCATGGGAAATAGATGGAAAAACAGTGGAAACAGTGTCACACTTTAATTTTTTGGGCTCCAAAGTCACTGCAGATGCTGATTGCAGCCATGAAATTAAAAGACGCTTACTCCTTGGAAGGAAAGTTATGACCAGCCTTGATAGTATATTAAAAAGCAGAGACATTGCCAACCAATGTCCGTCTAGTCAAGGCTATGGTTTTACCCGTGGTCATGTATTGATGTGAGAGTTGGACTGTGAAGAAAGCTGATCATCGAAGAATCGATGCTTTTGAACTGTGGTGTTGGAGAAGACTCTTGAGAGTTCCTTATACTGCAAGGAGATCCAACCAGTCCATTCTAAAGAAGATCAATCCTGGATGTTCATTGGAGGGACTGATGCTAAAGCTGAAACTGCAATACTTTGGCCACCTCATGCTGCGAGTTGACTCACTGGAAAAGACTCTGATGCTGGGAAAGGTTGGGGGTGGGAGGAGAAGGTGACGACGGAGAATGAGATGGCTGGATGGCATCACCGACTCTGTGGACATGAGTTTGAGTGTACTCCGGGAGTTGGTGATAGACAGGGAGGCCTGGCGTGCTGTGTTTCATGGGGTCGCGGAGAGTCGGACACAACCGAGCGACTGAACTGATAGAGACGTTTGATGAGCTCCTATCGATTAATGTTCCCTGGAGTCAGGAGTTCTCTGGTGTTCTCAGGATTTGGGCTTAAGCCTCTTGCCTCTGGTTTTTGGTCTTATTCTTGGAGTACTCTCTAGACGTCTCTATCTGTCATTTCCAAAGTGGTTCCCTCTGTTTTAGCTTCTGTTTGCGGGTCTCTTCAGTTTCTAATTTCCGCCCTGATACTAGGGAGCGGGTGGACACTTTTGAAGGCTCAGTTGTTCAGTCCTGTTCTGGGAAGGGAGGATCACTGCAGACAAATATCTGTGGCATCTGTGGGAGTGTTTGCAGCATCTCGGCCACACTGGGTTTGCCTCCGCTCCCAGCGTGTGTGCTGTCCCAGTCTAGACTGCACAGGCTCTAGGTTGCTCTGGTGGGAAATGCCCAAGGCTGGCGCCGGGTTGTATGCACTTCCCAGGTCTGAGCGGCTCAAGTTCAGGTTCTCAGGTACTCCACAAAGGCACAGACTTGGTTGCGCCTATGTTTTGTGCCTTTCCTGGTCTGAGCAGCTCAGGGGCCAGGTGTTTGGCAAGTGCAGTCTCTGCGACTTATCGCCTCCCCTGTCCCCGCCACTCAGTTTTCTGTGTGTACAACCAGCGCGCCTTCTCAGGGGATATCGACCGGCCTGAGCCCAAGAAGTCCTGATTAGTAACAAGCCTGTCTGCAGTTTGTATCAGATGCCTTTCTGGGGCCGCGGTTGACCACTCCGACTCTGGCTGCGCTCCCTGCCTGTCTCTGCGGGGGATGGGGGATGGGCCAGCCGCAGCCGGCTCACTCTGTTCAGTCCTTTATTCTGTGAGCGGGGCTGGCCGAGTCTTAGGTTAGAGCTTTCCACCTTTTCGTGGGGAAGCTATCCCACAATCTGCTTTGCTCTCCCCAGTTCTCTCGAATTGTTCTCGCAGCATTCAAGCCCAGTCCTCTCTCTAAGCAGTTCAGCCGGCTCCTCCCTACCCAGCCCCCACTTGCTAATGGCGTATACAGGCGTCTGTGTTGCTTCTCCACTGGGAGTTACCGTTTGGCATGTAATCTGTGGGTTTTAAAAAAATCTTAAAAGAAAAAAGAGGGTTATGTGGCCTTCTTAGCTTCTAAGGTTCGCCACAGATTCGCCAGTGAGAGTGTTTCCAGGTGTTTGGAAACTTCTCTCTTTTTAAAGCCTCCCTTCCCAGGACGGAGCTCCTTCCTTACTTCTTTTGTCTCGCTTTTTATCTTTTATGTTTTTTCCTACCTCCTTTCGAAGACAATGGGCTGCTTTTCTGGGTGCCTGACGTCCTCTGCCAGCATTCAGATGTTGTTTTGTGGACTTTACTCTGCGTTCAAATGTTCTTTTGATGAATTTGTGGGGGAGAGAGTGGCCTCGCCGTCCTATTCCTACGCCATCTTGTTCCTTCTCTCTGAATTAAAATATCTTGACATGGAATATGGCCTTGAAAAATGACATGAAATATTTTACATTTCAAATATGAAAATCTAGGGATACATTTTCTTATGTGAAATAACATGTGATTATGGATGCATTACTGAATTTTCTGTTTCATAAATTGAAATCACACCAGATAGTCCTACATTAAAGATAAAATTCTCAGTTTCACATCAGAACCACTACCTGCAGTTTTTAGGACATGGACTATGAAACTCTCTATAATTCACATATGAAAATCTGGGGACAAATTTTTCAATTAAATGTAGGGAATGTTCTGTATATCATATAAATTATAGACATAGAGTTTTCTGCATGATATAGGAAAATCTTCATGTAATTTTCAGATTTCTCATTTGAAAATCTGTGTGCTGCTTTCCTTCATGAAATACAGATTGCTGTGCATTTCATATTTGAAAAATGGCATCGATTTTGCTACAAAAAAATGGAATCTTCTATTTCATATGAGACAATGTGATTTTCATGTTTGAGCAATAAAATTCTCTATATTTCACCGAAAGAATCTTCTGACAAGATATATGGAATTTGGTATATTTCACACTTTAAAATCTGAGGACAGATTTGCTCATATGAATTACAACTGCTACTGCTACTGCTAAGTCACTTCCGTCGTGTCCTACTCTGTGTGACCTCATAGATGGAAGCCCACCAGACTCCCCTATCCCTGGGATTCTCCAGGCAAGAACACTGGAGTGGTTTGCCATTTCCTTCTCCAATGTGTGAAAGTGAAAAGTGAAAGTGAAGTCACTCAGTTGTGTCCGACCCCTAGCAACCCCATGGACTGCAGCCCACCAGGCTCCTCCATCCATGGGATTTTCGAGGCAAGAGTACTGGAGTGGCTTGCCATTGCTATTATTCACACTGGAAAACCTATGTCAGATATTTCACACATAAAATATGGAATTGTCCATGATTCAGAAGAGCTGACACATTTGAAAAGAACCTGATGTTGGGAAAGATTGAAGGCAGGAGAAGGGGATGACAGAGAATGAGATGGTTATATGGCATCATGGCTTAAATGGATGTGTTTGCTTAAACTGTGAGAGTTGGTGATGGACAGGGAGGCCTGGCGTACTGTGGTCCTTGGGGTCGCTAAAAGTCAGAAACGACTGAGCACCTGAACTGAACTGATGATTCAGAATTTAAGATCTTGGATGAGCAGACAAATAAAGAATCGACTTATTTCTTGTCTGACTGTCTGATACCTGATTTCCCTATTTAAATATATAATTCTGTGTATTTCATTGATAAAAGTCCACGTGAAGTTTTCCCAAATTGAAATACGGAATAAACTCTATGTGTCACATGAAAGTCTGGGTACAAATATTTCTACGGGGAAATGTGTACATCTCTATAGTAACATGTAAATTTCTAGATTTTGGCTTCCCCACATGACCTATGGAAATCTGTATATTTCACGTGTAAAAATTTCATGAAATATGGAACCTCAGAAATTAATTCATGAAAATATGGGTGCAGATAATCTCATGTGAATTTTGGAATCCTCTAAATTTCACATATAAAACCAAGTAACTTATTTTCTGACATGAAATATGGTAGTCTTTAAATTTTTTATTTCACTATTTAGGTGTAGCTATTTCTAGCTGATACATGGAATTCTCTGTATATCAATATTTAGATCTGCTAGCAGATATACCTCCATGCAATATGGAATTCTCTATATTTCACATATAAAAATGATGAGGACGTTTTGACATGAAATAAGGATTTTTGTTCATTTCACATAAAAAACCAGGGTGCAGATTTTCTGGCAAGACATATGATCTGTATATAGTTCAGATGTTGGGTAATTTGATCTTAGTTCCTCTGCCTTTTCTCAAACCAGCTTGAAAAGTCAGAGGAACGAGAGATCAAATTGCCAACATCTGCTGGATCATTGGAAGAGCAAGAGCCTTCCAGAAAGACATCTATTTCTGCTTTATTGACTATGCCAAAGCCTTTCACTGTGTGGATCACAGTTTATTCTGTGGAAAATTCTGAATGAATTGTAAATACTAGACCACCTGACCTGTTTTTCAGAAACCTATATGCAGTTCAGGAAGCAACAGTTAGAAGTGGACATGGAACAACAGAGTAGTTCCAAATAGAAAATAGAATACTTCAAGGTTATAAATTGTCACCCTTCTTATAAAACTTACATGCAGAGTACATTATGAGAAACGCTGAGCAGGAAGAACCACAAGCTGGATTCAAATTGCCAGAAATATCAATAACCTGAGGTATGCTGATGACACCACCCTTATGGAAGAGAGTGAAGAGGAACTAAAAAGCCTCTTGATGAAAGTGAAAGAGGAGAGTGAAATAGTTGTCTTAAGATCAACATTCAGAGAATTAAGATTATGGCTTCTGGTCCCATCACTTCATGAGAAATAGATGGGAAAACAGGGGAAACAGTGTCAGATTTATTTTGATGGGGCTCTAAAATCACGACAGATTGTGACTGCAGCCATGAAATTAAAAGACGCTTACTACTTGAAGGGAGATTTATGACCAACCTAGATAGCATATTAAAAAGCAGAGACATGACACTGCTAACAGAGGTCCGTCTAGCCAAGGCTATGGTTTTTCCAGTGGTCACGAATGGATGAGAGATTTGGACTGTGAAAAAAGCTGAGTGCTGAAGAATTGATGCTTTTGAACTGTGGTTTTAGAGAAGATTCTTGAGAGTCCCCTCGACTGCAAGGAGATCCATCAAGCCCATCCTAAAGTAGATCAGTCCTGGGTATTCATTGGAAGGACTAATGTTGAAGCTGAAACTCCAATATGTTGCCACTTCATGCGAAGAGTTGACTCATTGGAAAAGACCCTGCTGCTGGCAGGGATTGAGGCCAGGAGGAGAAGGGGCTGACAGAGGATGAGATGGTTGGACAGCATCACTGACTCAATCAACAAGAGTTTGTGTAAACTCCGGGAGCTGGTGATTCATAGGAAGGCCTGGCATGTTTCACAGGGTCACAAAGTGTTGTACATGACTGAGCCACTGATCTGAATTGAACTGATAGTTGATTTGCAAAGGATACCATTGAACTGGATGCCTTAGTAAAATTCAGATTTTCTTTTACCTACAGCCATCATGGGAATGTATTTCAACATATTAATATGACCAGTTAAATATTTTGTAAAGCTGAAATTCCTGTGAATGAAGAACTCTTGTTTTTAAAAGTAAATCATAAAGGAGATTTAAAAGAGCACACAGATTGCCATTCATCCATAACAGATAGGTAAAAGACATTGTGTGACAAATACAATGGATATCTCAAAGAAGCAATGCAATAGAATTAAATAAAACAAATTAAAAACAATAGAATATATAAAATGCATAAATACATAGCATGGGTCAACCAGACAGAGTTGATTGTTGATGTTTCTGTCCCACTTCTTTTATGGTAACTTTTCTTTTGGGGAAATTTTTTCTATCTTTAGACGTGCACATATGTAGCAAAATATAACGTACACTCACTTTAACTTTATTGATGTTTTCTTAATAAATTTGTTATGAATTTAGATATAGCTTTCTGAGGTTTGCATTGCTTTTGTCATTAAGGTGTACACATTTTCAGTTCTACCTTTGATTTCCAAGATAATGTGAGATTCATTAAAAATATTGACGTTTAAGAAAGGTTCAGTTCAGTTCAGTCGCTCAGTCGTGTCCGACTCTGAGCCACCCCATGAATTACAGCAAGCCAGGCCTCCCTGTCCATCACCAACTCCCAGAGTACACTCAAACTCATGTCCACAGATTCGGTGATGCCATCCAGTCATCTCATTTTCCGTCGTCCCCTTCTCCTCCCACCCCCAACCTTTCCCAGCATCAGAGTCTTTTCCAGTGAGTCAACTCGTCGCATGAGGTGGCCAAAGTATTGCAGTTTCAGCTTCAGCATCAGTCCTTCCAATGAACACCCAGGATTGATCTCCTTTAGAATGGACTGGTTGGATCTTTTTGCAGTATAAGGTACTCTCAAGAGTCTTCTCTAACACCACAGTTCAAAAGCATCGATTCTTCGGCGATCAGCTTTCTTCACAGTCCAACTCTCAATACTGAAATTTTTTTGGAATATACTTGCATTACATTATTTTGTTAGTTTCTCCCCTAAAGCAAAATTAGGGAATCCTGCAGTCCTTCAAGTCGTAAACAACTAAACAAGATAGTGATTAAACAGCAACCACATATCCATCTCCATATTTTTGACTTCTTCCTAAATCTGGTCACCCCAGTGCATTAAATAGACTCCCCTGTGCTGTACATAGAGATCAAAAGTATATATGTTTCTGTTGTAATCTCTCAGTTGCTAACACCACCAGATATTTGATCCTTGATAAGTGTATATTTCTTCTCCATTGCTGGGTCCCTATCTATGATTCTCATAGAGAATCATCTATTCCAGTTTTACTTAGAGCCCACATGTTTGTGTTAATATATTTCGTTTTCTCTTTTGACTTAGCTTCATTGTATCCAAAACTGTCCCTGTCCTTCTACATGTATGCAACTTACCTGATTTCATTCCATCTTAAATCTCTGGTATGTATGTACCAACTCATTTTATCCATTCCTCTTTAGATGGATATTTCTGTTGCTTCCATGGCCTGCTATTGCAAATATTGTTGCCATAAATATTGAAGTTGTGCATCTTTTGGAATTATGATTTTCCTCATGAAAATTATTGACAATTATTGGAATTTCTTGATCACATGGTAGCTTTATTCTTATTTCTAAAGGAACCCCGTTCTATTCTCCATTTTATTCGATCAATGTGCATTCCTAGCAACAGAACAGGATTGTTCTGTTTACTCCACACCATCTCCACAAATGTCTGCAGCATTTGTTTTGTGTGGAATTTTATATATAAATATATATATATATTCATATATATATGAGTATTCAGAAAAATGTGAGTTGATACCCCCATTGAAGATTTTATTTCCATTTATCTCACAGTTAGTAATGCTGAGCATATTTTCCAATATAATTGGACATCTGTATGTCTTCTTAGGAGAAATGTCTATTTTATCATCTATTCATTTATTCCAATTGGGTTGTTTGTTTTGCTATTATTGAGCATATTAGATGCTTCCATGTTTTGGAGATTCTTCTGTTGTCACTTTCTTCAGTTGCAAATGTTTTTCCCATAATGAGACTTCATTTTTGTCTTGCTTATTGGTTGGTTGTGCGAAATATTTAAGTTTAATTCGGTCTCTGTATTTAATTTTGGTGTTTGTTTGTTTGTTTTTTTAATTTCCCAAGGAGGTAGGTCAAAAAGAAAAGTTGTTGCTGCATTTCATGTCACAATGTATTCTACCTATTCTTTCCTCAAATATTATTGATTTACAGTTTCTGGACTTATATGTAGGTCTTTAATCCGTCTTGAATTTGTATTTTCTATGCTGCTAAGGGGTGACTGAACTGAACTGAGCTGAAAGGAGTGACTAAATGTGATCCACTGGAGGAGTGAATGGCTAACCACTCCATTATACTTGCTATGGGACTTCCATGAACTATATAAAAAGGCAGCAAGGTATGACTCCAAAAGATGAGTCTCCCAGGATGGTAGGTGCCAAATATACTGCTTGGGAGGAGCAGAGGGTAATAACTAATCTTTCCAGAAAGCAATAAGTGGTTGCCCCAAAGTGGAAATAAGCCTCATTGTTTATGTGTCTGGAGATGAAAGTAAATGGAATGCTGAAAAGAAAAGTAATGCAGGGCAACCTGGAATGTTAGATACTTGAACAATTTAAATTGAATGGGGTATAATAAGAGATGGCAACAGCCAACACATTGGAAAAGACCCTGATTCTGGGAAAGATCGAAGGCAAGAGGAGAAGGGGAAAACAAGGATGAGATGATTGGATGGCATCATCTATACAATGGATATGAACTCTGATAAACTCCAAGAGGTGGTGAAGGACAGGAAGGACTGGCATACTGCAGTTCATGGCATCCCAAAAGTCAGACACAACTCAGCCACAGAATAACCAGGTGCTGTTAACTGTATTCTTTTACTTTTGGCTGTCCAGATTTTCCAGCTTAACTTGTCAAATATAGTTTCTTCTTTCCACTGCATATTGTTGTCTCCTTTGTCATAGATCAGGTGATCATTTGGGCAAGAGATTATCTTAGGGTTTACTATCTGTTCCACAGCTTTAATCCATATATTGTGCCAATTGTATGCCATGTTTAAAACTATAGATTTTTATAGACTGAAGTGAGGAAACCTGAGTCCTGCAGCTCAGTTTTTCTATTTTCAGTTTGCCTGGTTAATCAGTCTTTGTGTTTCCATCACGTTGTAAAGTTTTTCTTGTTGTTGTTTTTCTATTTCTCTGGAAAATGTCATTGGTAATTTAATCGTGAAGACATTGCATCTGCAAACTCTTCTTTTTAGTGTAGCCATTTTCACATATTGATTTTTATAGTCCAAAGAATAGTATATCTCTCATTCCATTTGTGTCATCTCTGATTTGTCTCATCCATACCTTATTCTTTTCGGGCCACGAGTCTTTTCTCTGGTTAGGTAGGCTGATTCCCAAGGATTTTATTTTTCTTGTTACAATGGTGAATGAGATTGTTTCCTTAATTATTGGTTTTGGTTTTCTCTGGTCATTTACAATCATGCAGGAGATTTCTTCCTGTTTATTTTTTTTCCCGACAACTTCCGTAAAGTCACTGTCTATTAATTTTCTGGTGCAATCTTAGGAGTCTCTGAAACAGTAACTTCTGTCAGCAAACAGTGCCGGTTTTACCTCTTGATTTTCAGTTTGCTGGTAATTTATTTTCCTTCACTGATTGCTGTAGCTAAGAGTCCAAAGATTAGTTGAATAACAGTGATGAGAGTGGCAAATTTTGTCTTTTTCACAATCTTAGGAAACATGCTTTCAGGTTCCACCTCTGAGAAACATCGTAGTGCTGGGTTTATTCATACATGGTCTTTATTAAGTTGAAAATGATCCTTTCTGTTCCTACTTCCTGTACAGCTTTTATCATAAATGAGTCCTTAATTTTGTCAAAAGTGTTTTCTGTATCTGTATTTTAGATGTGTTCAAGACCTCTCCTTGGAAAAGTTTATTATCTTTCATTGGTCTTTTCTCCTCTGGCCACCTGATGCAAAGTGTTGTCTCATTAGAGAATGCTCTGATACTGGGAAAATTTGAAGGTAAAAAGAGAAGTGGGTAGCAGATGATGAGAGGGTTAGATAGCATCACAAACCCTATGACATGACTCTGAAGAAATTCTGGGAGATAGGGAATGTAAGACTGATGGGACACAGTCCATGGGGTGACAAAGGGATGGGCATGAATAACTGACTGAACAACAATACCAAAACATTCTTTCCTGTTATTGACAGTAGTACTTATTAGTGACTACTTCATTTTCTATCCCACCATACCCTATCTATATCTCAGTTGCACTAATTTCACCACATACCATGCAAAGATTCAGCCAGATTTGCTGTCATTATTGTCCCCCAAATGGTCCAAAATTTATGTGATTTCTCAACTACACATGATCCAGTGTTCTCCTAGCCATTCTCCAGCATCCATTTATGTTCCTCAGAAACTCTCTATCTTGCTATAGCCAGATAAAATTGTCACTTACTAGCTAAGTCATGCTCTAGAAAGCAAGTTCTTGAGAATGAATACCCTTTCAGGATTCTGTATTCTAACTTTGCCTCAGCCTTCACATTGTTCGTTTGTCCCATTTCTTCAATCACACTGAAGTTTCAGGCTGTGTTCTATTCTTCTCAGTCTCACTGTCTGTGCAGAGATGGTTCTTCTGTCTTATTTGATTTTCCTTTTATGATTAATGTCTGTGAGATTTTATTTTAAATTCCTCTGAAAAATTTTTTTCACTTTACAGATCATTTTGAGATTTTAAATTTAGATTAACCTGATTGACGAGCTTTGATAGACTTTCCTCTCCATTAGGAATAAATTATGACAACCCATATCTATTTTAGCTTGTGATTTACTCGCCTGTATTCAGGCATAAAGGATTGTATTTGAATAATCCAATCTGAATGGGTGTGCAAATTTGTCACTGAGCCATGCCCAAATCTGCAACCTCATGGACTGCAGCCCATCAGGCTCATCTATCCATGGACTTTTCCATGCAAGGATACTGGAGTGGGTTGCATTTCCTTCTCCTGGAAAACATAAACAGTGGAACTAATAAGAAATCAAAATTTTAACTGATAAATTTAATAAATTCTGAACTTGAAGAGTTAATTCCCTCCAAAGAAAAAAAAGTATATTGATTGCAAGCTAAAATCACCAACTTTTGTTGTCTGTCCCAAAATCAGGTAAAGAAAACATCATCAGCTTCTCTGAAAAGCATATTTTTCAATTATTAATATGACTAAGAAATATATTTTAAAAAAAAAGCAAAAAGAAAGCTCAGAGATCTATATCATAGATAGTAAATAGAGTCAAATAATGGCATTTCTCTTCAAGACAAATTGAGGCTAGAATATGAATCTTTCTCACTTTCTTTTTCTTGGTGAATGTTATTTGGCATTACTAGTGGTAAATTTTCTTCAAGATCCCTTAAATTCAGGTCCATAGTTGTTTTTCAAGTGAATTATTGATGAGGATTTTCAGGAGAACGGAATGAGGGAAGCAAGATACAGCAGAGTGAAACTAAATGCAATCTCAGTTGGAGGCAAAATGGCACTGGGTGTAGAATTTCTACATCAAATGTGTCAGTTCCGTTCAGGTCAGTTCAGTTGCTCAGTCGTGTCTGACTCTTTGCAACCCCATGAATCACAGCACGCCAGGCCTCCCGGTCCATCACCAACTCCTGTGTAAATACGTATATTTTACAAACAAGCATACTAGTGCAGGGTTTCATCTTCATATTTGGAATTCTCGATTTATCAAATATGAAAAACCTGAATGAATATTTTCTGACAACAGGTGAAACTTCGCATATTTGGACAAAGAAAGGCTCGTGATTTTTTATCTGAAATAGGAACTGTGAATTTCACATGTAGCATTATAAGTTCAGTGTTGAGACCTGAAATAGAGTTTTGTGTGTCTGTGTTTTTCTTAAATAGGAGAACATGTGGATACATTCTCAAACATGTAATTAGAAAATCTGAATGTTTATAAACAGGACTGCACAAAGATATTCATACATATGTTATGGACCTTTGATATTGCATATGAAAATATAACTTCATATTTTCAAGCATGAAATGTGACATTCCTATATTTTTAATTTGGTAATCTGAGTGCAGAGAGCATATTATTCTAACGAATTATGGAATAAACACTATTTCACATTTGAAAAGTTGAGCACAACATTTAATTACATAAGTTTGGAATTTTCTGTGCATGATATATGAACAACTGAGCTTCAATTTTAACACAGAATATTGAATTCTCTACATTTCAAATATGAATAACTGGGTATCAGATTTTCTCCCTGAAATATGGAATACTGTATGTTTCACATATGAAATTGTGAAGATATCTTATCTTACATGAAATATACAGACTTTTCAACGTGACACATGAAAAGCTGCACTCTGATTTTCCTACATGAAATATGGAAATCTCTGTGTTTAGCCTAAGAAAACCTGGACACAAATACCTTTCAGTTCAGTTCGGTTCAGTCGCTCAGCTGTGTCCGACTCTTTGCAACCCCATGAACCACAGCACGCCAGGCCTCCCTGTCCATCACCAACTCCCGGAGTTTACTCAAACTCATGTCCATCGAGTCGGTGATGCCATCCAGCCATCTCATTCTCTGTCGTTCCCGTCTACTTCTACCCCCAATCCCTCCTAGCATCAGACTCTTTTCCAGTGAATCAATGCGTTGCATGAGGTGGCCAAAGTATAAAATAGATAGACTTCTCTATGTTTTGCATGAGAAAATCTGGGGACACATTCTCTACTGAAACATGACATTTTCTACATTCAAAATATAAAATTCTGGGCATAGTGTTTTTGTTGGACAAGAAATATAACATCCTTGTGTATAACTAACGTGTGAGAATCTGGACACACCTTATCCTACATGAAAAATGGAATACTCTTTCACATTTAAAACGTGGGTGGGATTTTCTTTTCCTCCGTGACCTATAACATTCTCAGTATTTCACATATGAAAATTTAGGCCAAAAAAAAAAAAAAAAATAGGTGAAATTTGGAAATGTTTTTATTTCCCAGGCAAAACTCTAAAATCAGTCATCCCAAATTCAACTCTGTGTACAGCATGACATTTTTCTATATTTTTACATACAAAATTTTATGTTGATATTCACATAAGAAAAGCAACTATCTGATTCTCCTGTATGATGAACATTGTGTAAAAATGTTCCTTCTTGAAATGTAGAATTTTTTACATTCCACATAAAAAAAAAAAAAAAAAAAAATCTTGGTGATGATTTTCCAACGTGAAAGGTAGAATCCTTATATTTCACATTTGGAAAACTGGGAGTGACTAGCGGTCTCTGGATAATGGAATTTTTTATGTTCATGTGTGTTAATCTAAGTTCAATAATTCCTATATGAAATATGATATTCTCTCTGTACACATATGAAAATCCTAGTGCAGAATATTATGCAATATGGTTTTCTCTGCATATGACAAATGGCAATGTAATCACAGATTTTCTTAGGTGAAATTGGGAATCATCCGCATTTCATATTGAAAATGGAGTCTCATAATTTCCATAATGAAGTATGGAATACTCTGTATTTCACATATGAACATCCGCTCGAGGATATTCCGACATGTGATGTGTACTTTTCTATATTTCATATACCAAATCTGGGCAATAATATTCTAATGAGAAATATGGATTTTTCATTATTACACATGTGAAAATCTAACTATCTGGAATACACTATATTTCTTTTTTATTTAGTTTTATTTTATTTATTTTTTTTACCTTATATTATTGTATTGGTTTTGCCATACTTTGACTTGAATCTGCCCTTGGTATGCATGTGTTCCCCATCTTGAACTCTCCTCCCACATCCCTCCCCATCTCATTTTTCTGGTTCATGTCAGTGCACCAGCCCCGAGCATCCTATTTCATGCATCGAACCGGGACAGGCGATTCGTTTCACATATGATAATATACATGTTTCAATGCCATTCTCCAAAATCATCCCACCCTCGCCCTCTCCCACAGAGCCCAAAAGACTGTTCTATACATCTGTGTCTCTTTTGCTGTCTCCTGTACAGGGTTATTACTATAATCTTTCTGAATGCCATATATATGCATTAGTATACTGTAATGATGTTTTTCATTCTGGCTTACTTCACTCTATATAATAGGCTCCAGTTTCATCCACCTCATTAAAACTCATCCAAATGCATTCTTTTTACTGTCTGAGTAATACTTCATAGTGCATATGTACCACAGCTTTCTTATCCATTTATCTGCAGATGGACATCCAGGTTGCCTCCATGTCCTGACTTTTACACACAGTGTTGCGATCAACATTGGAGTACATGTGTATCTTTCAATTCTGGTTTCCTCGGTGTGAATGCCCAGAAGTGCAATTGCTGGGTCGTATGGAAGTTCTATTTCCAGTTTTTTAAGGAATCTCCACACTGTTCTCCATAGTGGTTGCACTAGTTTGCATTCCCACCAACAGTGTAAGAGGGTTGCCTTTTCTCCACACCCTCTGCAGCATTTTTTGCTTGTAGACCCTTGGATAGCAGCCATTCTGACTGGAGTGAAATGGTACCTCATTGTGGTTTTGATTTGCATTTCTCTGATTATGAGTGATGTTCAGCATCTTTTCATATGTTTGTTAGCCATCTGTATGTCTTATTTGGAGAAATGTCTCTTTAGTTCTTTGGCTCATGTTTTGATTAGGCCATTTATTTTTCTGGAATTGAACTCAGGAATTGTTTGCATATGTTTCAGATTAATTGTCTGCTGCTTCATTTGCTATTATTTTCTCCCATTCTGAAGGTGTCTTTTCACCTTGCTTATAGTTTCCTTTGCTGTGCAGAAGCTATTAATTTTCATTAGGTCCTATTTGTTTATTTTTGCTTTTCTTTCCAATATTCTGGGAGGTGGGTCATGGAGGATCCTGATGTGATTTATGTCGTAGGGTGTTTTGCCTATGTTCTCCTCTAGGAGTTTTATAGTTTCTGGTCTTACATTTAGATCTTTATCCATTTTGAGTTTATTTTTGTGTATGGTGTTAGGGAGTGGTCTAGTTTCATTCTTTTACAAGTGATTGGCCAGCTTTCCCAGTACCACTTGTTAAGTAGATTGTCTTTTCTCCATTGAATATTCTTGCCTCCATTGTCAAAGATAAGGTGTCCCTAGGTGCATAGATTTATCTTTGGGCTTTCTATTTTGTTCCATTGATTTATATTTCTGTCTTTATGCCAGTACCATACTGTATTGATGACTGTGGCTTTGTAGTAGAGCCTGATGTCCGGCACATTGATTACCCCAGTTCCATTCTTCTTTCTCAAGATTGCTTTGGCTATTCGAAGTTTTTTGTATTTCCATACAAATTGTGAAATTATTTGTTCTAGCTCTGTGAAAAATACTGTTAGTAGCTTAATAGGGATTACATTGAACCTATAAATTACTTTGGGTAATATATTCATTTTCACAATATTTATTCTTCCAATCCATGAACAGGGTATATTTCTCCATCTGTTAGTGTCCTCTCTGATTTCTATCACCAGGGTTTTTTAGTTTTCTATATATAGGGTTTTTTGTTTCTTTAGGTAGATATATTCCTAAGTATTTTATTTTTTCTGTCGCCGTGGTGAATGGAATTATTTCCTTATTTTCTCTATTTTCTCATTATTAGTGTATAGGAATGCAAGAGATTTTTGTGTGCTGATTTTATATCCTGAAACTTTACTGTTTACTTTGATTAGCCCTAGCAATTTTCTGGTAGATTCTTAAGGGTTTTCTGTGTAGAGGATCAAGTCATCTTCAAACACTAAGAGTTTTACGTCTTGGGGATTTGATCATAAATGGATGCTGAATTTTGTCAAAGGCTTTCTCTGCATCTATTGAGATAATTATATGGTTTTTATTTTTCATTTTGTTAATGTGGTGTATTACATTGTTTGATTTGCCGATATTGAAGAATTCATGCATTTCAAATATGCAAAGTTTCATGTGTTATCAGGAAACATTCATTCAGATTTTCATACATGATGTATCAAGAATTCTGCATATGAAGATGAAAATCTGCACTAGGAATTTCATATGTAAAATATACACAATTACACATTTGATGTAGAAAATTCTGCACCCAGTGCAATTTCGCCTCCATTTGAGATTAGATTTAGTTTCACTCTGCTGTATCTTGCTTACCTCATTTCATTTCTCCTGAAAATCCTCACCAATAATTCACTTGAAAAACAAGTATGGACCATGATTTAAGGGACCTTGATGAAAAATTACCACTGGGAATGCCAAATAACATTCACCAAGAAAAAGAAAGTGAGAAAGATTCATATTCTAGCCTCAATTTCTCTTGAAGAGAAATGCCATTATTTGCTATTTCTTTTTACTTTCTTTATATATTCTTAGCCATATTAAAAATGGAAAAATATGCTTTTCAGATACGCTAATGATTTTTATTTAACCTGATTGTGGGATAGACAACAAAAGTTGGTGACTTTAACTTGCAATCAAAATACTCTTTTCCTTTCGGGTGAATTCTTTCTGCAAATTCAGAATTTATAAGCTGAAAAATTATATTTAATAGATCCAGTATTCTTGCTGCCCTGGAGAAGGAAGTGGCAATCCACTCCAATATCTTTGCCTGGAAACGTCCATGGGCAGACGAGTTTGTTGGGCTGCAGTCAATGAGTTTGCAGAGTTGGGCATGATTCAGTGACTAAGGTGCACATCAAATTCAAGTTGTATTATTAAAATACAATCCTTTATGCCTGAATAGAGTCGAGTAGAATCACAGCAAAAATAGATGCGGGTTGTCAAAATTTATTCCTTTTGGAGAGGACAGGCTATTAAAGCTTATCGAAAAGGTCAATCTAAAGTTAAAAGCACAAAATGATTTGTAAAGTGAAAAAGAACTTCCTGAGGAATTTAAAATAAGATCTCACAGATATTAATTAAAAAGAAAAATTAAGTAAAAGAGAACAGTGTTTGCACAGATACTGAGACTGAGAAAAAGAGAAAACAGACTGAAATTTCAGTGTGACTGAAGAAATGAGACAAAAGACCAATGTGAAGACTGTGACAAAGTTAGAATACAGAATCCTAAAAGGGTATTTTTTCTCAAGAACTTGCTGTCTAGCGCATGACTTAGTTAGTGAGTGACAATTTTCTCTGACTATAGCAAGATAGAGAGTTTCTGAGGAACATAAATGGATGCTGGAGAATGGCTAGGAGACCACTGGATCATGTGTAGTTGAGAAATCACATAAATTTTGGACCATTTGGGGGACAATAATGACAGCAAATCTGGCTGAATCTTTGCATGGTATGTGTTGAAATTTGTGCAATAGATATAAATAGGGTACGGTGGAAGAGAAAATGAAATAGTCATGAATAACTACTACTGTCAATAACAGGAAAGAATGTTTTGGTATTGTTGTTCAGTCAGTTATTCATGCCCATCCCTTTGCCACCCCATGGAATGTGTCCCATCAGTCTTACATTCCCTGTCTCCCAGAATTTGTTCAGATTCATGTCCATAGAGTTGGTGATGCTATCTAACCCTCTCATCATCTGCTACCCACTTCTCTATTTACTTCAAATTTTCCCAGTATCAGAGCATTCTCTAATGAGACAACACTTTGCATCAGGTGGCCAGAGGAGAAAAGAACACTGAAAGATAACAAAACTTTCCAAAGAGAACTCTTGAACACATCTAAAATATAGATGCAGAAAGCACCTTTGACACAATTAAACTCTTATTTATGTAAAAGGCTGAACAGGAAGTGGGAACAGAGATGATCATCTTCAAATTAATAAAGGCCATGTATGGATAAACCCAACACTAAAATGCTTCTCCTAGGTGAAAAGTGAAAGCATGTTTCCTAAGGTCATGAAAAAGACAAAGTTTGCGACTTTCACCACTGTTATTCAGACTAATCTTGGGACTCCTAGCTACAACAATCAGTGAAGAAGAAGAAGAAAAAAAAATTACCAGCAAACTGAAAAAGAAGAGGTAAAACTGTCACTTTTTTTTTTTTTTGGACATTAGTTATTGTGTCAGAGAATCCTAAGATGGCAACAGAAAATTAATAACAATTATTTTAGGGAAGTTGTTGGATAAAAAATAAACAAGAAGAAATCTCCTTCATTCCTATAAATAACAAAAGAATACCAAAAACAAAAATTAAGGAAATAATCTGATTCACCATTGTAACAAGAAAAATAAAATACTTGGGAATAACCCTGCCTAAACAGAAAAAGGAGTATTGTGCCGGAAAGAATAAGGTATGGATGAGCCAAATAATATATGTCACATCCTTTGGAGAGGGTGCAGAGAAAAGGGAGCCCTCTTACACTGTTGCTGGGAATGAAAACTAGTACAGTCACTATGGAGAACAGGGTGGAGAATCCTTAAAAAAAACTGGAAAAATAGTGCTGCCATAGGACAGAGCAATCCCATTGCTGGGGATACACTGAGGAAACCAAAATTGAGAAAGAGATGTTTACCCCAATGTTCATTGCAGCACTGCTTACAACCGCCAGGACTTGGAAGCAACCGAGATAGCCATTGGTAGATGAATGGATAAGAAAGCTTTGGTATATATATACACAGTGGAATATTACTCAGCTATTAAAAAGAATGCATTTGAATCAGTTCTAGTGAGGTGGATGAAACTGGAGCCTATTATACAGAGTAAACAAACTCAGAGAGAAAAACACCAATACAGAATATTAACACATATAGAATTTAGAAAAATGGTAACAATGGCCCTGTATTTGAGACTGCACAAGATTCAGTTCAGTTCCGTTCAGTTCAGTCGCTCAGGCGTGTCCGACTCTCCGCCACCCCATGAATCACAGCACGCCAGGCCTCCCTATCCATCACCAACTCCCGGAGTTCACTCAAACTCATGTCCACAGAGTGGGTGATGCCATCCAGCCATCTCATTCTCTGTCATCTCCTTCTCCTCCCGCCCCCAACCTTTCCTAGCATCAGAGTCTTTTCCAGTGAGTCAACTCGTCACATGAGATGGCCAAAGTATTGCAGTTTCAGCTTTAGCATCACACAGATATAAAAAACAGGTTTTGGGGCTGAGTGGGAGCAGGCGAGGGTGGAATGATTTGAGAGAATAGCATTGAAAAGTGTATGTACCATACATGAATTAGATCACTAATCCAGGTTTGATGCATGAGACAGGGTGCTCAGATCTGGTGTACTGGAATGACCCTGACGGATGGGAAGAAGAGGGAAGTTGGAGGGGGTTCAGGATGGGGAACACATGTACACCCATGGTTGATTCATGTCAATGTATGGCTAAAACACTAAAATATTTTAAGGTAATCAGCCTCCAAATGAAATAGATAAATTAATATTTTAAAAAGGGAACAGAAATGGAATGAGAGCTATACTATACTTTGGATTGTAAAAATCAATATGTGAAAATGAGTACAATACAAAAGGAATTTAAAAATTCAGTGTCATCCCTAATAAATTACCAATGACATTTTTCACAGAATAGAACCAAAAAAAAAAAAAATCTTTACAACTTGATGGAAACACAAAGATTTTGAATAACCATGCAAACTTGAGAAAGAAAAACTGAGTTTCAGGCTCCTCACTTCAGTCTATACAAAAAAAAAAAAAACATATAGTTTTGAACATGGCATGCAATTAGCACAATATTGGGATTAAAGCCAATGGAACATAAGGAAAACCCTAAACTAATCTCTTTCCCAAATGATCACCTAATCTTTGACAAAGAAGGCAACAATATGCAATGGAAAGAAGATAATATATTTGACAAGGTAAGCTGGAAAATCCGGACAGCTAAAAGTATTAGAATACAGTTAGAAAACGACCTGGTTATTCTTCTGTGGCTGAGTCGTGTCTGACTTTTTGGGATGCCATGAATTGCAGCATAACAGTCCTTCCTGTCCCTCACCACCTCTTGGAGTTTTCCCGAGTTCATACCCATTGCATAGGTGATGCCATCCAATCATCTCATCCCTGTTTCTCCCTTCTCCTGCTGCTTTCAATATTTCCCAGAATCAGGATATATTCCAATGAGTTAGCTGTTGCCATCTCCTGTTATCAGTTCAGTTCAGTTTAGTCGCTCAGTCGTGTCCGACTCTCTGCGAGCCCATGAATCACAGCACGCCAGGCCTCCCTGTCCATCACCAACTCCCGGAGTACACTCAAACTCATGTCCACAGAGTCGGTGATGCCATCCAGCCATCTCATTCTCCGTCGTCCCCTTCTCCTCCTGCCCCCAACCTTTCCCAGCATCAGAGTCTTTTCCAGTGAGTCAACTCGTCTCATGAGGTGGCCAAAGTATTGGAGTTTCAGCTTTAGCATCAGTCCCTCCAATGAACATCCAGGATTGATCTCCTTTAGAATGGACTGGTTGGATCTCCTTGCAGTATAAGGGACTCTCAAAAGTCTTCTCCAACACCACAGTTCAAAAGCATCGATTCTTCGGCGATCAGCTTTCTTCACAGTCCAACTCTCACATCCATACATGACCACGGGAAAAACCATTGCCTTGACTAGACGGACCTTGGTTGGCAAAGTAATGTCTCTGCTTTTTAATATACTATCAAGGTTGGTCATAACTTTCCTTCCAAGGAGTAAGCGTCTTTTAATTTCATGGCTGCAATCAGCATCTGCAGTGATTTTGGAGCCCAAAAAAAACAAAGTCTGACACTGTTTCCACTGTTTTTCCATCTATTTCCCATGAAGTGATGGGACCAGATGCCATGATCTTTGTTTTCTGAATGTTGAGCTTCAAGCCAACCTTTTCACTCTCCTCTTTCACTTTCATCAAGAGGCTTTTGAGTTCCTCTTCACTTTCTGCCATAAGGGTAGTGTCATCTGCATATCTGAGGTTATTGATATTTCTCCCAGCAATCTTGATTCCAGCTTGTGCTTCTTCCAGCCCAGCGTTCCTCATGATGTACTCTGCATATAAGTTAAATAAGCAAGGTGACAATATACAACCTTGACGCACTCCTTTTCCTATTTGGAACCAGTCTGTTGTTCCATGACCGGTTCTAACTGTTGTTTCCTGACCTGCATACAGGTTTCTCAAGAGGCAGGTCAGGTGGTCTGGGATTCCCATCTCTTTCAGAATGTTCCACAGTTTATTGTGATCCACACAGTCAAAGGCTTTGGCATAGTCAATGAAGCAGAAATAAATGTTTTTCTGAAACTCTCTTGCTTTCTCCATGATCCAGCAGATGTTGGCAATTTGATCTCTGGTGCCTCTGCCTTTTCTAAAACCTGCTTGAACATCTGGGAGTTCACGGTTTACATACTGCTGAAGCCTGGCTTGGAGAATTTTGAGCATGACTTTACTAGCGTGTGAGATGAGTGCAACTGTGCGGTAGTTTGAGCATTCTTTGGCATTGCCTTTCTTTGGGATTGGAATGAAGACTGACCTCTTCCAGTCCTGTGGCCACTGCTGAGTTTTCCAAATCTGCTGGCATATTGAGTGCAGCACTTTCACAGCATCATCTTTCAAGACTTGAAATAGCTCATTGTTCATGGATCTAACATTCTAGGTTACCTTCCAATACTGTTCTTTACAGCCTTCTGTTTTAATTTCATTGCTAGACATATAAAATGAGGTTTATTTCCACTTTATGGCAACCACTTACTCTTTTCTGTAAAAATTAGTTACTAACCTCTGCTCCTTCCAACTAGCATATTAGGCACGTACCCGAAAAAGATGTCCTTTTCATAATAGGGGACTGGAATGCACAAGTAGGAAGTCAAGCAACACCTAGAGTAACAGCAAATTTGGCCTTGGAGCACGAAATGAAACAGGGCAAAGTCTAATAGAGTATTGCCAATAGAACGCACTGGTCATCACAAACACCCTCTTCCAACAACACAAGAGAAGACTATACACATGGACATCACCAGATGTTCAACACCGAAGTCAGATTGATTATATTTTTTGCAGCCAAAGATGGAGAAGCTCTATACAGTTAGCAAAAACAGACCAGGAGCTGACTGTGACTCAGATTATGAACTCCTTTAAGTCTGAACTGACAAATTCAGACTTAAATTGAAGAAAGTAGGGCACACCACTAGACTATTCAGATATGACCTAAATCAAATCCCTTATAATTATACAGACAAAGTGAGAAATAGATTTAAGGGACTAGATCTGATAGATAGAGAGCCTGAGGAACTATGGACGGAGGTTTGTGACATTGTAGAGGAGACAGGGACCAAGATCATCCCCATGGAAAAGAAATGTAAAATAACAAAATTGCTGTCGGAGGAGGGCTTACAAATAGCTGTGAAAAGAAGAGAAGTGAAAAGCAAAGGAGAAAAGGAAAGATATAAGCATCTGAATGCAGAGTTCCAAAGAATAGCAAGGAGAGATATGAAAGCCTTCCTCAGTGATCAATGCAAAGAAGAGGAAGAGGAAAACAACAGAATAGGAAAAGCAAGAAACCTTTTCAAGAAAATTAGAGATATCAAGGGAACGTTTCCTGCAAAAATGGGCTTGATAAAGGACAGAAATTGTATGGACCTAACAGAAGCAGAAGATATTAAGAGGACGTGGCAAGAATACACAGAAGAACTGTACAAAAAATATCTTGACAATGAAGATAAACACGATGTCGTGATCACTCACCTAGAGCCAGACATCTTAGAATGTGAAGTCAAGCGGGCCTTAGAAAGCATCACTATGAACAAAGCTAGTGGAGGTGATGGAATTACAATTGAGCTATTTCAAATTCTGAAAAATGATGCTGTGAAAGTGCTGCACTCAATATGCCAGCAAATTAAGAAAATTCAGCTGTGGCCACAGGACTGGAAAAGGTCAGTTGTCATTCCAATCTCAAAGAAAGGGAATGCCAAAGAATGCTCAATCCACTGCACAATTTCACTCATCTCACACGTTAGTAAAGTCATTCTCAAAATTCTCCAAGTCAGTCTTCAGTAATATGTGAACTGTGAACTTCCAGATGTTCAAGTAGGTTTTAGAAAAGGCAGAGAAACCAGAGATCAAATGGCCAACATCCGCTGGATCATGGAGAACGCAAAAGAGTGCCAGAAACACATCTATTTCTGCTTCATTGACTATGCCAAAGCCTTTGACTGTGTGGATCAGAATAAACTGTGTAACATTCTGAAAGAGATTGTTATATGAGACCACCTGATTTGCCTCTTGAGAAAACTTTATGCAGGTCAGGAAGCAACGGTTAGAACTGGACATGGAAAAACAGACTGGTTCCAAATAGGAAAAAGGAGTACATCAAGGTTGTATATTGTCACCCTGCTTATTTAACTTATATGCAGAGTACATCATGAGGAACGCTGTGCTGGAATCAAGATTGCCAGGCAAAATATCAATAACATCAGATTTGCAGATGACACCACCCTTATGCCAGAAAGTGAAGAGGAAATCAAAAGCCTCTTGATGAAAGTGAAAGGAGTGTGAAATATTTGGCTTGAAGCTCAACATTCAGAAAATGAAGATCATGGCATGTGGTCCCATCACTTCATGGGAAATAGATGGGGAAACAGTGGAAACAGTGTCAGACTCTATTTTTTTGCTTTCCAAAATCACTGCAGATGCTGATTGCAGCCAGGAAATTAAAAGACGCTTACTCTTTGGAAGGAAAGTTATGACCAACCTCGATAGCATATTAAAAAGCAGAGACATTAGTTTGCTAACAAAGGTCCGTCTAGTCAAGGCTATGGTTTATCCCGTGGTCATGTATGGATGTGAGAGTTGGACTCTGAAGAAAGCTGATCACGGAAGAATTGATGCTTTTGAACGGTGGTGCTGGAGAAGACTATTGAGTGTCACTTGGACTGCAAGGAGATCCAACCAGTCCATTCTAAAGGAGATCAATTCTGGGTGTTCATTGGAAGGACTGATGCTAAAGCTGAAACTCCAATATTTTGGCCACCTCATGCGAAGAGTTGACTCACTGGAAAAGACTCTGATGCTGGGAGGGATTGGGGGGTGGGAGGAGAAGGGGATGACAAAGAATGAGACGGCTGGATGGCATCACTGACTCAATGGACATGAGTTTGAGTGAAGTCTTGGAGTTGGTGATGGACAGGGAGGCCTGGCGTGCTGTGATTCATGGGGTCGCAAAGAGTCGGACACGACTGGGTGAATCAACTGAACTGAACTGAACTGAACCATCCTGATAGACTAATTTTTTGGTGTCACACATTGTTGTCTTTTTTATACAGTTCATAGAGGTCCCGTAGCAAGTATCACGGGGTGATTTGCATTCCCTCCTCCAGTGGATCACAATTAGTCTCTCCTTAGCACCATAGGATAGGACAAATTCCAGATAGTTTAATGATCTACATATAAGGCCAGAAACTGTAAATCAATAATATTTGAGGAAAGCATAGGTAAAATATATTGTGACATGAAATGCAGCAGCATTTTTTTTTTTACCTACCTCATTGGGTAATGAAAATAAAACCAAAAATATATAAAGAGATATAACTAAAATTAGACATTTTGCACAGGAAACCAATAAGCAAGACAGAAATGAAGTCTCATTATGGGAAAAACATTTGCAACTGAAGATAATGACAAAAGAAGAGTCTCCAACATATGGAAGCAGCTCATGTGGCTTAATAACAGAAAAAGGAACAACCCAATTGGAACAAATGAACAGATGATGAAATAGACATTTCTCCTAAAAGACATACAGATGTCCAATAACATTTGTAAAGATCAGCATCACTAAGTGTGAGAGAAAGGGAAATAAAGTCTTCAATGGTTGTATCAACACAAATTTGTCTGAATAACCATTATCAAAGAAAAAAATCCACACAAAAAATCCTGGAGAGGGTGCTGAGTAAGCAGAACAATCCTGTACTGTTGTTAGGAAAGCACATTGATAGATTAAAATGGAGAAGAATATAGGGGATCTCTTAAAAATAAGAATGAAGCTACCATATGATCAAGAAATTCCAATAATTGTCATTAATTTTCATGAGGAAAATCATAATTCCAAATGATGCACAACCTCAATATTGATGGCAGCAATATTTGCAGTATCAGGACATGGAAGCAACAGAAATATCCATTCATCTAGACAGGAATGGATAAAATGGGTTTGTACATACATCCCCGAGTCTAAAGATGGAATGAAATCAGGTAAATTGTATAGATATAGAAGGGCAGAGACAGTGTCAGATGCAATGAAGCTAAGTCAAAAGAGGAAAATAAATATCACATATTAACACAAATATGTGGGATCTAGGTAAAACCGTAATAGATGATTCTTTATGAGAAACATATAGGGACACGGTAATGGAGAAGAAATATACGGTTATCAAGGATGAAATGCCTGGTGGTGTTAGGAATTAGGAGATTACAACAGACACAGATATACTTCTGATCTATACGTGGAGCACCGTTTAGTACTGTTCAGTCCCTCAGTCGTGTCTGACTCCTTGCGACCCCATGAATCACAACACACCAGGTCTCCATCATCAACACCCGGAGTTCACTCAAACTCATGTCCATCGAGTCGGTGATGCCATCCAGCCATCTCATTCTCTATCTTTCCCGTCTCCTCCCACCCCCAATTCCTCCCAGCATTACAGTCTTTTCCAGTGAGTCAATGCGTCGCATGAGGTGGCCAAAGTATGGGAGTTTCAGCTTTAGCATCAGTCCTTCCAATGAACACCCAGGATTGATCTCCTTTAGAATGGACTGGTTGGATATCCTTGCAGTCCAAGGGACTCTCAAGAGTCTTCTCCAGCACCACCGTTCAAAAGCATCAAGTTTTCGGCGATCAGCTTTCTTCACAGTCCTACTCTCACATCCATACATGACCACTGGACAGGGAAGTCTTAATGCACTGTGGTGACCAGATTTAGATAGAAGTCAAAAACATGGAGATAGATATATGGTTGCTATTTATTCACTATCTCGTTTACTAGTCTTTATGACGTGAAGAACTGCAGTATTCCCTAGCTTTTCTTTAGGAGAAAAATTAACAAAATAAAGGAAAGCAAGTATACTCTAAAAAAAATTAAGCTTTAAAAGTATATTAACATTTTTATAAACATCATTATTCTTAATGAATCTTACATTATCTTGGAAGTCAAAAGTAGAACTGTAAATGTATACACCTTAATGACAAATGAAGTGCAAATCTCAGAATATTGCATTCAAATTCATAACACACTTATGAAGAAAACAGCAATAAAAATAAAACTGAGTGTCCATTATATTTTGCTGCATATGTGCATGTCTAATGGTTGAAAAATTTTCCCCCAAAAAAAATTACCTGAAAAGAGGTGGGGCAGAACCATCAACAATCAACTCTGTCAAGTTGACCCATACTATGTACTTGTGTATTTTATATATTAGAGTGTTTTTTCTTTTTTCGTACTTAATTCTATTGCATTGTTTTTTTTCAAATATTCATTATATTTGTCACACAACGTCTTTTACCTGTTGCCATATATTATGGGTGAATGGCAGTCTATGTGCTCTTTTAAATCTCCTTTATTTATTTAATTAAAAAAGCAATAGCTCTTCATTCACAGGAATTCATGCTTTACAAAATCTTTAACCAGTTATATTGATATGTTGAATTACATTCCCATGATGGCTGTAGGTACAACAAAATCTGAATTTTATTAAGGCATCCAGTTTAAAGGTATCTCTCTCAAATCAACTATCAGCTCAGTTCAGTTCAGTCGCTTAGTCGTGTCTGACTCTTTTTGACCCCCATGAATGGCAGCACGCCTGGCCTTCCTATCACCAATAACTTCAGTCCACCCAAACCCATGTCCACTGAGTCGATGATACCCTCTAACCATCTAATCCTCTGTCATCCCCTTCTCCTCTTGCTCTCAATCTTCCCCAGCATCACGGTCTTTTCAAATGAGTCAGCTTTTCACATCTGATGGCCAAAGAACTACAGTTTCAGCTTTAACATCAGTCCTTAAAATGCACAACCAAGACAGAGCTCCTTTAGGATGAACTGGTTGAACTTCCTGGAAGTCCAAGGGACTCTCAATAATCTCCAACACCACAGTTCAAAAGCATCAATTTTTCTGCACTCAAGTTTCTTTATAGTCCAACTCTCAGATCCATGCATGACTACTGGAAAAACCATAGCCTTGACTAGGCATACCATGGTTGGCAAAGTAATTCTCTGCTTTTAATATCCTGTCTAGATTGGTTATAACTTTCCTTCAAAGAAGTAAGCGTCTTTTAATTTCATGGCTGCAATCACCTTCTGCAGTGATTGTGGAACCTAGAAAACTAAAGTCAGCCTCTGTTTCCACTGTTTGCCCACCTATTTGCCATGAAGTGATGGGACCAGTTTCTGAGTGTTGTGTTTTAAGCCAACTTTTTTTTCTCCTCTTTCACGTTCATTAAGAGGTTATTAATTCTTCTTCACTTTCTGCCATAAGCGTGGTGTCATCTGCATATCTGAGGTTATTGATATTTCTCCCTGCAATCTTGATTCCATCTTGTGTTTCCTACAGCCCAGTGTTTCTTATGATGTAACTTACATATAAGTTAAATAAGCAGGGTGACAATATACAGCTTTGATTTACTCCTTTTCCTATTTGGAACCAATCTCTTGTCTCATGTCCAGTTCTATATATTGCTTCCTGACCTTCAGACAGGTTTCTCCATATGCAGGGCAGGTGGTCTGGTATTCCCATATTTTAAAGAATTTTCCACGTTTCATTGTGATCCATAATTCAAAGGCTTTGGCATAGTCAATAAAGCAGAAAAATATGATTTCCTGGAATTCTCTTGCTCTTTCAAAAACCGAGTGGATGTTGGCCATTTGATCTCTAGTTCCTCTGCCTTTTCTAATTCCACCTTGAACATCTGGAAGTTCACAGTTCCCATGTTACTGATGCCCGGCTGTAGTGTGTTAGATGAGTGCAATTTTGCTGTAGTTCAGCATTTTTTGGGATTGCCTTTCTTTGAGATTGGAGTGAAATCTGACCGCATCATTTTTCAGGATTTGAAATAGTTCAAATGGAATTCCATCATCTACAGTATCTTTGTTTTAATGATGCTTCGTAAGGCCCACTGACTTCACTTTCCAGGATATCTGGCTCTAGGTGAGTAATAGCACCATCGTGATTATCTGGGTCATGAAGTGTTTATTTATTTATTTATTTTTGTACAGTCTTTCTGTGTATTCTTGCCACCTCTTCTTAATATCTCCTGCTTCTGTTAGGGCCCTACAATTTCTGTCTTTTCTTGATACCATCTTTGCATAAAATATTCCCTAGTTATCTCTAGTTTCTTGAAGGGATCTCTATTCTTTCCTATTCTATTGTTTTCTTCTATTTCTTTTCACTGATCACTGTGTAAGTATTTCTTATCTCTCCTTGCTTTTATTTGGAACTCTGCATTCAAAAGGGTCTATCTTTCATTTTTCCATTTGCTTTTTGCTTCCTGTCTTTTCACAGCCAGTTGTAAGGCCTCCATATAGAGATATTTTGCTTTTTTATTTATTTATTTCCTTTTCTTGCAGATGGCCTTGAATTCTGTCTCGAATACACTGTCATAAAACTCTGTCCATAGATCATCGGGAAATATTTGTGTCAGATCTAGTCCCTTAAACCTGTTTCTCACTTCCACTGTATAGTCATAAGGGATTTGATTTAGGTCATACCAGAATGTTCTTGTGGTTTTCTCCACTTTCTTCTATTTCAGACTGAATTTGGCAATAAGGAGTTCATGATATGAGCAAAGTCAGCTCCCAGTCTTGTTTTTCTGACTTGTATAGTACTTCTGAATTTTTGGCTGCAAGTAATACAAAAGCTTCTTGATGAAAGTGAAAGAGGAGAGTGAAAAGGTTGTCTTAAAGCTCAATATTCAGAAAACAAAGATCATGGAATCTGGTCCCATCACTTCATGGGAAATAGGAAAACAGTGGAAACAGTGTCAGAATTTATTTTTTTATGCTCCAAAATCACTGACGATGCTGATTGCAGCAAGGAAACTAAAAGACACTTACTCCTTGGAAGGAAAGTTAGATACCAAACTAGATAGCACTTTAAAAAGCTGAGACATTACTTTGCCAACCAAGGTCTGTCTAGTCAAGGCTATGGTTTTTCCAGTGGTCATGTATGAATGTGAGAGTTGGACTGTGAAGAAAGCTGATCGCCGAAAAATTGATGCTTTTGAAATGTGGTGCTGGAGAAGACTCTTGAGAGTCCCTTGTATTGCAAGGAGATCCAACCAGTCCATTCTAAAGGAGATCAATCCTGGGTGTTCATTGGAAGGACTGATGCTAAAGCTGAAACTGCAATACTTTGGCCACCTCATGCGACGCATTGACTCACTGGAAAAGACTCTGACGCTGGGAAGGATTGGGGGCGAAAGGAGACTGGGACGACAGAGAATGAGATGGCTGGATGGCATCACCGACACGGTGGACATGAGTTTGTGTGAACTTCGGGAGTTGGTGATGGACAGTGAGGCTTGGCATGCTGTGTTTCCTGGGGTCGCAAAGAGTCAGACACGACTGTGAGACTGAACTGAACTCAACTGAATACAAGCAATCTGATTTCGGCGTAAACCAACTGGTGATGTCAAGTATACAACTATACAAAATAATTTTACAACTTGATTAAACCGCCATATCACCTCACCCATCAAGTACCCAGTTTAGAAAGTCCTGGCTGACCTAGATAAGGAACATTTTCAAGGACCATACACCTTTCTCCCCTCAATTTAATTCTTGTTATTATGTTAATTTTCCTTTTTATTCTTTGAATTCAGTGACAGAATGGAAAACATCATAACCTGTGGTACTCCACATCAGGGCAAAGAAAATGCAGAACTCCAGGGCCATGTTATTTCTTTTCTGTCAAGTTTGCTTATGCTCATAGATGTGTTGTGATATTCTTTAGGATGTGAGAGTAAGAAAGTTTGGTTTTGAAGTGTTTGTTACTGTTTGATAATAAGGTATGTCTCAAAATTATAATAAAAATGACAAGGAATGCCCCACTGTCTCTCTTGGGGAAATGTGAAAACTTAAAGCAAGGAGTAGAGGAAACGATAAAGCCTCAGGATTCAAGCCAATAGTACCTCAGTAAACGGACTAGGAATGATCCAAAACAATGGATAATCAAGAAGACTGCATGGCTGTCCTTGAAATAAGCCCAGGAGGATATCCTTTACATGAAATTGGCCAATTAGTTTTCTCAGGTGGTAATAATGACAAAGAAGCGAGCATGCTGCTGGAGGACTATTGTCACTACTATGTGTGACACTAGGGCAATAACAAGTCAATGTGTTCCACAGAGTAGAAATCTGAGAGCCATATTGTTTAATGAGTTGGATAGTTATAATGGTCTAAAAAAAAAAAAATTGGGGGGTGGGAGAAGACTGGGACGACAGAGAATGATATGGCTAGATGGAATCACCGAATTGATGGACATGAGTTTGAGTGAACTCCAGGAGTTGGTGATGGACAGGGAGTCTTGTCATGCTGTGATTCATGGGGTCTCAAAGAGTCGGATATGACTGAGCGACTGAACTGATCTGAACTGAAATGACCTATTAGTGTGTGTGTGTGTATGTGTGTGTGTGTGTGTGTGTGATGTCTCTCTACACTTCAAGGAAAAGGATTTTCAAGGAGGGTGGATTGGGTCCCAAGGCTAACATTACTGCCTAAGGAAAGGCTATCAGTTCTGTTTAGTTCAGTTCAGTTTGTCAGTGGTCTGACTTTTTGTGACACCATGAACTGCAGCACACCAGGCCTCTGTGTCCATCACCAACTCCTGGAGGTTACTCAAACTCATGTCCATTGAGTCGGTGAAGCCATCCAACAACTTCATCCTGTGTACCGTTATCTCCTGCCTTAAGTCATTCTCAGTATCAAAGTCTTTTCAAATGAGTTAGCTCCTCACATCAGATGGTCAAAGTATTTGACTTTAGCTTCAGTATTCGTCCTTCAATGCACAGTCAGGACTGATGTCCGTTAGGATGGACAGGTTGTATCTCCTTGAATCCAAGGGACTCCCAAGCGTCCTCACCAACACCACAGTTCAAAAGCATCAATTCTTCTGCACTCAGCTTTCTTTATAGTCCAACTCTCACATCTATACATGACTACCAAAATAACCATAGCTTTGACTAGATGGACCTTTGTTGGCAAAGTATTATCTCTGCTTTTAAAGATGCTGTCTAGGTTAGTCATAACTTTCTTCGCAAGGAGTGTCTTTTATTTCTTGGCTGTACATGTCTATAATACCCTGGACATGGAAGCAACCTAGATGTCCATCAGCAGATGAATGGATAAGAGACCTGTGGTACATATATACAATGGAGTATCACTCAGCCATTAAAAAGAATACATTTGAACCAATTCTAATGAGGTGGATGAAACTGGAGCCTATTATAGTAAGTCAGAACGAAAACCACCAATACAGTATAATGATGCATATTACGGAATTTAGAAAGATGGTACCAATGACCCTATATGCAAGACAGCAAAAGAGACAGGGATGTATAGAACAGTCTTTTGGACTCTGGGAGAAGGTGAGGGTGGGCTGATTTGAGAGAATAACACTGAAACATGTATATTATCATATTTTGAAGAGATTAACAGTCCAAGTGTGATGCATGAGATAGGGTGCTTAGGGCTCCTGTACTGGGATGAACTTGAGGGGTCAATGGGTAAGGAGGTGAAGGGGTTTCAGCATTAGGAACACATGTACACGCATGGCTGATTCATGAAAATATAGGGCAAAAACCATATACATAATTAGCCTCCAGAAAAAATTAAAAAAATTAAATAAATATATAGATAGATTCATGGTTGCAGTCACCATCTGTAGTGAATTTAGAGCTCCCCAAAATAAAGTCATCTACTTTCTCCACTGTTTCCATGTCTATTTGCATGAAGATATAGAATCGTATGCCATGATCTTAGTTTTCTGAATGTTTAGCTTTAAGCCAGCATTTTCACTCTCCTTTATCATTTTCATCAAGAGAATTTTAGATCTTATTCACTTTCTGCCATAAAGGTGCTGTCATCTGCATCTCTGAGGTTATCAATATTTCTCTCAGCAATCTTGATTCCAGCTAGTTCTTCATCCAGTCCAGCATTTCTCTTGATGTATTCTGCATATAAGTTAAATAATCACGGTGACAATAAAGCGTTGACACGCCCCTTTTCCTACTTTGAACCAGTCTGTTGTTCCATGTCCAGTTCTAACAATTGCTTCCTGAACAGAATACAGATTTCTCAAAAGGCAGGTAGGGGGCCTGGTATTTCCATCTCTGGAACAGTTGACCACAGTTTATTGTGATATACACAAAGGCTGTGGCAGAGTTAATAAAGCTGAAATATGTTTATGTTTGTTTATCTTTCTTAAATCACTTTCTGCTTCAATGAACCAGAAGATGTTGACAATTTGATCTCTGGTTCCTCTGCCTTTTAATAAAACTAGCTTGAACATCTGGAAGTTCACAGTTCATGTATTGTTGAAGTCAGGCTTGGAGATTTTTGAGTATTATTTTATTGGCTTGTGAGATGAATGCAATTGTGTGGTAATTTGAACATTCTTTGACATTGCTTTTCTTTGGAATTGGAATTAAAACTGACATTTTCCAGTCCTATGGCCACTGTTGAATTATCCAATTTTGCTTTTACATTGAGTGCAGCA
Source organism: Moschus berezovskii (assembly GCF_049115385.1). NCBI lineage: Eukaryota > Metazoa > Chordata > Mammalia > Artiodactyla > Moschidae > Moschus > Moschus berezovskii. The sequence continues at coordinate 51,586,267 of NC_142489.1, read as the reverse complement.
CTTTAACAGCATCATCTTTTAAGATTTGGAACAGCTCAAGTGAAATTCCATCATACCCATTAGCTTGGTACCAAATGAGACTTCCTAAGGGACACTTGAATTCACATTCTAGGATATCAGTGTCTAGGTGAGTGATCACACCATCGTGATTATCTGAATCGTGAAGATCTCTTTGGTACAGTTTTTCCCAGTGTTCTTGCCACCTCGTCTTAATATCGCTGTCATGGTATAAGCTGTAAATATGAGGAAATATATATTCTCATGTAAGGAAAATAGAGATTTTTACTGGTAAAAACAAAGCCCATGAGTAGTGCCAAGACTTAAACAGGACAAGTGAAATACCATTGTGTTAGGAATACAATGTCTCCATGCAAAGAAAAAGGCAATAGAGGCATTCTGTGTGTTTCTCCTTTTTATCCAGACTTCAAGGCCCTAACCAGCCCACACCAGGTACGACTTCTCTGTACACCCCTCCTGCAAAATCAAGTGGTATAGATGCCCAGACAGACTAGAATTCTTTGTTGATAAAATTGAAATGGTACATTTAGGAGAAGCCTAAACTCATATTTTGGACAAACTGCAGGAGATAGTATGGGAAAGGGAAATGTAGCATGCTGCAGTACCTAGGGTGGCAAACGGTTATGACAAGGACATTACTTGGATGCTGAGACACAACAAATACCTCACAGTAAAAGCCTTTGAATAATTCAGCCTGACGTGTTTTCCCCCATGCTTAGACCCTGGAGGGCCTTTAGGTTCCCATACCTAGGAAGAAAAGATAATTTACTTCACCCTTTTCTTGGGCTTCGTGGAGTCATTTGGGGCCAATGAATTCAGAATGACATGTACCAGTGTTATTTGAATGTAGCAGCACCATCATGATAAACAATACAATCTTCCTGGAGGTTTGTTGTATTCTACCTGGACTCTGGCATCTCTCTAGTAAAAGGCAGTACGACCCAATTGGCTAAGCGTGTTCACGGTAAGAAGCTCTTACTCCTTAAGAAGGTGACAAAAAGGAGTCTTGCAAATGTATGCTCATTGACAGATTCCGAGGTTGTATCTGATGATCACCCTTTTAGGATCACTTCATCTGCCCACTGCTCCCTTCTGTTGAGCCTTCCAACTCTAACGCCATAATCATTGACCTTTACACGATTCCTCTTCAAGAAACATAAACACATTCCTTACAAATTTATCCTCGTTTTCCTTCAATTAATAGATTTCAATGATTCTGATCAGTGAAAGCTCTTTACTTCTCAGAATACTCAACAGTGGTCTCTTTAACAAATACTTTGGCGATTTCAACCCAACGCAGCTAGATTACATGAGTATTATAACAGCCTTCTCATACAGACACTATTTAAAGTGCTACCAGCCAAGGAGTCTACAAAATGGGGAAAAAAGCTCCATGCCCTCCCCTGGCTGAACTCTTACACACTGAGTCTTCATCCTTATATGCAAATTATTATCCTAGCCTTAAAATTCATGTTGGTTCTTTTTGGCAGTTCTCACGTTTTAGACTCTAATGCAGTGTTCTTTCTATTTTCTCCTACGAATCATTTCACTATCTACTTCCACCTGCTCACCAAATCATAGAATCACAGTCCAATATAATTGCTTCATGATTCCATTTGGCAAGGGAAATGCATAGAACAACTGGCCAAAAGCTTACCATTTTAGTGCAAGATCATTCTTTCGAAACCCTGAAAAACAATGAGACATTATAATGGAACAACCTCTACAATTCTGCTCTCCCTTAATATAATATTTAGAAATGCTGGATAGAACAGCCAAATTATTGGGAAAGTAGAAGCTGGTGGAATAGGCAAAGGCCCAATCAGCGCCATTAAAACTGCCTCTACATTTAGAGCCACTGACTGAAAAATAAGAAGACACAGCTAATTTTATAGCCGAAAGACACTATACAACCAATGCTGTATAAACATGAGCATAGAGTCAGGAAACAAGGGACGATAAGCAGTCAGGTTGGTACTTGAGCCCCAAGAAACGACACATATAAGGAGATGGATATGAAGGGCTTGGAGAATCGTCACAGCATGACACATTCAGAGTGTATAATGGGTCCCAATGCCTGGGATCTGACATCAGGAAGATGAGTCCACTCTGCTGGTGAAAGCTTGGAATGAAGCTGGTTTGTAATGAACAGTAAGGCTCTAAGAAACTTGAATTCCACAAGTGAAGAACATGTACACATCTATTTGTTTCTGAAACAAGGCAGAAGAATCGGAGTGAATCTGCTCAGAATGATGGCCAGTTCCCAGGACCATCACTATGTGTATCTCATACCCCAAACAACACTCAACACATACTCTAGTTCTTCTTGCTCTATAGGTGCTCCCATCTGGGGTTAATTTTCCATTCCTGGAGAAGGAAACAGTAACTGACCAGTATTCTTGCCTAGAGAATCCCATGGATGGAGAAGCCTGGTAGGCTACAGTCCACGGGGTCTCAAAGAGTCAGACACGACTGAGTGACGGAATGGAACGGAACGGAGACAGGGAAGAGAATGAACTCAGGACAAACAGAATCAGTTCAGACTCAGCCCTCAAGAGTTCCGCTCCCGAAACCTGGGAGAAAAGTCCCAACTTCAAGTCGTATTATTGGACACTGAGAAAAATAGCCCTATAATACCTGTCAGTGGAACTACGCCCACTATCTCCAACCCCATGTCCTTCCTATATGAACACTGCCAGAACACACTGGGGTGTCATAGAACGCCCACTCTTGTCATGTCCAGCTCTCAAACCAAAGTCACAGGGCAAGTGTATATTACACAGACTGGCCATATGTAAAGCCACCACCTTTTCCATAAGAGTCATTGCTTCAATTCACCTTTTTCACAAGGAGAAAGGTAAATTGAGAAGTCTTGCCTGTTTGATTCCAATGGAAAAAAAAGAGGAAGAAAAACAAAAAAAGGAATATATCACACATGAAATAGAGAAATCATTTAACAGATACAGTTTGAAGCCTGAGTAACAAGAATGCAAAATCAGATAGAGAAAAATGCAGATGGACAAAGTAAACATTTTAACAAGAAATGAGAAATAATATAGAATAAAAGCGTTCATGAAGAATAAAATAATGAAATAGAAAACACATTAGAAGGAAATAATAGAGAAAAAGTGACACAGAAGAATGCGTTTGTACCCTGGAAGATTCTATAGTGAAAAACACCGAAGCAGAATTGCAAAAAGATGAGCAAATTTACAGATAAAGACCAGTTTAAATAATCTCTTTGACAATATAAAAATAGCAGCATTGCGATATTTGGGGTCTCAGAAAGGAAGAAATAGAAAGCAGTTTATATGATATAGATAAAATTATGGCTGATCAGTTCCAAAACCTGAAGAAAGAAAGAAACTTAGTAATCTAGGGAGATAAAGAACAGAGAGTTTCAGAAAGTTGAATGGAGACTGAAATGAAAACATATCAAAATTAAATGGAAAGTTGAAAAGAGAGTGAAATGGAATAAGGAAAAAGAAAGTACACAAGAGAAATCCACAAGGTTATCAGCTGACTCATGATTTCTGAAGTGGGGTTGCAGTGGGCCTTCTTAGGATTGGGAATTGATGTTGGATTTGTTGGCTACTCATGGAAGACTTTGGGGCCTGACAAGGCCCATGCTGACCATGCTCGTATTGCCAGAAGTCCATTGATGAAGATCTGTGGTTTGATCCTTTGCAATACTACCTTAAGCTAACTGAGAGAATCACGGGTTGTGAGGGGGTCAGGAGGTGAGACCTGAAGTATGGACTCCAGGACACTCACCTTTCCCAAATGGGAAAACTCAGGCTCACGCAGGCCGACTGCAGAGCCTGGATTCGGATCATGCAGGTAGCAGCTGGCAGGCTGAGACTTGAGATTGGGGTCTTAATGTGTACCAGCCTTGCTCAAAGGAGCTGTGGTTATACCCTGAGAGTCCTTGGTGACTCTGATGGAGGCAAGGCACCTTTGTTGGAATCATCCTTCCCTGAGTCCTGCCACCACCAGATATCCTGCTGCTCAATCAGTTTGAAATCACCTGAGATCTTCACTCCCAACCCTCATCCTAGGAAGCCCTGTCAGTCGGTAGGGGTTTCTCTCTGGTGTCCTACTGCAGTTTTGTGTTGACTTTGGCATATTCTGTAAATTTGCATATTCACTGCTTAGCCTTTCTCCACCGCCACTCAGGCAATGCTGGAAGTGGCTTCAGTCTAGTTGGAGATACTACTGAGCAGATGTTGGAGGAAATGGAGTGGTATCTCAAAATGCAAGCCATTGTGCCTGCTGATGTTATCTCCCACATTGCAGGACACAGCATCTTCAGCTCCTGAAATGTGAGTGTTGCCTGTTTACTTTTGTGTCCCTGTGTTTTGCATATGTGTTTAGATGTGTTACATGTGTTTGTGTCAACTGTATTTGTGCCTGCTTATCTGTGTGAGTATGTCCAACCCACTAAAGACACATAGATGAAAACCAAGGATGTGAGATGTGAAGCAACTAGAAAAGGAGATGTCCACAGACTTGCGGAGAATGGTCAATGTATCTCGTGGTAGCACAGTCCTGAAGAGGAATGAGGAAATGATGGTCATTGATAACTGGACATTGATAACTGGAAGATGGCTCCTCAAATCTGGAATTACCTAAGAGACAGAAACATGCTCAACATCTCTGCTCTGTCGTGGGGTGTGTTTCTACTTGGAAATGGGATTGGAGAGTTTGAAGAGTCACCCAGAGTAAATCAAGTATGGTGGGGCTTTGAAACCATTGCTTGTGGACCCATCAGTCTTTGAGACATGTACTGGCCTGTGGAAATGGAGGTCATGGTAGTAGGACCTACGATTTAGGAGAGGCCAAGTTTCTTTGAAAATGTGTAGAGTATGGGAGAAGGAAGCCCAGATGCTGAACCAGCTGCAATGGAGAAACTTTCCGCACATGTGAGAAACATACAGGGGAACATCCTGGCTGGTGTGTTGCCTAGCATCAGCCAGGACACTCCCTCACATAGTGTGGTACACACTGGGACTTTGTGAGAAAAATGATCTCCTAAAATATTTGCGTAGTTAACATCGGAAGTTTGATTATGCCCAAATGGACTGATTTTTCTTTCCTCTTGATGAACGAAGGTGCCAGAAATCAGTTTTACACAGTCTACATAACTTACCTACCGTTCATGTATAAAATATGAAATATATATTATTTTCTTTGATTTAATTAATTTGTTTTAATCTTTAATTTAATGATTTAATTAATCTGTTTTAATCTTTACAATTTTGTAGGGTTTTTCTGCCTTACATTTATATGAATCAGGCTGCGGCGTATATATCCCACAACACATGAATCCATTTCCACCTCAATCCTCACCCATTCTTCTACATAATTTAAGAAAAGCAGTGTTGAATGTCCTGCTTCATGTATTGAGTTTGCACTGATCATCTATTCGACATATGGTAATAAACATATTTCAATGTGGTTCCCTCATATTTTCCCACCTTCGCCTCCTCCCTCATAGTCTAAAAACTGTTTTACCTCTGTGTCTCTTTTTACGAAAGACTCGTAGTTTCTGCATTCCAAATTCCACTAGTTCAGTTGCTAAGTCATGTTGGACTCTTTGCAACCCCATGCACCGCAGCACACCAGACCTCCCTGTCCATCACCAACTCCAGGAGTTTACCCAAACTCATGTCCATTGAGTCGGTGATGCCAATCAGCCATCTCACCCTCTGTCGTCCCCTTTCTCTCCTGTCCTCCATCTACTCATATCAGAGTCAATAATTATTATTATTTCTTTATCGACAAGGCATAAACTCAATCTTTTCCTATGTATTATTTCTTCACACAAGGATAGCCAAAGTATTGAAATTTCAGTTTCAACATCCGTCTTTACAATGTATATTTAGGGTTAGTTTCCTTTAAGATTGATGGGGTTGATCTCTTTGCTGGACAAGGGTCTCTCAAGACCCATCTTTCGCACCCAGTTGCAAAGCCTCAATTCTTTGGCACTCAACCTTCTTTATCATGAATCTAGCACATCCGTACATGTCTACGGGTAAAACCATAGCTCTGACTATAAGGACTTTGTTGCCAAGGAGATGTCTCTGCTTTTCAGTACATTCTCTCTAGGCTTATCATAGCTTTTCTTTCAGGAGAAGGGATTTTTCTTTTCATGGATGAGATCACTGTCCCCAGAGATTTTGGAGCCGAAGAAAACTGTCTCTATTTTCATTTTTACCCTTTCTTTTTGCCAAAACATTGCTATTCTTTGTCCTGCCTCATTTCATACACCAACGCCAACCATCCCCATTGCACCAGGTATCTCTTTACTCTGTTTTTATATTCCAGAACCCTATAATTAAATGAACATCTTTTCTCGGTGTTATTTCTAGAAAGACTTGCAGGTCTTCCTAAAAACATTAAAGTTCCCTGGTAACATAGGTGAAAAATTGAAAAGCAGAGACTTCCATTTTTAATGTAGGAAATTCTGCACCGGGGGTTCATGTTCAAGAAAGAGAACTCCTTACTCCTTGTAGGAAAAATAACTCTCCTGATTTTCAACTGTGAAGTGTAGAAAATTCTATATGTAATGTAGGAAAAAAATCTTCATCAAATATTCATATGTAAATTGTAGAGAATTGATATTTCAAATAGGAATATAGGCATTGATTTCCCTATGTGAAATAAGAAATTCCATATTTCAAGTAGTAAAGGTGGCAAATGTACAGGTGATGTGAAACAAAAAGACATTTTTTCACTCTCTTCTTTTACTTTCCTTAAGAGGCTTTCAGATTTTCCTCATTTTCTGTCATAAGAGTAGTTTCATCTACATCTTTGCAGTTATTGATATTTTCCATGCAGTCTTGATTCCAGCTTCTGCTTCATAAAACACATATTTCTCATGATGTGTTCTGCATGTAGTTAAATAAGTAGGGTGACAACATAGACTTGACCTACTTCCATGCCTTGTTTTAACTGATGTTTTCTGACATGCATATAGGTTTCTCAAGAGAAAAGTCAGGTGGTCTGATATTCCCATCTCTTGAAGAATTTTCCACAGTTTATTGTGATCCAGAGAGTCAAAGGCTTTGGCATAGTCAATAAAGCAGAAATAGATGATTTCTGGAACTCTCTTGTATTTTCAGAGATCCAGCAGATGTCTGCAATTTGATCTCTGATTCCTCTGCCTTTCCCAAAACCAGATTGAACATCTGGAAGTTGACGGTTCACATATTGTTGAACACTGCCTTGGAGAATTTTGAGCATTACTTTATTAGCACATGAGTTGAAGGCAATTGTATAATAGTTTGGGTATTCTTCGGCATTGCGTCTCTTTGGGATTGGAATTAAAACTGACCTTTTCCAATCCTTGGCCATTGCTGAATTTTTAAAAATGGCTGTAGCAGCGAGCTGTGGCTGTGTGGCATTTAAGCAGCCAGCTGTCAAGAGGAGATATCCCACATCCTACATAAGTTGCAGAGGCTGTTCTTTGCTGTAGGAGCAGTGAACAGCTACTCCACACCAAAGTAAGAGAACCCCCAGTAGGTGGTAGATGCTGAGAGAGGGCATTCGAGGGCCGAAAGATGGAAACCACCATCACAGAAACCTAATCAGTCCATCACATGGACCACAGCCTTGTGTAACTCAGTTAAACAAAGACATGCTGTGTAGGGCTACACATGAAAGGCATCCATACATATCCACTGGGAAAATACCTGCTTTACCTATATGAAACTTGGTCTACAAAGTGATATCTCTGCTTCTAAGAATATTGTGTCTAGGTTTGTCATAGCTTTTCCTCTTGGGAGTAAGAGTCTTTTATTTTCATGGCTGTAATCACGGTCCCCAGTGATTTTGGAGCCCATGAACACTGTCGCTGTTTCCATTTTTAACCTTTCTCTGCAAAACTCTACCTTTACCGTTTGTTCTGCATCACTTTGTACCCCAAATCTAAACTTCGCTGTTACTCCACATATAGCTTGACTTCCTGTTTTTACATCACAGTCAGCCATGGTGAAAGGACATCTATTTTTGGTGTTTATTTTATAAATTCTTGGAGGTTTTCCTAAATCTATTAAAGTCCCCTGGTGACTTTGATGGTAAGGAATTGAAATACAGAAACTTGCATTCTTCATCTACAAAATCTACACCCAGATATTCATACAAAATTAGGGAATTCCACGTTCACAGTAGCAAACATAACCATCCTGAATTTCAAATGTGAATCATAGAGAATTCCAACTTTCAAATAAAACTGACACCTAGATTTTCATATGTGAAATTTAGAGAATCATATAGGAAAATCTACACCAAGATACGTATATATGAAATATAGACAATTTATATTTTGTTTAGAAGTATTTCCCCTGGTTTCCATATTTGAAATACAGGAATTCCATATTTCAAGTAGTAAATCAACATCTGGATATTCAGTGAAATAAAAAAAAAATTCATATTACATGGAAGAAGTTTGTGTATCTACAGTTCATTTATTCATAATTTTTAGTAATTATTTATTTATTTACGGCTGCACTGAGTTTTCATTGCTGTGCACAAAGTTTCTCTAGTTGCAGTAATTTGGGTTAATCTTCACTGCAATGAGCTAGATTCTCATGGCAATGCCTTCTCTTTCGGAGCATAAGCTCTAGGGCTCTCAGGTTCAGTAGTTGGGCGCACACAGGCTTATCTACTTTGGTAGTATGTGAGATCTCCTCAGACCAAGATTCAAACCCATGTCCCCTGCATTGACAGATAAATTCTTAAGCCACTGGATCCCTGAAGGAGTCCAACAGGCTTTTTTTTTTTTTTTTTTTAGTACATTAAAAAAATATTTATTTAATTGGGGATTAATTATAATATTAAACTGAGTTTTCCATACATTGACATGAATCACCCATGTGTTTACATTTGTTCTTCATGTGAACATACCTTTCACCTCACTCCCATCCCAAACCACCAGGTCATCCCAGTGCACCAGCCCTGAGCACCTTGTCTCATGTATCGAACACGAACTGGTGATCATTTTTACATATGATCATATACATGTTTCAATGCTGTCCTCTCAAATCAACCCACTCTCGCCTTCTCCCACAGAATCCTAAAGACTGTTCTACACATTTGTGTCTCTATTGCCGTCTCGCCTATAGTGTCACTGATATCATATTTTGAAATTCCATTATATGCATTAGTGTACCGTAGTGATGTTTTTTGTTCTGACTTACTTCTGTCTGTGTAATAGACTTCAGTTTCATCCACCTCATTAGAACTGATTCAAATTAAATCTTTTTAATGACTTAGTAATATTCCTTTGTGTATATGTACCAAAGATTTCTTATCCATTCTTCTGCCAATGGACATCTATGTTGCTTCCATGCCCTGGCTATTATAAACAGTACTGTGATGAACATTGGGGTACACGTGTCTCTTTCAATTCTGGTTTCATTGGTGTGCATGTCAGGTAGTGATACCGCTAGACCATATGGCAGTACTGTTTCCAATTTTTTAACTAATCTCCCCAATGTTCTCCATAGTGTCTCTACTAGTTTGCAGTCCCACCAACAGTGTAAGAGGGTCCTCTTTTCTCCACTCCAGTAGAGAAATTATTTTGTGTATATTTTTGGGTAGTATACATTCTGACCGTCCTGAGATGGTTCCTCATAGCTGGTGTCATTCTTTTACACGTGGATGACCAGTTTTCCTAGCGCCACTTGTTTCAGAGACTTTTCTCCAGTGTATATACTTGCCTCCCTTGTCAAAGAGAAGTTGTCCTTTGAATCATCTATACTTTATCTTTGTGCCAGTACCATACAGTCATGATGATTACAGCTTTGTTGTATAGCCTGAAGTCAAGCAGGTTCATTCCTCCAGGTCCATTCGTCCTTCACAAGATTGCTTTGGTTATTATAGGTTTTTGGTGTTTCCATACAAATTGTGACATTATTTGTAAATAGTTCTGTGAAAAATACCGTCGGTAGCTTGATAGGGATTGCATTCAACCTATAGATTGCTTTAGGTGGTATAATCATTTTCACTATTTTGACACTTCTAAACCAAAAGAGGAGAGTGAAAAGGTTGGCTTGAAGCTCAACATTCAGAAAACAAAGATCATGGCATCTGGTCCCATCACTTCATGGGAAATAGATGGAAAAACAGTGGACACAGTGTCAGACTTTATTTTTTTGGGCTCCAAAATCACTGCAGATGCTGATTGCAGCCATGAAATTAAAAGACGCTTGTTCCTTGGAAGGAAAGTTATGACCAACCTTGATAGTATATTAAAAAGCAGAGACATTACTTTGCCAACTAAGATCCGTCTAGTCAAGGCTATGGTTTTACCCGTGGTCATGTATGGATGTGAGAGTTGGACTGTGAAGAAGGCTGATCGCCGAAGAATCGATGCTTGTGATCTGTGGTGTCGGAGAAGACTCTTGAGAGTCCCTTATACTGCAAGGAGATCCAACCAGTCCATTTTAGAGGAGATCAATCCTGGATGTTCATTGGAGGGACTGATGCTAAAGCTGAAACTGCAATACTTTGGCCACCTCATGCGACGAGTTGACTCACTGGAAAAGACTCTGATGCTGGGAAAGGTTGGGGGCGGGAGGAGAAGGTGACGACGGAGAATGAGATGGCTGGATGGCATCACCGACTCTGTGGACATGAGTTTGAGTGTACTCCGGGAGTTGGTGATGGACAGGGAGGCCTGGCGTGCTGTGATTCATGGGGTCGAGGAGAGTCGGACACGACTGAGCGACTGATCTGATGTGATCTGAAACCATAAACATGGTATATTCCTAACATCTGTTTATTTCCCCTTTGATTTCTTTCATCAGTGTTTTTTAGTTTTCTATATATAGGACTTTGGTTTCTTTAGGTAGATTTATTCCTAAGAATTTTATTTTTTTCATTTCAATGGTGAATGGGAATGTTTCCTTTATTTATCTTTCTGTTTTCTAATTATTAGTGTATAGGTATGCAGGAATTTCTAGGTGCTACTTTTATATCCTGAAACTTTGCTATGTTTATTGCTTAGCTCTAGCCATTTTCTGATGGAGTCTTTAGGGTTTTCTAAGTAGAAGATCAAGATATCGTCAAAGAGTGAGATTTTTCATTCTTCTTTTCCAATAGGGATTTCTTTGATTTCTTTTTCCTCTCTGACTGCTGTTGCTAAAATTTCCAATTCTGTGTTTAATAGTAGTGATGAGAGAGGGCATTCTTGTCTTGTTCCTCACTTTAGGGGGAATGCTTTCAATTTTTCACCATTGAGAATCATCTTTACTGTGGCTTTGACATACGTAACTTTTATTAAGTTCAGGTATATTCCTTATATTCCTTCTTTCTGGAGGGTTTTTTTTTTGGGGGGGGCCATAAATGAATGGTGAATTTTGTCAAAGACTTCACTGCCTCTTTAGATAATCATATGGTTTTTATCATTTAATTTGTTAATATGGTGTATTACATTGACTTGCAGATATTAAAGAATACTTGGATCCCTGAGATAAAGCCCACTTGGTAATGAAATATGATCGTTTTAAAATGGTTTTGGATTCTGTTTGTTAGGATTTTTTTAAGGATTTTTGCTTCTATGTCTATCAGAGTTAGTGGCATGTAGTTTTCTTTTCCTAAGTCATTTTTGGTTTTGGTGTTAGGGTGTTGGTGGCCTCATAGAAAGAGTTTGGAAAATTCCCTTTATCTGCAAATTTCTGGAAGAATTTGAGTAGAGTAAATGTCCAGTTCAGTTCAGTTCAGTCACTCAGCCATATCTGACTCTGTGCCCCCATGAAGCACAGCACGCCAGGCCTCCCTGTTCATCAGTAACACCCAGAGTTCACTGAAACTCATGTCCATCGAGTTGGTGATGCCATCCAGCCATCTCATTCTCTGTCGTCCCCTTCTTCTCCTGCCCACAATCCCTCCCAGCATCAGAGTCTTTGCCAGGGAGTGAACTGTTCACATGAGGTGGCCAAAGTATTGGAGTTTAAGCTTTATTATCAGTCCTTCCAATGAACACCCAGGACTGATCTCCTTTAGAATAGACTGGTTGACTCTCCGTGCAGTCCAAGGGACACTCAAGAGTCTTCTCCAACACCACAGATCAAGAGCATCAATTCTTCGGCGATCACCTTTCTTCACAGTCCTACTCTCACATCCATATATATGACCACTGGAAAAACCATAGCCTTGACTAGACGGACCTTGGTTGGCAAAGTAATGTCTCTGCATTTTAACATGTTATCTATATAAAGTACTATAACTACTTCAAAAATGATAGAAGTCAAAATAATTCTCAAACTTGTAATCTAGTGTATAGAAATGAATGTAAGGGAATGATAAGGAATAGATAAAAAGTTTCATTAATAAAAACATGAATAAAGTAAAAAAAATCTAACAATTTCTCTAGAGTTACTGTGAGCTTAGTGGTGTCAGATCAGTGTCAGATGGTTTCTTTTTCCAACCCTTGGACTGCAAGGAGGTCCAACCAGTCCATCTTAAAGGAGATCAGTCCTGGGTGTTCATTGGAAAAACTGACGCTAAAGGTGAAATTCCAATACTTTGGAAACATCATGCTAAGAGTTGACTCAATGGAAAAGGATCTGATGCTTAGAGAGATTGGGGGCAGCAGGAGGAGGGAATGACAGAGGATGAGATACCTGGATGTAATCACTGACTCAATGGACATGAGTGTGAGTAAATCCCGGTAGTTGGTGATGGACAGCGAGGCTTAGCATGCTGTGATTCATTGGGTCACATAGAGTCGGATACTACTAACCAACTGGACTGAAGGACAAACTAACTGACTTGTTATCAAAAGCTATTGTTGTCCTGAATTGCACATTTTCTGCATTAACTTCAGATTTTCAATTTATTGCACCTGTCAATTCTAGGCTAGTTCACCCTTCTTGCTAATTTTTTACTTCCTTATTTGCAATTTTCTTCCCTGACAAGTTTACACGTGACCAGTTTGCACCATAACACTAGAGGTCAGCAGGCCCTTATATGACCTCACTTGCTCAGTGGTGCAGTGGTGAGGGTAGGACATTGAAAATAAATACTGATGCGATATATGGGTCGGGGTGCTTAAGGTAGATGGACCAGAGTGGGCCTCCCACTGCAGTAGGTGACATGGACTTTCTCGGTTCACACTGCTCAGGGTCCTGAGTGATCCGTGAGGGCATTGCCCAAAATGGGCTTTGTGTTTCATGCCCTTTCCATGTCTACGCCACTCAGGCTCTTAGGTGCTCTGCAAGGGAACTGGACATGATCTGTTACATGCTTTGTTTCCTTCCCAGATCCAAATTGCTCAGGCAACTCTGTGGCAGGCAAGGTACTGTCTAAGTTAGGCCATACATCTTATGTACCTATCAGGTCCCAGCCACTTGGTTTGTTGTAGGGTAAGGGAGTAAGAGAAGTCAAGGTTCAGGAAAAGAATGAGACTGGCACTTTTCAGGAACAGATCACCTTTAATTTATCAAGAAAAAGCAGCAGTCATATTAATGAGCTGCTGCACAAACCCAATAAAATTGTATGCATATATATAGGCAAATATGTGGAAAGTCACTGTCTTAAGGGAATCTGTTCTTCTCCAAGATTGTTTGGAGTAGTTATCACTTAAATGGCTGGGTCAAGGAATTTTGGAGATCAGGCATAGGCTGGACCTGCTGGAAGCTGGGTGTAATCAGCCTTAATGTCCATTTTTTTTCTTCAGGTGAGAGAGTTCTTTGCTTTTCATAGAATGGTAGGGATGACCTGGAGGGGAGTTTTAACTCCAGGCTGTTTTCAGCCATGTAAATTTCCTTCATTATTGGCTTTTCCAGAAGGACAATTTACAAGAATTCCGTGTGTCTCCAGAGGGGTGATGAACTCATATTTTTACCCTCCTTGCCTATGGGAACTGAGCATGAACCCAGGAAGACATGGTTACCAATTGGCAACCTGCTCAGAGCTTGGTGGGAGATTGGGTCTCTGGGGCTGATATAACAGCAGCCTCGTGCCTTCTGCCTCTGTCTGATGCAAACATTCCTCTCTGCCTCCTTGGAGGAAAGGTCCATAAATGGCAACCTGTTTGCACATCTTTGATATTTTGTAATGTGCAATCTTTGTTCTGTGATTGTCTGTTTTCACTATGTGGCCATAGAGACTTCTCTCAAGAAAGGTCCTTTTTTTGAATTTTTGTCTCTGGTGTTCCCATAGTTTAGGTTGCTACATCACCTTAGCTCTGTCAGATCATCCTCACAGCATTAAAGCTGGGTCCTTATCATAGGGCAGATTATAGAGCCCAGGCATCCCTCCCAGGTCCACCTCAATGATGGTGGACAGGAGTATCTGAGATGTTTCTCCACTGGTAATTACCGTTAGGTACATTTGCTTTTGTTTTTCTTTCCCTTGGTTATGTTGGTCTAAGCGATCCCAGAGTTCTCCACTGTCACTGTCCTGAGAGGGTTTACAATTATCTGCAAGCTCTCCTCGTTTAAAACTTCCTCTCCGAGACCAACCTCAGCCCCTAAATATTTTGTCTTTCTTTGTGTCTCTTTATTTTTCCCTACCTCCTTTGGAAAAAACATTTTGACTTCTGGGTAACTTGGACCAGTCAACAGTGTTCCCAGTTTATTTTCTGGAAGTTCTTCCATGTGCAGTCGATGCTTAGATGATTTGCTGGTGAGAGAGTGGTCTTGTCCTCCTATTGTTCTGATATTTTGGAACCAACTGTCATCCTGCAAGACCAATTTTATTAACTGAAATGCTGTTGTTCTTCAGCGACTAAGCCATATATGAATCTTCGTATCCCCTTGGACTCTAGTACATCAGTCCTCTCTGCCCCTCACTGTCTCCCATTGTTTCTCTGAGATCATGTCCTATGAATCGCTGATGTAATCCAAAAGTCTCATCCTCTCTCACCCACTGATCCTCCTGCTTTCAACATTTTCTAAAGATCAGGGTCTTTCCTATTGAGTCAACTCTTTGCCTCAGGTGGACAAAGCTTTGGGGTTTTATTTTCAGCATCAGCCCTTAAAATAAGTCTTCAAAGTTGATTTTATTTACAATTCATTTGTTTGGTATTCCTGAAGTTCAAAAGAATCTCACAAGTCTTCCCCAGCAGAGCAGTTCACAATCAGTAATCCCTTGGTGTTCTCACATCTGTACATACTTTTGGAAAGAACAGAGATATGACTCTACAGGCCTCTTTGGGCCAAGTCATGTTCTAGTTTTTAAAGACACTTTCTAGCATCGCTTGATTAGCATGTGAGATGAGAGCAACTATGGTGTAGTTTGAGCATTCTTTGGCATTACGTTTCTTAGGGATTGGAATGAAAACTGAACTTTTCCAGTCCTGTGGCCACCACTGAGTTTTTCAGATTTGCTGACATATCGAATATAGCACTTTCACTGCATCATCTTCCAGGATTTGAAATAGCTCACCTGGAATTCCATCACCTACACTAAGTTTGTTCTTAGTGATTCTTAATAAGGCCCACTTGTCTTCACATTTTAGGATGTCTGGCTCTAGGTGAGTGATCACATCTTCATGATTTTCTGGGTCCTGAAGATCTTTTATGTACAGTCTTTCCCATTCTATTGCTTCCCTCTGTTTCTTTGCATTGATCACTGAGAAAGTCTTTCTTATTTCTCCTTGCTACTCTTTGGGACTCTACATTCAAATGGGTATCAATTTCCTATTCTCCTTTGCTTTTCACTTCCCTTCTTTCCGCAGCTATTTGTAAGGCCTCCTCAGACAGCCAATTTGCTTTTTTGATTTCATTTTCTGGGGGATGATCTTGATTCCTGTCCCCTGTACAATGTCATGAACCTCCATCCATAGTTTATCAGACACACTCTCTGTCGGATCTAGTCCCTTAAAACTATTTCTCACTTCCACTGTATAGACCTAAGGGATTTGACTTATGTTATACATGAATGGTATAGTGGTTTTCTCCACTTTCTTCAACTTCAGTCTGAATTTTGCAAAAAGGAGTTCATGATCTGTTCCACAGTCAGCTCCTGGTCTTGTTTTTGCTGGCTGTATAGAGGTTCTCCATTTTTGACTGAAAGAATAAAATCAATCTGTTTTCAGTGTTGAACATTTGGTGATGTCTTCTCTCTGTCATTTTTTGCCAGATTAATAAAAATGGCTTAAATTTCCTTTGTCCCCCCAAAAAAAAATGGAATAATTTCAAATACTAATGGTATTTAAATGACATTTACCATAGACTTATAGCATATTTTACTTGAGGATCATAATTTCTACGACTATGTAAGTTTTTAAAACTACTAATGGAAGGGGATTATTTGATACTATTTACATTTTATGAATAATAAATCCATTTTTCTTCATTTTTCTGATCTTCATTGAAAGAGTTACGAAATAATTTTTCCCATTTTGGTTTTAGTTTCAGTTCTTTTTTTATATATAGTTCCATTTTTATTTTATTTATTGTTTTTTCATTTTATTTATTTTTTATTGGAGGCAAATTACTTTACATTAATATATTGGTTGGTTTTGCCATACATTGACACGAATCTGCCCTGGGTGTACATGTGTTCCCCTTCTTGAACCCCCAGCCCAACATCCTCTTCCCCATATCCTCCCTCCAGGTCATCCATGTGCAGCAGCACCAAGCATCCTGTATCATTCGTCGAACCTGGACTGGTGATTCATTTCACATATGATAATGTACATGCTACAATGCCATTCTCTCAAATCATCCCACCTTCACCCTCTCCCACAGAATCCCAAAGGCTGTTCTATACACTTATGTCTCTTTTGATGTCTCGTGGGAAATAGATGGAAAAACAGTGGAAACAGTGTCAGACTTTATTTTGGGGGGCTTCAAAATCACTGCAGATGCTGATTGCAGCCATGAAATTTAAAGACGCTTACTCCTTGGAAGGAAAGTTATGACCAACCTAGATAGTATATTAAAAAGCAGAGACATTACTTTGCCAACAAAGGTCCGTCTAGTCAAGGCTATGGTTTTTCCAGTGGTCATGTATGGATGTGAGAGTTGGACTGTGAAGAAAGCTGATCACGGAAGAATTGATGCTTTCGAACTGTGGTGTTGGAGATGACTCTTGAGAGTCCCTTGTACTGCAAGGATATCCAACCAGTCCATTCTAAAGGAGATCGATCCTGGGTGTTCATTGGAATGACTGATGCTAAAGCTGAAACTGCAATACTTTGGCCACCTCATGCGATGAGTTGACACACTGGAAAAGACTTTGATGCTGGGAAAAGTTGGGGGCGGGAGGAGAAGGGGACGACAGAGAATGAGATGGCTGGATGGCATCAATGACTCTGTGGACATGAGTTTGAGTGAACTCCGGGAGTTGGTGATAGATAAGAAGGCCTGGCGTGCTGTGATTCATGGGGTCGCAGAGAGTCGGACACGACTGAGCAACAGAATTGAACTGAACTGATACAGGATTAAGGCTACCATTATTCTAAATTCCATATATATGCATTAGTATGCTGTACTGATGTTTTTCTTTCAGGCTGATTTCACTCTGTATAATAGGCTCCAGTTTCATCCACCTCATTAGAGCTGACTCAAATGCATTTTTTTGATGGCTGAAAAATACTCCATTGTGTATATATACCAGAGCTTTCTTATCCATCCATCTGCAGATGGACATTTATGTTGCTTCCATTTCCTTGCTATTATAAACAGTGCTGCAATGAATATTGGAGTACATGTCTTTCTTTCAATTCTGGTTTCCTCAGTGTGTATGCCCAGGAGTGCGATTGCTGGATCATTTTTTGAGGTATCACCACACCGTTCTCCATAGTGACTGTACTAGTTTGCATTCCCACCAACAGTGTAAGAGGGTTCCATTTTCTCCACACCGTCTCCAGCATTTATTGCATGTAGACTTTTGGATAGCAGCCATTCTGACTGGTGTGAAATGGTATCTCATTTTGGCTTTGATTTGCATTTCTCTGATTTTGAGGGGTGTTGAGCATTTTTTCATGTGTTTGTTAGCCATCTTTATGTCTTCTTTGGAGAAATGTCTGTTTAGTTCTTTGACCCGTTTTTTGATTGGGTCATTTTTTTTTCTGGAATTGAGCTGCAGGAGCTGCTTGTATATTTTGGAGATTAATTCTTTGTCAGTTGTTTCATTTGCTATTAATTTCTCCTTTTCTGAAGACTGTCTTTTCACCTTGCTCATAGTTTCCTTTGCTGTGCAGAAGCTTTTTATTTAAATTAGGTCCCATTGTTTTATTTTTTCTTTTATTTCCAGTATTCTGGGAGGTGGGTCATGGAGGATCCTGATGTGATTTATGTCGGAGAGTGTTTTGCCTATGTTCTCCTCTAGGAGTTTTACAGTTTCTGGTCTTACATTTAGATCTGTAATCCATTTTGAGTTTATTTTTGTGTGTGGTGTTAGGAAGTGATCTAGTTTCATTTTTTAACAAGTGGCTGACTAATTTTCCCAGCACCACTTGTTGAAGAGACTTTCTTTTCTCCATTTTATATACTTGTCTCCTTTGTCAAACTTTAGGTATCCATAGGTGCGTGAATTTAATTCTGTGCTTTCTATTTTGTTTCATTGATCTATATTTCTGTCTTTATGACAGTACCATACTGTCTTGATGACTGTGGCTTTTTAGTAGAGCCTGAAGTCTGGCAGGTTAATTCCCCCAGTTCCATTCTTCTTCCTCAAGATTGCTTTGGCTATTCAAGGTTTTCTGTATTTCAAAAAAATTGTGAGATTATTTGTTCTAGATTTGGGAAAAATATCGTTGGTAGCTTGAAAGGTATTGCATTGAATGTATAAATTACTTTGGGTAGTATACTCAATTTTTCTATCTTTGTTCTTCTAATTCACGAAAATGATATATTTCTCCATTTATTAGTGTTCTCTTTGATGCAAGGAGATCCAACCAGTCCATTCTAAAGGAGACGGATCCTGGGTGTTCATTGGAGGGACAGATGCTAAAGCTGAAACTCCAATACTTTGGCCACCTCATGCGACGAGTTGACTCACTGGAAAAGACTCTGATGCTGGGAAAGGTTAGGGGCCGGAGGAGAAGGGGACGACAGAGAATGAGATGGCTGGATGGCATCACCGACTCTGTGGACATGAGTTTGAGTGTACTCCGGGAGTTGGTGATGGACAGGGAGGCCTGGCGTGCTTTGATTCATGGGGTCGCGGAGAGTCAGACACAACTGAGCGTCTGAACTGAACTGAACTGAACTGATTACTTTCACTATTATTTTATAGTTTTTTATGTACAAGTCTTTTGCTTCCTTAGGTAGACATATTGCTGAGTATTTAATTTTTTTCATTGCAACAGTGAATGGAATAGTTTCCTTAATTTCTCTTTCTATTTTCTCATTATTAGTGTATAGGAATGAAAGGGATTTTTGTCTTGATTTTATATTCTGCAACTTTATTGTATTCATTGGTTAGCTCTAGTAGTTTTCTGTTAGATTCTTTAGGGTTTTTTGTGTAGAGAATCATGTCATCAGAGAATACTGAAAGATCCACTTCTTCTTTTCCAAGTTGTATTCATTTTATGTATTTTTCTGCTCTGATTGCTGTAACCAAACTTCCAGAACTATGTTGAATAGTAGTGGTGACAGTGGGTACCCTTGTCTTGTCCCTGATTTGGGGGGAAATGCTTCCAGTTTCTCACCATTGAGGATAATGTTCGCTGTGTATTTGTCATATATAGCTTTTATTATGTTGTGATATGTCCCTTCTATTCCCACTTTCTGGAGGGTTTTTATCATATGGATGTTGAATTTTGTCAAAGGCTTTCTCTGCATCTATTGAGATAATCATATGATTTTTATTTTTCAGTTTGTTAACATGGTGTATTACATTGATTGATTTGTGGATATTGAAGAATCCTTGCATTCCTGGGATAAAGCCCACTTTGTCATGATGTATGATCTACTTAATTTGTTGTTGGATTCTGATTCCTAGAATTTTGTTAAGGATTTTTGCATCCATGTTCATCAGTGATATAGGCCTGTAGTTTTCTTTTTTTGTGGGATCTTTACCAGGTTTTGGGATTAGGGTGATGGTGGCCTCATAAAATGCATTTGGAAGTTTCTCTTCCTCAGCAATTTTCTGAAAGAGTTTCAGTAGAATAGGCATTAGATCTTCACTAAATTTTTGGTAGAATTTAGCTGTGAAGCCCTCTGAACCTGGGCTTTTGTCTGCTGGAATATTTCTAATCGCAGCCTCTAATTCCGTGCATGTGATGGGTCTGTTAAGACTTTCTATTTCTTCCTGGTTCAGTTTTGGAAGGTTTTACTATTCTAAGAACTTGTCCATTTCTTCCAAGTTATTCATTTCATTGCCATATAATTGCTGATAGTATTCTCTAATATTCCTTTGTATTTCTGTGTTGTCGGTTGTGATCTCTCCATTTTCATTTCTAATTTTATTGATTGGGTCCTTCTTCCTTTGTTTCTTGATGAGTCTGGCTAGTGTTTTGTCAATTTTATTTAGCTTCTCGAAGAACCAGCTTTTGGCTTTGTTGATTTTTGCTATGGTCCCTTTTGTTTCTTTTGCATTTATATCTGCCCTAATTGTTAGGATTTCTTTCCTTCTACTAACCCTGGGGTACTTCATTTCTTCCTTTTCTAGTTTCTTTAGATGTAGAGTTAGGTTATTTAGTTGACCTTTCTCTTTTTTCTGGACGTGTGCCTGTATTGCTATGAACTTTCCCCTTAACACTGCTTTTACAGTGTCCCAGAGGTTTAGGGTTGTTGTGTTTACATTTTCATTCATTTCTATGCATATTTTGATTTCTCTTTTGATTTCATCTATGATTTGTTCATTATTCAGCAGCGTGTTGTTCAGCCTCCATATGTTGGCATTTTTAACAGTTTTTCTCCCATAATTGAGATCTAATCTTACTGCATTGTGGTCAGAAAAGATACTTGGAATGATTTCAATTTTCTTGAATGTACCAAGGTTATATTTAAGGCCCAGGATGTGATCTATCCTGGAAAAGGTTCTGTGTGCCCTTGAGAAAAAGTTGAAATTCATTGTTTTGGGGTGAAATGTCCTATAGAGATCTATTAGGACTAACTTGTCTATTGTATCATTTAAAGTTTGTGTTTCTTTGTTAATTTTCTGTTTAGTTGACCTATTCATAGGTGTGAGTGGGCTATTAAAGTCTCCCACTATTACTGTGCTATTGTTAATTTCCTCTTTCATACTTGTTAGTAATTTTCTTACATATGGCAGTGCTCCTATGTTGGGTGCATAAATATTTATAATTGTTATATCTTCATCTTGAATTGATCTTTGATCATTATGTACTTTCCTTCTTTGTCTCTTTTCATAGTCTTTGTTTTAAAGTCTATTTTATCTGATATGAGTACTGCTACTCCTGCTTTCTTTTGGTCTCTATTTGCCTCGAATGTCTTTTTCCAGCCCTTCACTTTCAGTCTGTATGTGTCCCTAGTTTGAAGTGGGTCTCTTGTAGAGAACATATACGGGGGTCTTGTTTTTGTGTCCATTCAGACAGCTTTTGTCTTTTGGTTGGGACATTCAACCCATATACGTTTAAGGTGATTATTGATAAGTATGATCCCATTGCCTTTTTCTTTATTGTTTTCAGTTCGAGTTTATATACCCTTTCTGTGTTTCCTGTCTAGAGAAGATCGTTTAATATTTGTTGGAGAGCTGGTTTGGTGATGCTGAAATCTCTCCGCTTTTGCTTGTCTGTAAAGTTTTTGATTTCTCCTTCATAATTGAATGAGATCCTTGCTGGGTATAGTCATCTGGGCTGTAGGTTACTTTCTTTCATAACTTTAATATGTCTTGCCATTCCCTCCTGGCCTGAAGAGTTTCCATTGAATGATCAGCTGTTATCCCTATGGGGATCCCCTTGTGTGTTATTTGTTGTTTTTCCCTTGCGGCTTTTAATATTTTTTTCTTTGTGTTTGATCTTTGTTAATTTGATTAATATGTGACTTGGGTTATTTCGCCTTGGGTTTATCCTATTAGGAACTCTCTGTGTTTCTTGGAATTGGCTGATTATTTCCTTCCCCATTTTAGTGAAATTTTCAACTATTATTTCCTCAAGTATTCTCTCATGGTCTTTCATTTTGTCTTCTTCTTCTGGGACTTGTATGATTCCAATGTTGGGGTATTTAACATTGTCCCAGAAGTCTCTAATATTGTCCTCATTTCTTTTAATTTGTTTTTCTTTTTCCATCTCTGTTTCATTTATTTGTACAATTCTATCTTCTACCTCACTTATCCTGTCTTCTATCTCCGTTATTCTACTGCTTGTTCCCTCGAAAGTGTTTCTGATCTCATCTATTGCATTGTTCATTGCATATTGACTCTATTTTCCCCTCTAATTCCTTATTAAACATTTCTTGCATCTTCTCAATCCTTTTCTCCACTTTATTTATCTGTAACTCCTTTTTGCTTTCCACATTTTGAATCATTTTCACAATTAAAATTCGAAATTCTTTATCAGGTAGGTTCCCCATGTCTTCCTCTTTTGTTTGTGTTGGTGGGCATTTATCCTGTTCCTTTACTTGCTGGGTGTTTCTCTGCCTCTTCATCTTGCTTATATTACTGTGCTTGGGGCTGCCTTTCCGTCCTCTGGCAGTTTGTGGAGTTCTCTTTATTATATAGTTACCTCGTTGTGTGGGGTTGGATGGGTGACTTGTCAAGGTTCCCTAATTTGGTTTGCTTGTTTCAGTGTTCTGGTGGGTGGAGCTGGATTTCTCTCTGGATTGCAATGGAGAGTCCAGTAATGAGTTTGAGATGTCAGTGGTTTGGGGTGGCTTTGGGCAGTCTGTATGTTGACGCTAAGGGCTATTTTCCTGTGTTGCTGGAGAATTTGTGTGGTATTTATTTCACTGAAACTTGCTGACCCTTCGGTTGTGCCTGGTTTCAGTTTATGTATGGAGGCATTTGATGGGCACCTATCAATTAGTGTTCCCTGGAACAGAAGGTCTCTGGTGTTCTCAGGATTTGGCCTTAAGCCTCTGCCTCTGGTTTTCAGTCTTATTCTTGCAGTAGGCTCAAGTCTTCTCCCTCTGTTACCTCCAAGGCAGTTCCTTCTATTGTAAAATCTCTTCTGTTTGCTGGTCTCTTCAGTGTCTAATTCCCATCCTCCTGACACCAGGGGCTGGTGGTGGACACCGGCTCACCTGCTCGGTCCTGCCGTGGGGAGGGAGGAATGCTGCTAACAAATATCACTGGCATCTGTGGGGAGTGCTCACAGTGTCTCGACTACTGTGGGAATGCGCCCGCTCGCAGAGTGTGTGTTTTCCCTGTTTATGCTGCTCAGGCTCTCGGTTGTCTGCCAGGTGCTGTCCGTGGCCGGCGCTGGGTTGCATGTACTTCCCAGGTCTAAGCGACTCAGGTTCAGGTCCGCGAGTACTCCACAAAAGCTCACACTTGGATGGGCCTGTGTTTTGTGCCTTCCCCGGTCTGAGCAGCTCAGGTGACCAGGGGTTTGGCGAGCGTGGTCGCTATGGCTTATCGCCTCCCTGGTCCCTGCTGCTTGGTTTTCTATGTGTACAACCAGAGCACTTTCTCAGGCAAATATTGACTGGCCCAAATCCAAGAAGTCTTGGTTAGCAAGGAAGCCTGACTGCAGCTTGGTATGGGAAGCCTATCTGGGGCCGCAGCTGTCCCTTCCAACACTGGTTGCCCTCCATGCCTGTCCCGGCGGGAGCTGGTGGATGGGCCTCCCACAGCCGGATTGCTTTGCTCAGTCCTTTGTTCTGTGAGAGGGACTGGAAGAGTATTAGGATGGGGCTTTTCGCTGCACAGTCTTCTTTGGTCCTGTTAGAGCGCTCAGCTTGCCCTCGGGGTGTTCAGTCCCTGTCGTCTCTCTAAGCACTGCCGTCACGCCTCCCTGCCCAGCCCCCACCTGCTAGTGGTGGGTGCGCGCATCTGCACCACTTCTCCACTCAGAGTTTCCTCTGGGCACTTAGTCTGTGGGCTTTAATTATTTATGTCTCTTTTCTCCTAGTTTTGCGGCCCTCTGAGGTTCCAAGCCTACCCACAGAGTCGCCTGTGTTTCCAGGTGTTTCGAAACTTCTCTCTTATTTTTTTTAAGCCTCCCTTCCCAAGACGGAGCTCCCTTCCTCCCTCTTTTGTATCTCTTTTTCTTTTATGCTGTTTCCTACCTCTTTTCGAAGTCTATGGGCTGCTTTTCTGGGTGCCTGATGTCCTCTACCGGTATTCAGAAGTTGTTTTAAGGGATTTACTCAGTGTTCAAGTGTTCTTTTGCTGATTTTGTGGGGGAGAAAATGGTCACCCTGTCCTATTCCTCCAACATCTTCTCATGCTCCCCTTAGTTTCAGTTTGATCATAACCATATTTTGAACGAGGTTATCCTCACATTTAGTAACAATCAAAAGAAGAGTTTATCATAAAAAAAATGTCTCTACAGTATCTTTATTATTCCGAGATAAGAAGAAGAAGCATATTAAAGCAATGGGTAATATTGATGATCATAACTCTGACTTCAGTTCTGAAATTAGAGGAGCAAATGTATTTTCAGACTGCAGGAGTTTAACTGTGCCATTCATACTAAAGTGTTCTACCATTCAGACAGTTGTTGATACAAGTGCCCTAACTTGATATTATTTCTCTTCTCCATCATCAGTATCAGTTAGACCACAAGAAAATATTGTGATACATCAACCTGTTATTTCTCTTATTGATTTTTTAATGGAAGGGTAATACTTTTAAAGCCTCTGACTGTGTGGATCACAATAAACTGTGGAAAATTCTGAAAGAGATGGGAATACCAGACTCCTGAGCTGCCTCTTGAGAAACCTGTATGTAGGTCAGGAAGCAACAGTCAGAACTGTACATGGAACAAGAGACTGGTTCCAAATAGGAAAAGGATTACGTCAAGGCTGTATATTGTCAACTTGCTTCTTTAACTTATATGCAGAGTACATCATGAGGATTGCTGGGCTGGAGAAAGCACAAGCTGGAATCAAGATTTCTGGGAGAAAATCAATAACCTCAGATATGCAGATAACACCACCCTTACAGCAGAAAGAGAAGAAGAACTCAAACGCCTCTTGGTGAAAGTGAAAGAGGAGAGTGAAAAGGTTGGCTTGAAGCTGAACCTTCAGAAAACAAAGATTAAGGCCTCTGATCCCATCATTTCCTGAGAAATAGATGGAAAAACAGTGGAAACTGTGTCAGACTTAATTTTTTGGGCTACGAAATCACTGCAGATGCTGATTGCAGTCATGAAATTAAAAGACGCTTACTCCATGGAAGGAAAGTTATGACCAACCTCGATAGTATATTAAAAAGCCGACACATTACTTTGCCAACCAATGTCCGTCAAGTAAAGGCTATGGTTTTTGCCGTGGTCATGTATGGATGTGAGATTTGGACTGTGAAGAAAGCTGATCGCCGAAAATTTGATGTTTTTGAACTGTGGTGTTGGAGAAGATTCTTGAGAGTCCCTTATACTGCAAGGAGATCCAACCAGTCAATTCTAAAGGAGATCAATTCTGGGTGTTCATTGGAAGGACTGATGCTGAAGCTGAAACTCCAATATTTTGGCCACCTCATGTGACGAGTTGACTCACTGGAAAAGACTCTGATGCTGGGAAAGTTTGAGGACAGGAGGGGAAGCGGACAACAGAGAATGAGATGGCTGGATGGCATCACCGACTCTCTGGACATGAGTTTGAGTGAACCCTGGAGTTGGTGATGGACAGGGAGGCCTGGCGTGCTGTGATTCATGGGGGGCGTGGAGATTCGGACACGACTGAGCAACCGAACTTAACGGAACTGAATTGAATCATTTTACCGAATTTTGCTGTATTCAGTCAGAACTCAAAATAAATCAGGCATAGATATACCTATATCCCCTCCCTTTCGGAACACCCTCATATCTCCCTCTCCATCTCACAATCTAAGTTGAGCATTTTCACTGGGTGTCACTTAGCAGCTGCTCTAAGTCAAATGGCTGCAATATCTACTTGACATACTTTGGCAGCTATGTCTGCTTCTATTTTGCAGTACCACATCGTAACTCCATTATGCAAAGGTGATTTTGGACTGACGGTGGAAACTTCTACCTTTCCAGGTGTGTAGGGTAATGTGCCAGCAATTACAAATCTTTTCCTAAACTACAACAGGCAGGCCATTCATATTTCCCTGAATTTTGCAAGAATTCCGTGTGTCTCCAGACGGGCGCTGAACTCATATTTTGACCCTCCTGAACTATGTGAACTTTTCAAGAATGCCATGTGTCTCCAGAGGGGTGCTGAATTCATATTTTGACCCTCCTGACCTTTGTGAACTGAGCATGAACCCAGGAAAATATGGTTAGCAACTGAAAGCCTGCTCAGAGATTGGTGGCACATGTGGTCTCTGGGGCTGATATAAAAGCAGCCTCATGCCTTCAGCCTTGGTCTGATGCAAACATTCCTCTCTGCCTCCGTGGAAGACAGGGTCATGAATGGAAGCCTGTTTCCACATCTTTGATATTTTGTAAAAGACTCTTGAGAGTCACTTCGACTGCAAGGAGATCCAACCAGTTCATTCTAAAGGAGATCAATCCTCTGTGTTCATTGGAAGGACTGATGCTAAAGCTGAAACTTCAATACTTTGGCCACCTCATGAGAAGTGTTGACTCACTGGAAGACTCTGATGCTGGGAGGGACTGGGGGCCGAATGAGAAGGGGACAACAAAGAATTAAATGGCTGTATGGCATCACCGACTCTATGGACATGAGTTTGAATGAAGTCCTGGAGTTGTCGATGGACAGGGAGGTCTGACGTGCTGTGATTCAGGGGTCTCAAAAATTCGGACACGAATGAGCCAGTGAACTGAAATGAACTGAACTGAACGTCCAACATTTGGTTCTTTGAGTGTCTGTTTTCCCTATATGGTCATAAAGAATTATCTCAATAAAGGACTTTTTTTGCATTTTTGTCTCTGGTGTTCCCATGGATTAGGTTGCTACGTCACCTTAGACCTGTCAGATCACCCTCAGACCATTAAAGCTGAGTCCTTATCATAAGGCAAGTGATACAGTCTGGGCATCCCACCTAGGTCCACCTCAATGATGGTGGACAGGTGTATCTGATTTTTTTCCCTGCTGGAAATTACAGTTATGCACATTTGCTTTTGTTTCACTTTTCCGAGGTTATGTTGCTCTAAGCGATCCCAGAGTTCTCCACTGTCACTGTCCTGAGAGGGTTCACAATTGTCTGCAAACTTCTCCTCATTTACAACTTCCTCTCCAAAACCAGCCTCAGCCCCTAAATACTTTGTCTCTCTTTGTGTCTCTTTTATTTTTTCCTACTTCCTTTTCAAAGGAAAATATGTTTGACTTCTGGGTATCTTGGGCCATTCAACAGTGTTCACAATTTTTTGTCTGGAAGTTCTTCCATGTGCAGTCTATGCTTAGATGGATTTGTTGGGGAGGGAGTGGTCTTGTCCTCCCATTCCTCTGATATTTTGGGACCAACTGCCATCCGTCAAGACCCATCTTATTAACTGAAATGCTATTGTTCTTCAGCCACTAAGACATGTTTGACTCTTTGTATCCCCTTGGACTCCAGCACAAGAGGCCTCTCTGTCCCTCACTCTCTCCCATAGTTTCCCCAAGATCATGTCCTTTGAATCGCTGATGCTCTCCAGATGTCTCATCCTCTCTCACCTACTGATCCCCCTGCTTTCAGTACTTTCTATAGATCACGGTCTTTTCTAATGAGTCAGCTCTTTGCCTCAATTGGACAAAGCTTTGGGGCTTTATTTTCAGCATCAGTCCTTCCAATGAGTCTTCAAAGTTGATTTTTTTACAATTCGTTTTTTGGTATTCCCGCAGTTCAAAAGAATCTCACAAGTCTTCCCCAGCAGAGCGGTTCACAGTCAGTAATCCCTTGGTGTTCTCATATCTGTACATACCTTTAGAAAGACCAGAGATATGACTCTACAGGCCTCTGTAGGTCAGTCACGTTTTAGTTTTTAAAGACAGTTTCTAGCAACGCATGATTAGCTTTTGAGATGAGAGCAATTATGCTGTACTTTGAACATTCTTTGATATTGCCTTTCTTTGGGATTAGAATGAAGACTGACTTTTCCAGTCCGGTGGCCACTGCTGAGTTTTCAGAATTTGCTGGCATATTGAGTGCAGCACTTTCACAGCATCATCTTCCAGGATTTGAAATAGCTCAACTGGTATTCCATCACCTACTCTAGCTTTGTTCATAGTGATGCTTCCTAAGGCCCACTTGCCTTCACATTCCAGGATGTCTGGCTCTAGGTGAATGATCACACCATCGTGATTTTCTGGGTCCTGAAGATCTTCTATGTACAGTTCTTCTGAGTATTCTTGCCACCTCTTCTTTATATCTTCTGCTTCTCTTTGGTTCCTAACATTTGTGTCCTTTATTGAGCCCACCTTTGCATTAAATGCTGCCTCAATATTTCTAATTATCCTGCAGATATGTCTAGTCTTTCCCATTCTATTGCTTTCCTCCATTTCTTGGCATTGATCACTGAGGAAGTCTTTCTTGTTTCTCCTTGCTATTCATTGGAACTCTACATTCAAATGAGTATAAATTTCCTTTTCTCCTGTTCTTTACACTTCCCTTCTTTCACAGCCATTTTTAAGGCCTCCTCAGACAGCCATTTTTCTTTTTTGCATTTCTTTTTCTTGGGGATGATCTTGATTCCTGTCTCCTGTACAATGTTATGAACCTCCACCCATAATTTATCAGGCACCCTCTCTGTCAGATCTAGTCCCTTAAAACTGTTTCTCACTTCCACTGTATAGTCATAAGTGAATTGACTTATGTAATACATGAATGGTATAGGGGTTCTCTCCAATTCCTTCTATTTCAGTCTGCATTTGCAACAAGCAGTTCATGATCTGTGCCAGAGTCAGCTCCTGGTCTTGTTTTTGCTGTCTGTATAGAGATTCTCCATTTTTGACTGAAAAAATAAAATCAATCTGATTCCAGTGTTGAGCATTGGGTGATGTCTTTTCTCTGTCATTTGTTTGTCCAGATTAATAAAAATGGCTTAAATTATATTTTGACCAAAAAATAATTGGGGAAATTTTAAATCCTAAAGGTATTTAAATGATATTTACCATAGACTTATAATATATTTTACTTGAGGATCATTATTTCTACGACTATGTAAGTTTTTAAAACTACTAACGGAAGGGGATTATTTGATACTATTTATGTTTTATGGTTAAAGGAGTCCATTTTTCTTTGCTTTTCTGATCTATCTTGGTTGAAAGAGTTATGAAATATTTTTCCCCCTTTGGTTTCAGTTCTATCATAACCATATTTTGAACAAGATTATCCTCACATTTAGTAAGAATCAAAAGAAAAGTTGATCAGAAAAATGTCTCTACAGTATCTTCATTAATCCAAGATAAGAAGAAGAAGCATGTTAAA
Source organism: Moschus berezovskii (assembly GCF_049115385.1). Classification (NCBI taxonomy): domain Eukaryota; kingdom Metazoa; phylum Chordata; class Mammalia; order Artiodactyla; family Moschidae; genus Moschus; species Moschus berezovskii. The sequence goes on along the minus strand of NC_142489.1, from coordinate 51,556,885 downwards.
GCAATGAGTAATGTGGATGGTCCTAATTCTGATTTCAATCCTGGAACTAGAGAAGTGAATGTATTTTCAGCCTGGAGAAGTTTAAGTGTGCCATTCATACTATAGCGTTCTGCCATCCAGATAATTGTTGATACAAGTGCCCTAACTTGAAATTATTTTTCTTCTCCACCATCAATATCAGTTAGACCACAGGGCATACTGTGATACATCACCCTGCTGTTTCTCTTTTTTTTTTTTTTTTTTTAATGGAAGGGTAATTGTTTTACCGAATTTTTCTGTACTCTGTCAGAATTCAAAATAAATCAGGCATAGAAATATATATATATATCCCCTCCTTTTCGGAATACCCTCCCATCTCCCTCTCCATCCCACAATCTAGGTGGAGCACTGTTCATGGTGTTTCACCTAGCAGCTACTATACGCCAAATGGCTACAGTGTCTATGTGACATACTGTGGCAGTTATGTCCACTTTTATTTTGCAGTACCATATTGTATCTCCATTATGCAACAGTGATTTTGGATTGAGGGTGGAAACTTCTACCTTTCCAGGTGTGTACGTTCATGTGGCAGTCCATGACAAACCTTTCCCTAAAATAAAACATGAAGCCCATTCATGTTTCCCAGTACCGGAGATCTCTGATACATTGTTGCCTCTCTTTCTAGGTCAATACATCAATCGTCTTCATTATTTAAAAATCATTCTAATACAACTGGTGTACGAAATAGGTGTCAGATTATGCACGATACTAAAGATTAAATTAATGTTGGGAGATGTCAACAAATTCCTACAATTCGCTTATTTGAAGAATAAAGTTATATGCTCATTTTCATAGTGTCAATTTCACTTTGAAATAATTAAGAGTAAATGAGCATTTCAGTTCCTGGATATTTTGTTCTGCTTTAATATAAAATTTTCTGTTCAAGGAAACATTCAATACGAATCATAGGTACATTACACCTAATGAATTGTTTGAAGAAATAGAAAATGTAAACAATGTAAAAGACAAATGTAAATAAATTGACTTGTGAAATCATCCAGGCAGAACTGACTGGGTGTCTAAGATAGGATGGTATGGGGGAGGGATCAGATACAAATCAAATTTAGAAACAACAAATGAGCATATATATATGAATGCTTTCTCAGTTTTATTATATTATACCAGTCATTGCAAAGAAAGCTAACAGGTTAGGCAGAAAGTTTCCTGCATTAAAAAAAAAATGTGTTTCACTTGAAAATATAGATGTAGCCTACTCGATAATCATGATCACTATCATACTATGATGGGATGCCAATGATAACATGACATAGCCAAAGATTACACCACAGTCAGCAAAAGATAGGCATTTTACAAGTTCTATTAAAAAGGGTCATTCTTGCTCTGCTCTCCTTATGTCATGCCTTTATTTCCTCCCACCAACACACCACCCTATATTTCCTCATGTATATTTTGATGTTGCTTTGTTGTTCCTGAAAAGATAGACTTAAATCCTTGTGGTGAATGCAGCATCTCAGCAAGGTAATCAGTTCTTGGAAGACATGACATTACTTTCCATTACAAGCTTCATTATCTGTTTCACAGAAATTCTAGAGCTACAATCAGGCAACATATTTTCAGTCATAATAAGCCACATTTCACAACTTTTCCTAAACACTTACTTGGGAATGTAAAGAACCTGTTTTCCTTCCTATCAAGTTGACCACAGATGTCCAATTCTTCTATGTGTTGTATCTGTACCCAAGTTGCCTTATGTATCTTTCACATCAGCTAAGACATCAGTTCAGTTCAGTTCAGTTCACTCGCTCCGTTTCGTGCCTGACTCTCCGCGACCCCGTGAATCACAGCACGCCAGGCCTCCCTGTCCATCACCAAATCCAGGAGTTCACTCAAACTCATGCCCACAGAGTGGGTGATGCATCCAGCCATCTCACTCTCGGTCGTCCCCTTCTCCTCCCACCCTCAACCTTTCCCAGCATCAGAGTCTTTTTCAGTGAGTCAACTCATCGCATGAGGTGGCCAAAGTATTGCAGCTTCAGCTTTAGCATCAGTCCTTCCAATGAACACCCAGGATTGATCTCCTTTAGAACGGACAGGCTGCATCTCCTGGCGGTACAGGGGACTCTCAAGAGTCTTCTCCAACACCACAGTTCAAAAGCATCAATTTTTCGGCGATCAGCTTTCTTCACAGTCCAACTCTCACATCCATACATGACCACGGGTAAAACCATAACCTTGACTAGACGGACCTTGGTTGGCAAAGTAATTTCTCTGCTTTTCAATATATTATCAAGGTTGGTCATAATTTTCCTTCCAAGGAGTAAGCGTCTTTTAATTGCATGGTTGCAATCAGCATCTGCAGTGATTTTGGAGCCCCAGAAAATAAAGTCTGACACTGTTTCCACTGTTTTTCCATCTATTTCCCATGAAGTGATGACATGGTGCTTGCCAAATGAAGTATTTTAAGTATTTCCTGAATTAGCAATAAAAGGTGCTAAACAAATTAGCAGTCAAAAGCTATATACATTACTCAACAACATCCCATAGCCTCCAACATTACCATCATTCAGTTCAGTTCAGGTTGAGTTCAGTCCCTCAGTCGTGTCAAACTCTTTGAAACCCCTGAATCACACCATGCGAGGCTTTCGTGTCATTTACCAACTCTCGGAGTTCAATCAAACCCACCTCCATCGAGTCGGTGATGACATCCAGGCCTCTCATTCTCTGCCGTCCCCTTCTCCTCCTGCCCCCAATCCCTCCCAGCATGAGAGTCTTTTCCAGTGAGTCAGCTCTTCGCATGAAATGGAAAAAGTATTGGAACTTCAGCTTCAGCATCAGTCTTTCTTATGAACATCCAGGACTGATCTCCTTTAGAATGGACTGATTGGATCTTCTTGCAGTCCAAGGGACTCTCAAGATCTTTTCCAACACCACAGTTCAAAAGCATCAATTCTTTGGCTATCAGCTTTCTTCACAATCCAAGTTTCATATCCATACATGATCCCGTGAAAAAATATAGCCCTGTCTAGACGGACCTTTGTTGGCAAAGTAATGTCTCTGCTCTTTTATATGCTATCTAGGTTGGTCAGAGATGTCCTTCCAAGGAGTGATCCTCTTTTAATTTCATGGGGGCAATCAGCATCCGCAGTGATTTTGGAGCCCAAAAAATAAAGTCTGACACTGTTTCCACTGTTTCCCCATCTATTTCCCATGCCGTGATGGGACCAGATGCCATCATCTTAGTTTTCTGAATGTGGAGTTTCAAACCAACTTTTCCACTCTCCGCTTTCACTATCATCAAGAGGCTTTTGAGTTCTTCTTCACTTTCTGCATAAGGGTGATGTCATGTGAGGGTATTGATATTTCTCCCAGCAATCTTGATTCCAGCCAGTGCTTCTCCCAGCCCAGTGTTCCTCATGATGTACTCTGCTTAGAAGTTAAATAGGCAGGATGACAACATACAACTTTGACACACTCCTTTTCCTATTTGGAACCAGTCCGTTGTAACATGTTCAGTTCTAACAGTTGCCTCCTGACCTGCATACAGGTTTCTCAAGAGGCAGGTCAGGTGGTCTGGTATTCCCATCTCTTTCAGAATTTTCCACATTTGTTATGATTCCCACAGTAAAAGGATTGGCATAGTCAATGAAGCAGAAATAGATGTTTTTTCTGGAACTCTCTTAGTTTTCCCATGATCCAGAGGATGTTGGCAATTTTATCTCTGGTTTCTCTGCCTTTTCTGAAACCAGCTTGAATATCTCGAAGTTCACATATTGCTGAAGCCTGCCTTGGAGAATTTTGAGCATGAATTTACTAGTGTGTAAGATGAGTGTAATTGTGAAGTCATTTAAACATTCTTTGGCAATGCCTTTCTTTGGGAATGGAATGAAGACTGACCTTTTCCAGTCCTTTGGCCACTGCTGAGTTTTCCAAATTAGCTGGCATATTCAGTGCAGCACTTAAACAGTATCATCTTTCAGGATTTGAAGTAGCTCAACTGGAATTTCATCACCTCCACTAGCTTTGTTCGTAGTGATGCTTTCTAAGGCCCACTTGCCTTCGCATTCCAAGATGTCTGGCTCTCGGTCAGTGATTACACCATCGTGACTATCGTGGTTGTGAAGATCTTTTTTGTATAGTTCTTCTGTGTATTCTTGCCACCTGTTCTTAATATCTTCTGCTTTTCTTAGGTCCATAATATATCTGTCCTTTATCCAGCCCATCTTTGCATTAAACGTTCCCTTGGTATCTCTAATTTACTTGAAGTGATCTCTTGTATTTCCTATTCTCTTCTTTTCCTCTATTTCTTTGCACTGATCACTGAGGAAGGCTTTCTTATTTCTCCTTGCTCTTCTTTCAAACTCTGTATTTAGATGCTTATATCTTTCCCTTTCTCCTTTGTTTTTTACTTTTCTTCTTTTCACAGCTATTTGTAAGGTTTCTTCAGACAACCATTTTGCTTTTTTGCATTTCTTTTCCATGGGCATGGTCTTGGTCCCTGTCTCCTATACAATGTCAAGAACCTCCGTCCAGAGTTCATCAGGCACTCTATCTACCATATCTAGTCCCTTAAATCTATTTCTGACTTCCACTGTATAATCATAAGGAATTTGATTTAGGTCACATGTGAATGGTGCAGTGGTTTTCCCTACTTTCTTCATTTTAAGTCTGAATTTGGAAACAAGGAGTTCATGATCTGAGCCACAGGCAGTTCCTGGTCTTATTTTTGCTAACGGTATAGAATTTCTACGTCTTTGTCTGAAAAGAATATTATCAATCTGATTTCAGTGTTGACCATCTGTTGATGTCCATGTGAGAGTCTTCTCTTGTGTTGTTGAAAAAGGGTGTTTGCTATGACCAGTGCTTTCTCTTGGCAAAACTCTGTTAGCCTTTGCCCTGCTTCATTCCCTGCTCTAAGGCCAAGTTTGCCTGTTACTCCAGATGTTTCTTGACTTCCTACTTTTTACATTCCAGTCTTCTATAATGAAAAGGGCATCTTTTTTTTTTAGTATTAGTTCTAAAAGTCTTGTAGGTCTTCATAGAACCATTCAACTTCAGCTTCTTCAGCATTACTGGTTGGTGCATAGCCTTGGATTACTGTGTATTGAATGGTTTTTCTTGGAAATGAACACGTTTCATTTTGTCGTTTTGGAGACTGCATCCATGCACAGCATTTCGGACTCTTTTGTTGACAATGATGGCTCCTCCCTTTCTTCTAAGGTATTCCTGCCCACAGTAGCAGATATAATCATCTGAGTCATCTGAGTTAAATTCACCCATTTAGTCCATTTTAGTTCACTGATTCCTAGAATGTCTGCATTCACTCTTGCCATCTCATTTGACCACTTCCAGTTTGCCTTGATTCACGAACATTACATTCCAGGTTTATGCAATATTTCTCTTTGCAGCATCGGACCTTGCTTCTATCACTAGTAACATCTACAACTGGGTACTGTTTTTGCTTTGGCTCCATCACTTCCCTCTTTCTGGAGTTTTTTATCCACTGATCAACAGGAGCATACTGGGCACCTACCACGCTGGGGAATTCCTCATTCAGTATCCTATTACTTTGCCTTTTCATACTGTTCTTGGGGTTCTCAAGGCAGGTATACTCAAGTGGTTTGCCATTCCCTTCTCCAGTGGACCACATTCTGTCATACCTCTCCATCATGTCCTGCCTGTCTTGGGTGGCCCCACATGGCATGGCTTAGCTTCTTTGAGTTAGACAAGGGTAACCATCTTTGACATTTATATTTAACTGAGAATTAATAATGTGGTGTGTCTTCATTTTAATGCAATGTCTAGGTTTGTCAGAGCTATTACATCCAAAAGCAAGTGACAGTTAATTTGATGACTGCAATCACTATTCTTAGTAATTTTCGAGCCAAAGAAAATGAAGTCTGTCACTGTTTCCCCATATTTCAGTTTAGTTCAGAACAGTCTCAGTCGTGTCCTACTGTTTGCTACGCCATGAATTACAGCATGTCAAGCCTCCCTGTCCATCACCAACTACTGGGGTTCACTCAACCTCATGTCCGTCGAATCTGCGATGCCTTCCAGCCATCTCATCCTCGGCCATCCCCTTCTCCTCCTGCCCCCAATTCTCCCAGCATCAGAGTTTTTTGCAATGAATCAACTCTTCGCATCACGTGGCCAAAGTATTGGAGTTTGAGCCTCAGCTTCAGTCCGTCCAATGAACACCCAGGACTAATCTGTAGAACGGATTGGTTGGATCTCCTTGCAGGGACTCTCAACAATTTCCTCGAATACCACCGTTCAAAAGCATCAATTCTGCTCTCAACTTTCTTCACAGTTGAACTGTCACATCCATATTGACCACTGGAAAATACACAGCCTTAACTAGACCAACCTAAGTTGGGAAAGTTATGTCTCTGGTTTTTAATATGCTATCTAAGTTGGTCTTAACTTTTCTTCCAAGGAGTAAGCGTCTTTTAATTTCATGGCTTCAATCAGCATCTGCAGTGATTTTGGAATCTAAAAAATAAAGTCTGGCATGGTTTCCGCTGTTTCTCCATCTATTTCTCATGAAGTGATGGGACCAGATGCCATGATCTTAACTTTCTGAATGTTGAGCTTTAGTTCAAGTTTTTCACTATCCTCTTCCACTTTCATCAAGAAGATTATTAATTCCTCTTCACTTTCTGCCGTATCGGTGCTGTCATCTGCATATTTGAGGTTATTGATATTTCTCCAGGCAATCTTGATTCCCGCTTGTGCTTCTTCCAGACCGGTGTTTCTCATCATGTACTCTGCATATAAGTTAAATAAGCAGGATGACAATATACAACCTTGACATACTCTTTTCCTATTTGGAACCAGTCTGTTGTTCCATATCCAGCACTAACTGCTGCTTCCTGACCTGCATACAGTTTTCTCAAGAGACAGGTCAGGCGGTCAGGTATTCCCATCTCTTCCAAAATTTTCCACCATTTATTGAGATCCACACAGTCAAAGACTTTGCATAGTCAATAGAGCAGAAAGAGATGTTTTCCTGGAACTCTCTTGCTTTTTCCATGATCCATTGGATGTTGGCAATTTGATCTCTGTTTCCTCTGCCTTTTCTGATACCCAATTGGAAATCTGGAAGTTTATAAGTTTACCCCTTCTATTTGCAGAGTAGTGATGGGACCAGATGCCTTTTTCTTTGTTTTTATGAATGTTGAGTTTTCAGCTTGGTTTTGCACTCTTCTCATTCACCCTCATCAAAAGACTCTTTATTTTTTCTTCACTTTCTATTTGTTTCAGTGTTGCCATCTATATAATCTGAGGCTGTTTATGTTTCTCCCAATCCTTGATGCAAGCTTGTGATTTACTCATCTGGTATTTTAATAGTATACTCTAATGTAGATTCACATAAGCTGAGTGACAATACAGAGATTTGTCACTTTCTTTTCCTGGTTTTGAACATTCAGTTGTTTCATATCTGGTCCCAATTCTTTCGGCTTGACTCATTTAAGGGTGCTTTCAACGTTTACTTCCTCAAGAATCTTCCAAGTACCCCACCCCTTTTTGTTTTGGTGTTCTTCTCAACACCTAAGTTTCTCATTGTGGGACATTTATCACTGCTGAGCTTTACCTGTTTAACTTGTTGTTTTCATTGCACATCTCACTGTGCTTCATTTATTTCCTCCTTTGTGCCTCCACCTAATTAGTTCTTTCTCTGTCTCAATTATTCTACTGTTGGTTCCTTCCAGGGTGTTGTTTTCTCAGATATTGTATTGATTTTTACTGCTTGACTCTTTATTTCTTCTAGATCCATGTTAAACATGTTTATTTCTACTCATTCCGGTCCCCCAGTGTATTTACTGGCAATTCTACATATCTTTCAAGATTTTTATCTTTACTTTCATTATTCTGAATTCTTTTTCAGGAAAACTTCCTAACTCCTCTTCTTTTCTCTGTTTTTGTGGGTTTTTTGGTAATTTACCTTCAGCAGCTGCATATTTCTCTCCCTTTTCATTCTGTTTCCATTAATGTGATTTGGGTCCCTTTTCAGCAGGCCTGAGAATTATAGCTCCACTATATTGTGGAACCTGTCTTTTGTGGGTGGGATTGGACCAATGACTTCTCAAGGTTTAATGTTTCGGATCATTTGTGTGTGTTCACTGGCAGACAGATCTGTATCTCTTCTCTCTGAAGTGCAATGAATTGTCCACGGACTGTGCTTTGGGGTGTTTGTGGGTCTGGTATGGCTTTTATAAAATTCATTGTTGTGTTTCTGTTTTACTGGAGAATAGCTGTGGGTTCTCTTGTACTGAACTTACTGACTCAAGTGTGGAGATTGCTTTCCATGTAGACACGGAAACTCTGGGGTGTGTGCTTGTCCTTTAATATTCCTTGAGGTAAGGAGTTCAGTGTTGATCTAAAGTTCTGGAATCGACGCCCTGGCCTCTGGGTTTCTGTTCCCAGGTTGCAGTAACATCAAAAATCCATGCAATATAGAAGATAAAACCCGAGGCTAATGGTGGCACAATTCTCCTCATCCCAAAAGAATCAAAGGGATTCACAGAATTTCAGACAGCAGAGGAAAGGAAAGAGGGAGAAAGAGGTGCCTAAGGGGAGATATGGGAGAGTTGAAACGGGAGAGAGCAATCAATTCGGGAAAACAAATCCATTAGTGATATCAGATCGTAAAGATTTTGTTACTGAAGTCACAACATTGATATCAATTTTTGGAAAGTAAAAGTTAAGAACCAAAAATAAAATATAGACTTGTTTAAACAGTGTAAAAAAAGAAAACGGAGTCCAAATTCATTCTCTCATATATAAAAAGTGTTTAAAAAATAGATTTACGTGTGTTTTGCTTGAAAGCTAATAATAGTTAATAGAAATAAATGTTTAGGTTATAATAAAGGACTAAAATATTTTAAAGTTAAAGAAATCATATAGAAACTGGAGCCTATTATACAGAGTGAAGTAAGCCAGAAAGAAAAACACCAATACAGTACACTAAGGCATATATATGGAATTTAGAAAGGTGATAAGGATAACCCTGTATACGAGACAGCAAAAGAGACACAGATGTATAGAACAGTCTTTTGGACTCTATGGGGGAGGGCGAGGGTGGGATGATGGGATAATGGCATTGAAACATGTATATTATCATATGTGAAACGAATCTCTAGTCCAGGCTCGATGCACGATACAGGATGTTCGGGGCTGGTGTACGGGGATGAACTAGATGGATGGGATGGGGAGGGAGGTGGGAGGCGGGTTCAAGTTGGAGAACATATGAATACCTGGGGCAGATTCATGCCAATGTATGGCAAAACCAATACAATAATATAAAGTAACTAGCCTTCCAATAAAATAAATAAATTTAAAAATAATAGAGGAAATAGATCTCAGAATTTTAAAGTAGTTGTGTGATTTTTGGTGTCAATACAGTGTCAGACAGTCTCTTGCTGAAGCTTGTACTTCTCAAAGGTGACTGTTGTTCCTCACTTGAACGGTCTGGCCATATATTGCAGACTTATTATGTTTAACCTGTCACTTCTGGGTTGGTTTATGCTTCTTTGTTTATATTTCCTTCTTTTATTTGAAAGCCTCTCCATATCTGGTTTTCACCATGAAACGAGGGTGCAGTAGCCTCTTATTCGACCTCACCTGTTCAGAGTTTGGGAGTGAGAGGTGGGACACAGAAAACAAAGGCCATTGGGATGGGGGGGTGCTTGTGGTCTATTGATCATATCGGGCTTGTCAATGACAAATGTGGCATGTACTTTCTAGGTCCACCCTGCTCTGACTCCTGGTTAATACATGAGGGCACAGTCCCAAGTGGGCCCTGTGTTTCATGGACTTCTCAGCCAATCAGGCAGTTAGGTGCTTGGCAAGGGTCATGACCACTATTGGCTATGTGCTTTGTGCTCTTCCCAAGTCCAAAACCTCGAGTGACTGGTCGGGTGACTGGTCCCATGTGGTCCATGCATCTTAAGCAACTTTCTGGTCTCAGCCACTCAGTTTGCTGCCTGTGTCTGCAGAGGGCACAGTCTCAAGTGTGCCATGCGTCTCCTCAGGCTAACTGACCCCAGGCTGTCATGTGTCTGGGCTATGTGAACTGTCCATGAAGTGAGGAATTCATCACTAGCAACTGTCAGCCAGCTTAGAGCTTGGCAGGGGATGTGTCTGGGGCCAAGATTCTATGAGCCTATTTCCTTCTTCCTCTGGCAGTCATACACGTTCCTCTCTCCCTCCATGGAGGAATGGGTCTTAAATGGACACTGGCTTGGTCTCCTTTGGTATTTTCTAGTGCACAATCTTCTGTTCTGTGAGTATGCATGGTTCAAGATGTGGCCTTAGAGCCTTCTCACAGGAAAGGTCCTTTCTAAAATTTCTGTCTCTAGTGTCCCCATAGTTTATTTTTGCGTGTTACCTTAGCTTCGCACATTGTCCACAGGGCAGTGATTGCATTTATTGGCATAATCTGTGTTTCTTTATTCTTCCTCTCTTCCGTTCTATTTCTTCCCCGACTGACACCTATGAGAGAGGGTTTCCAATTTTGTGCAAATTTCTTCTTCTTTAAGACTCCTTCTCCAAGGTGAGTCTCAATCCCTAAAAACATTTCCCCCCTTTCATTACTTATTTTTTCTTACCTACTTTTTAAGAGACTGGTTTTCCTTTATCGGTTTCTAGGGCCCATCAACATTGGTCACAAATTTGTTTCTGGAAGGTGTTTCATGTGCAATCTATCCTTTGATGGATTTGTGTGGGAGAAAGTGGACTCAGGCTCCTATTCCTCTAACATGATGAGACCCCACCGAGACCCTGGAAGATCCATTTTATTAACTGAAATCTTGTTGTAGTTCAGTCACAAAGTCTTGTCAGACTCTTTGTGTCCCCTTGGACTGCAGCACACAAGGCCTCTCTGCCCCTCACCATCTCCCAGAGTCTGCTTGAGATCATGTCCATTGAATGAGTGAAGCTATACACTCTTCTCCTCCTCTCTCACCCAAATCATGAAACAAGATTTAATTGGCTCCTAAGAATCAGGGTCTTTTCTCATGAGTCGGGTCTTTTCTCATGAGTCAGTTCTTTGCTCAGGTGGTCAAAGCTTTGGAGACATAGCTTCAACATTAGTGATTCTAATGAATCTTCAGAGTTGATTTCCTTTAAGTTTGAATGGCTTGATCTCCTTGCAATCTAATGGATGCTCACAAGTCATCCCCAGCAGAGCAGTTTGGTGTTCTCACATCTGTACATGTCTACTGGAAAGACCATTAGTGTACTCAATGTGCCCCGTTTGGTCAAGTCAACTATTCACTTTTTAACACGCTTACTAAATGTGTGAGTGCATTTTTCCAGGAAACACCTGTATTCTAATTTTATAACTGCCATCACATTCATAGTGAATATAGAGCCACAAAAGAGGAAATCTGTCATTACTTCTGCCTTTTCCACCTTTATTTCCCATGAAGCAGTGGGACCAGATGCTATGATCTTACTTTGTGTAATACTGAGAATTCAAGTGTACTGTTTATCCTGTTTTCCTATCAACATTGAGAATTACTTTATTCCTGTACCATTTTTTCCCCTCAGTGTTTTGGATAAGAAATTGTTTTCTAAGAGTATTCTAAGATGATCGTTACTCATCATATATAATACTGCTGGTTTTAAGTTTCCTGTTGGAGCATTTGTGCCATGCTTCTGTGACAACTCTGTAAAATGTTGACAATATACACAGCCTATAATACATTTCTCTATTAACATAATATATTGAGCCTCTTCATGTTATCTCTAATGTGGCAACTACAAAAATACAAAGGAGGACAAGAAATAATGATATGATGTGGAGGGGGACAGGAAGCCGAACCACTGTGTCATGAAGGGAGAGAAGTTTTGATCATCAATGGTTTCTACTCAAATATTTGGTAGCAGAAGTTTAAAGTGATGAAATAAAAATGTACACACTGAATTATGGAAGAGTTATTTTAATGTACACATCATATAATTTCAGTGTTCAGCTAGCCAGAGAGCCTGATTATGATCTATGCACAGTGCCTGGTGCATCTGTTTAACCCATTAATTTGAATGTTTAAAATTATATCCAACGTGAGGAGAGGAACAGCAGTCTTAGAACAATATCTCTAAGTAAATGAGAGTTGCAGTTTTATGGGCTCAAGGTGTCCTCATATGTATGAACCCCATCACAATTATAGAAAGCATACTGCTGATCAGCTCCATTAAGGGACAGCCTTTCAGAATAGGATCTATATTATTCAGCCAGAAATTTATTAAGTAACATTGGGCTTCCCAAACAGTTCATTAAACATCTTGGGAACAAGCAAAGACTTTGACCACCTAAATAAATTTGTCTAAAATTATATTTTGACATATACACATATATACAAATATGTGCATGTGTGTATGTGTATTTAAAAATGTACAATGGCTTTTAATTCCTGTTAGGCAAAGCAGCAATGGAAAAAAATTAAAACCCAAAAGTAGAATTATTCAAAAGTCTCAGTTCAATTCAGTTCAGTTCAGTCACTCAGTCGTGTCCAACTCTCCGCGACCCCATGAATCACAGCACGTCAGGCCTCCCTGTCCATCACCAACTGTCTACTCGGTTATTGAATATACGTAAGTGGAAAAAATATGAGAACTCCTTTATATCACTCCCCTCTTTTCTTTTAGTAAATAGCTACCAATTTTCAAATGTTTGTCCAGGTTTAATGACAAAAGTAAAGTTATAGAAAAAATATATATACATAATAGATATACATATATCTATATAAAGTAGACGGATATGTTTGCATAACAAAAAATATTGATGTCAGATTCATTTCCAGTTCCACGCTCAATCTCATCATGAAATAGCCAAAGTTGTAGTTAACTCAAACACTCCAAGAGCTGGGACAGAAATCGAACCTGCAACTGAGATTTTCAATCACAGTTATGATCACGCTTTAAATCCAACACTTTATTTCATTTCTTGTTCTAAGCAGTCCCGTCTTAAGATTGAAAACTATGAAAACCAAGAGAGAGGAGTAGGAGATTCTAGACTTCCTCGTGTTCCCAGAGTAATTTTAATCAGAGAAACTAGAAAAGCCAGAAACAAAGGAAAATGATCAAGCAATATAGAATAATGATTCTTGAACATTAAGCAAATTCAAGGATCTTTAGTTCCTCCTCAAGGGCCATAGGTAACATTCTGAGCAATATTCTGTGAACAGTTTTAGAGATACTAAAGCCCCAACCAGGCTGAAATGTAAGTACCTAGACCACAGAGTAGTTGGAAGCAGATGGTCAATGATGTCGACTCCCAATATCCTCAGGAACAGGCCACTAGTAGAATGTTCCCAAACTAATCACACACCCCATGCCTAACCTCACTCTGTCAGAAAGATAGTTCCCCTGAAAGTATTTGGGGAGTGTGGGTCTTTGAAACACCAGCTGCTAGGACACCTTGCCTGGTTCCACAATAAACTATTGCACAGAAGTGAGTAACCCAAGTTTGGTTGGGTAAGAGTTCAATTCAGTTCAGTTCAGTTCAGTCAGTCGGTCTAATCCAACTCTTTGTGACCCCATGAATCACAGCACGCCAGGCCTACCCGTCCATCACCAACTCCCGGAGTTCACTCAAACCCGCCTCCATCGAGTCGGTGATGGCATCCAGCCATCTCATTCTCTGTCGTCCACTTCTCTTGCCCTCAATCCGTCCAAGCATCAGAATCATTACCAGTGAGTCAACCCTTCGCATGAGGTGGCCAAAGTATTGGAGCTTCATATTTAGCATCAGTCCTTCCAATGAACATTCAGGACTGATATCCTTTAGAATGGACTGGTTGGAGCTCCTTGAAGTCCAAGACTCTCAAGAGTCTTCTCCAACACCACAGTTCAAAAGCATCAATTCTTTGGCGATCAGCTATCTTCACAGTCCAGCACTCAAATCCATTATGATCACTGGAAAAGCCATACCCTTGACTAGACGGACCTTTGTTGGCAAAGTAATGTCACTGCTCTTTAATATGCTATCTGGGTTGGTCATAACTTTCCTCCCAAGGAGTAAGCGTCTTTTAATTTCATGGCTGCAAGCAACATCCGCAGTGGTTTTGGAGCCCCAAAATATAGTCTGACACTGTTTCCCCATCTATTCCCCATGAAGTGATGGGACCAGGTGCCATGATCTTAGTTTTGTGAATGTGGAGCTTCAAGCCAAATTTTTCACTAACCCCTTTCACTTTCATCAAGAGGCTTTTCAGTTCCTCTTCACTTTCTGCCATAAGGGTGATGCCATCTTCATATCTGAGGGTATTGATATTTCTCCCAGCAATCTTGATTCCAGCCTGTACTTCTTCCAGCCCATCGTTCCTCATGATGTACTCTGCATAGAAGTTAAATAATTAGGGTGACAATATCAGCCTTGACGTACTCCTTTTCCTATTTGGAACCTGTCTGTTGTTCCATGTCCAGTTCTAACTGTTTCATTCTGCCCTGCATACAGGTTTCTAAGGAAGCAGGTCAGGTGTTCTGGTGTTCCCATCTCTTTCAGAATTTTCCACAGTTTGTTGTTATTCCCACAGTCAAAGGCTTTGGCATAGTCAATGAAGCAGAAATATATGTTTCTTCGGAACTCTCTTGCTTTTTCCATGATCCAGAGGATGTTGGCAATTTGATCTCTTGTTCTTCTGCCTTTTCTAAAACCAGCTGGAAAATCTGGAGGTTCACATATTGCTGAAGCCTGGCTTGGAGAATTTTGAGCGTGACTTTACTAGCGTGTGAGATGAGTGCAATTGTGTGGTAGTTTGATCATTTTTTGGCATTGCCCTTCTTTGAGAATGGGATGAAGACTGACATTTTCCAATCCTGTGGTCATTGCTAAGTTTCCCAAATTTGCTCCAAATTGAGTGCAGCACTTTCACAGCATCATCTTTCAGGATTTGAAAAGCTTAACTGGAATTCCATCACCTCCACTACCTTTCTTCTTAGTGATACTTTCTAAGGCCCACTTGACTTCACATTCCAAGATGTCTGGCTCTAGGTCAGTGATCACACCATCATGATTATCTTGGTTGTGAAGATCTTTTTTGTACAGTTCTTCTGTGTATTCTTGTCACCTATTCTTAATATCTTCTGTTTCTCTTAGGTCCATACAATTTCTGACCTTTATCGAGCCCATTTTTGCATGAAATGTTCCCTTGGTATCTCTAATTTTCTTCAAGAGATCTCTTGTCATTCCCATTCTGTTGTTTTCCTCTATGTCGTTGTATTGATCACAGAGGAAGGCTTTTTTATCTCTCCTTGCTATTCTGTGGAACTCTGCATTCAGGTGATTATATATTTTTTTCTCCTCAGCCTTTAGCTTCTCTTCTTTTCACAGGTATTCGTAAGGCCTCCTCAGACAACTATTTTGCTTTTTTGCATTGCTTTTCTATGGGCATGGTCTTGGTCCCTGTCTTCTTTACAATGTCATGAACCTCCATCCATAGTTCATCAGACACTCTAGTCCCTTAAACCTATTTCAAGTCCCTTAAACCTATTTCTCATTTCCACTGTATAATCATAAGGGATTTGATTTAAGTCATATTTGAATGGTTTAGTGATTTTCCCTACTTCAATTTACGTCTGAATTTGGCAATAAGGAGTTTATGATCTGAGCCACAGTGAGCTCTGGTCTTGTTTTTTCTAACTGTATAGAATTTCTCCACTTCGACTGCAAAGAATACAATCAATCTGTTTTTTCTGTTGACCATCTGGTGATGTTCATGCATAGAGTCTTCTCTTCTGTTGCTGAAAGAGGTTGTTTGCTATGACCAGTGTGTTCTCTTGGCAAAACTCTATTAGTCTTTGCCCTTCTTCATTCGGTGCTCCAAGGCCAAAGTTGGCTGTTACTCCAGGTGTTTCTTGACTTCCTACATTTACATTCCAGTCCCCTCTAATGAAAAGGACATCTTTTTAAAGTGTTAGTTCTAAAGATCTTGTAGGTCTTCATAGAACCATTAAACATCGGTTTTTTAGGCATTACTGGTTGGGGCATAGGCTTTGATTACTGTAATATTGAATGGTCTGCCTTGGAAATGAACAGAGGTCATTCTGTTCATTTGGAGATTGTATCCAAGTACAGCATTTCGGACTCTTTTGTTGACCATGATGACTACTCCATTTCTTCTAAGGGATTCCTGCCCACAGTAGTAGATATAATGGTCATCTGAGTTTAATTCACCCATTCCAGTCCATTTTAGTTCACTGATTCCTTGAATGTCTATGTTCACTCTTCCCACCTCCTGTTTGACCACTTCCAATTTGCCTTGATTCATGGACCTAACATTCCAGGTTCCTATGCAATATTGCTCTTTGCAGCATCGGACCTTGCTTCTATCACCAGGCACATCCACAACTGGGTACTGTTTCTGCTTTGACTCCATCCCTTCACCTTTTCTAAAGTTATTTCTCCACTGATCTCCAGTAGCATATTGAGCACCTACCGACGTGGGGATTTCCTCATTCACTATCCTATTATTTTGCCTTTTTATACTGTTCTTGGGATTCTCAAGGCAAGTATACTGAAGTGGTTTGCCATTCCCTTCTCCAGTGGACCACATTCTGTCAGACCTCTACACCATAACCCGCCCATCTTGGGTGGCCCCACACAGTATGGCTTAGTTTCATTGAGTTAGACATGGCGGTGGTCCGTGTGATCAGATCCACTGGTTTACTGTGATCACGATTTCAGTGTGTCTGCCCTCTGACGCCCTCTCGCAATACCTACCATCATATTTGGGTTTCTCTTACCTTGGTTGTGAGGTATCTCTTCACGGCTGCTCCAGCAAAGCACAGCCATTGCACCTTACCTTGGGCGAGGGGTATCTCCTCACGGCCACCCCCTCCTGATTTTGAACGTGGAGTAACTCCTCTCGGCCACCACTCCTGGCCTCAGGAGTGGGTAGCTCCTCTCGGCCACCACCGAGAAACACTTTTATTTCAGAAACCAAATAGATTTACTGATGTGATTTATCCATATAAAAATTCTTTAGGAATAAGATTTTGCAGGTTCATGGTTTTGGTTGCGATTTGTGTAAGGAGCCTGTATTTTAAGTTTATGCTGAAGTAAACACTGGTTGAAAATTACGCTTCAATTGCTAGGAGACTAGTGACTTTGTGATGTCACAGTGACCGGTCCATTGCTAGGAGATCAGTGACTTTTTGAAACACTGTGATGGTCTGGGAGTTTCCCTCTGTAGGCCAGCCAAGCAGCATTTGAATTTTCAGTGTGTAAAGTCACACAAATGAGAAAACTGTTTGAAGAAAGTTTTTTCTGAGATGGCACAAATTTCTTCAGAAATTCAAGATGTGCCTCTTAACGATGAATCCACTGGTTCAGAAACCTCCATCAGACCTTTGCATGATTATACACTTGCTGGAGACTCGGTTTTGTGATCTATTATTGAAAAATATGCTTTTCAGGCTTTGTCTGAGGCAGTTCTGATGAAAAGACCACATTACACATTTTCTGTCTCTGAAAGAGGTGAACTGAATGATTTTCTTTGACTTACTTTTCCACAAAAATTGTGCAATAGAGTGGAAAGTGATCAATTTGAATCTGTTTGGTGGGATGAGAGTGACACTTGTATAGTGATCAATGAAGAACTCTTCAAGGAAGAAGTCTTGGAAAGAAAGGCACCTTTCAGGATATTTGAAACCAATAATATGAAATGTTTAGTTTGACAGCTGAACGTTTATGGGTTTAGTAAAAAGCAACAACCTCTTCAAAGATCTGCTTCACTATCTGACTTTCTGGAAGAAGAAAACAACATCTCTCTTTTGAGCAAGGTATTCCAAAATTTTCACTTATTGGCAATATGGAAGACTAAATCATGTGACCTAGAAAGCATGTTACCATATGTAGCTAAAACAGAATTTAAAATTGAGATAGCAAATTGTTGAAGAAGCTTTATTTTTTGAAGTTGAAAACAGCTGGAGGATATAGTATTTGACGTTTAACAACCTTTTGAATCAACTTGAAACAAGATATGAGTCTTGAAGCTACTTAAAGTGGTATTTACTGTATATATACAACGTATTTTTAGTTGAGAAACATAATTGTTTCTACCATGTTAGCTGTTAAAACTAACCTGGAGGTATTTTAGTTGAGGCAATTTAATTAGTATCATTAAAGGAATATTTTTTTTTCTTTTTTAAATTTATTTAATTAGAGGCTAATCACTTCATGGGAAATAAACGGAAAAACAGTGGAAACAGTGTCAGACTTTATTTTTTGGGCTCCAAAATCACTACAGATGCTGATTGCAGCCATGAAATTAAAAGACACTTACTCTTTGGAAGGAAAGTTATGACCAACCTTGATAATATATTAAAAATCAGAGGCAATACTTTGCCAACCAAGGTCCGTCTAGTCAAGGATATGGTTTTTCCCGTGGGCATGTATGGATGTGAGACTAGGACTGTGAAGAAAGCTGATCGCCGTAGAATTGATGCTTTTGAACTCTGGTGTTGGAGAAGACTCTTGAGAGTCCCTTGGACTGCAAGGAGGTGCAACCGGTCCATTCTAAGGGAGATAGATCCTGGGTGTTCATTGGAAGGACTTATGTTAAAGCTGAAACTGCAATACTTTGGCCACCTCATGCGACGAGTTGACTCACTGGAAAAGACTGTGATGCTGGGAAAGGTTGGGGGTGGGAGGAGAAGGGGACGACCGAGAATGAGATGGCTGGATGGCATCACCGACTCTGTGGACACGAGTTTGAATGAACTCCAGGAGTTGGTGATGGACAGGGAGGCCTGGCGTGCTGTGATTCATGGGGTCGCGGAGGGTCGGACACGACTGAGCGACTGAACTGAACTGAACTTTACATTTTTGTATATGTTTTGCCATCTATTGACATGAATCTGCCCCAGGTGTACGTGTGTTCCCCATCGTGACCCCCCTCCCACTTCCCTCCCTATCCCATCCCTCTGGTTCATCCCAGTACAACAGCCTGAGCATTGTATCATGCATCGAACCTGGACTGTCGATTCGTTGCACATATGATATGATTCATGTTTTAATGCCATTCTCCCAAATCATCCAACACTCGCCCTCTCCCACAGAGACCTAAAGTCTGTTCTATACATCTGTGTCTCTTTTGCTGTCTTGTATACAAGGTTATCATTATCACCATTCTAAAGTCCATATATATGCCTTAGTATAATGTATTGGTTTTTTTCTTTCTGACTTACTTAATTCTGTATAATAGTCTCCAGTTTCATCCACCTCATTAGAACTGATTCAAAGGTATTTTTTTGATGCCTGAGTAATACTCTATTGTGTATATGTACCAAAGCTTTCGTCTGCAGATGCACATCTAGGATTCTTCCATGTCCTCACTCTTATAAACAGTGCTGCAATGAATATTGTGGTACATGTGTCTCTTTCGAATCTGGTTTCCTCGGTGTGTATACCCAGGAGTGCGATTCCTGAATCATATGGCTGTTCTATTTCCAGTTTTTTAAGGAATCTCCACACTGTCCTCCATAGTGGCTGTACTACTTTGCATTCCCATCAACAGTGTAAGAGGGTTCCCTTTTCGCCACACCCTCTCCAGCATATATCGCATGTCGACTTTTGAATAGCATCCATTCTGACTGGTGTGAAATGGTATCTCATTTTGCTTTTGATTTGCATTTCTCTGATTATAAGGGATATTGAGCAGTTTTTCATGTGCTTTGTTAGCCATCTGTATGTCGTTTTTGGAGAAATATCTGTTTAGTTCTTTGGCCCATTTTTTGGTTGGTTCATTTATTTTTATGAAATTGAGCTGCAGGAGCTGCTTGTATATTTTGGAGATTAATTCTTTGTCAGTTTTTTCATTTGCTATTATTTTCTCCCATTCTGAAGGCTGTCTTTTCACCTTGCTTATAGTTTCCTTTGCTGTGCAGAATTTCATTTGAATTAGGTCGCATTTGTTTATTTTGCTTTTAGTTCCAATATTCTGGGTGGTGGGTCATGGAGGATCCTGCTGTGATTTATGTCAGAGAGTGTTTTGCCTATGTTCTCCTCTAGGTGTTTTATAGTTTCTGGACTTACATTTAGATCTTTAATCCGTTTTGAGTTTATATTTGTGTATGGTGTTACGGCTGAAACTGCAATACTTTGGCCACCTCATGCGGCGAGTTGACTCACTGGAAAAGACTCTGATGCTGGGAAAGATTGGGGGTGGGAGGAGAAGGGGACGACGGAGAATGAGATAGCTGGATGGCATCACTGATTCTGTGGACATGAGTTTGAGTGTACTCCTGGAGTTGGTGATAGACGGAGGCCTGGCGTGTTGTGATTCATGGGGTGGCGGAGAGTTGGACACGACTAAGAGACTGAACTGAACTAAACTGAAATGAATGGTGTTACGAAATGTTCTAATTTCACTCTTTTACCAGTTTTTCCAACACCACTTGTTAAAGAGACTGTCTTTTTTCCATTTTATATTCTTGCCTCATTTGTAAAAGATAAAGTGTCCATAGGTGCATAGATTTATCTCTGGGCTTTCTACTTTGTTTCATTGATCTATATTTCTGAGTTAATGCCAGTACCATACTGTCTTGATGATTGTGGCTTTGTAGTACAGCCTGAAGTCTGGCAGGTTGAGTCTTTCAGTTCCATTCTTCTCCAAGATCACTTTGGCTATTCGAGGTTTTTTGAATTTCCATGCAAATTGTGAGATTATTTGTTCTAACACTGTGAAAAATACCCTTAGTAGCTTGGTAGGGATTGCATGTAATGTATGGATTACTTTAGGTAATATACACATTTTCACAATATTTTTTTCTTCTAATCCACGAACACGGTATATATCTCCATCTATTAGTGTCCTATTTGATTTCTTTTACCAGTGTCTTATAGTTTTCTATATAGAAGTCTTCTGTTTCTTGAGGTAGGTATATCTCTGTATTTTATTATTTTCATTGCAACAGTGAATGGGATAGTTTCCTTATTTTATTTTTCTATTTTTTCATTATTAGTGTATAGGAATGCAAGGGATTACTCTGTGTTGATTTTAGATCCTACAACTTTACTTCATTCATTGATTAGTTTTCTGGTAGAGTCTTTAGAGTTTTCTGTGTAGAGGATCATGTCATTGGCGAACACTGAGAGTTTTATTTCTTTTTCTCCAGGTTGAATTCCTTTAATGTCTTTTTCTGCTCTGATTGCTGTGGCCAAAACTTCCAGAACTATGTTGAACAGTAGTGGTGAGAGTGGGCACCCTTGTGTGTGCTTTAGAAAAAGGAGAAATTCATTGTTTTGGGGTGAAATATCCTATAGATATCTATTAGGTCTAACTGTTCTATTGTATTTTAAAGTTTGTGTTTCCTTGATAATTTTCTGTTTAGATGATCTATTCATAGGTGTGAGTGGGGTATTAAACTCTTCCACTATTATTGTGTTGTTGTTAATTTCCCCTTTTATACTTGTTAGTAACTGTCTTACATATTGCAGTGCTCTTATGTTGGGTGCATATATTTATAATTGTATCTTCTTCTTGGATTGATCCTTTGATAATTATGTAGTGTCCTTATTTGTCTCTTTTCACAGTCTTTATTTTAAAGTCTATTTTATCTGATATGAATATTGCTACTCCTGCTTTCTTTTGGTCTCTATTTGGGTGGAATAACTTTTTCCAGCACTTCACTTTCAGTCTGTATGTGTCCCTTATTTTGAGGTGTGTCTCTTGCAGACAACATATATAGGGGTCTTGCTTTTGTATCCATTCAGCCAGTATTTGTCTTTTGGTTGGGGCATTTAACCCAATTGCATTTAAGGTAATTATTGGTAAGTATGATACCGTTGCAATTTTCTTTATTGTTTTAGGTTCAAATTTATACACCCTTTCTATGCTTCCTATCTAGAGAAGATCTTTCAGCATTTGTTGGAGAGCTGGTTTGGTGATGCTGAATTCTCTCAGCCTTTGATTGTCTGTAAAGCTTTTGGTTTCTCCTTCATATTTGAATGAGATATGGGTATAGTAATCTTGGCTGTAGAGTTTTTATTTTTATTTTTTTCATCCCTTTCAGTATGTGAGAGTTAGACTGTGAAGAGGGCTGATCGCCGAAGAATCGATGCTTTTGAACTGTGGTATTGGAGAAGACTCTTGAGAGCCCCTTATACTGCAAGGAGATCCAAGCAGTCCATTCTAAAGAAAATCAATCCTGGATCTTCATTGGAGGGAGTGATGCTAAAGCTGAAACTGCAATACTTTGGCCTCCTCATGTGACGAGTTGACTCACTGGAAAAGACTCTGATGCTGGCAAAGGTTGGGGGCGGGAGGAGAAGGGGACGATGGAGAATGAGATGGCTGGATGGCATCACCGACTCTGCGGATATGAGTTTGAGTGTACTCCGGGAGTTGGTGATGGACGGGAAGGCCTGGCGTGCTGTGATTCATGGGGTCGCGGAGAGTCGGACACGACTGAGCGACTGATCTGATCTGATCTGATCTGATCAGTA
Organism: Moschus berezovskii; assembly: GCF_049115385.1. Taxonomy (NCBI): domain Eukaryota; kingdom Metazoa; phylum Chordata; class Mammalia; order Artiodactyla; family Moschidae; genus Moschus; species Moschus berezovskii. The sequence goes on along the minus strand of NC_142489.1, from coordinate 51,534,432 downwards.
TGTCTTGCCATGGCTTCCTGGTCTTAAGAGTTTCTGCTGAAAGATCAACTGTTATCCTTATGGGAATCGCCTTGTGTGTTTTTTGTTGGTGTTCCCTTACTCCTTTTAATATTTGTTCTTGTGTTTGATCTTTATTAATTTGATTAATGTTTGTATTGGAGTATTTCCCCTTGGATTTATCGTGTCAGGGACTCTCTGTGTTTCTTGGACTTGGGTGATAAATTCCTTCCCCATTTTAAGGAAGTTTTCAACTATTATCTCTTCAAATATTCGCTCATGTTCTTTCTTTGTGTCTTCTTCTTCTGGGACTTCTATGATTCGTATGTAGGGGCACTTGACATTGTCCCAGAGGTCTCTGAGATTGTCCTCAATTGTTTTAATTCATTTCTTTCCCGCTCTATTTGATTTATTTCTACAATTCTATCTTCTAGCTCGCTTAACAACTGTCTTCTGCCTCCGTTATTCTACTGTTGGTTCCCTCCAGAGTGTTTCTGATCTCATCTATTGCATTATTCATTGTATATTGACTCTTTTTCATTTCCTCTAGATCCTTATTAAACCTTTCTTGCATCTTATCGATCCTTGTCTCCAGGTTGTTTATCTGTAACTGCAGTTTGTTTTCAAGATTTTGAATCATTTTCACTATCAGTATTGGAAATTCTATATCAGATAGATTCCCTATATCTTATTCTTTTGTTTTCTTTTTTGGTGGGCATTTATCCTGTTCCTTTACTTGCTGGGTATTTCCTTGCCTCTTCACCTTGCCAGTATTGCTGTGTTTGGGGTGGCCTTTCCATCTTCTGGCAGTCTGCGGAGTTTCCTTATTGTGTAGTTTAATTGCTGTGTGTGGCTTTGGATGGGTGGTTGTCAAGGTTTCCTGGTTAGGGAAGCTTGTGCCGGTGTTCTGGTGGATGGAGCTGATTTCTTCTTTCTGGAGTGGAATGAAGGGTCCAGTAATGAGTTATGAGATGTCAGTGGATTTGGAGTGGCTTTGGGCAGCCTGTATATTGAAGCTCAGGTCTAGTCTCCTGCGTTGCTGGATAATTTTCATGGTATGTCTTTCTCTGGAACTTTTTCGCCCTTGGGTGTTGCCTGGTTTCAGTGTAGGTATGGAGGCATTACGATACCAAACAAGGTCCGTTTAGTCAAGGCAATGGTTTTTCCCGTGGTCATGTATGGATGTGAAACTGGGACTGTGAAGAAAGCTGATCGCCGAAGAATCGATGCTTTTGAACTGTGGTGTTGTAGAAGACTCTTGAGTGTCCCTTATACTGCAAGGAGATCCAACCAGTCCATTCTAAAGGAGATCAATCTTGGGTGTTCATCGGAAGGACTGATGCTAAAGCTGAAACTGCAATACTTTGGCCACCTCATGCGACGAGTTGACTCACTGGAAAAGACTCTGATGCTGGGAAACGTTGGGGGCGGGAGGAGAAGGGGACGACGGAGAATGAGATGTCTGGATGGCATCACCGACTCTGTGGACATGAGTTTGATTGAACTCCAGGAGTTGGTGATGGACAGGGAGGCCTGGCGTGCTGTGATTCATGGGGTCGCGGAGACTCGGACACAACTGAGTGACTGAACTGAACTGAACTGATGGAGGCATTTGATGAGCACCTATCAATTAATGTTCCCTGGAACAAGAGTTCTCTGGTGTTCTCAGGATTTATACTTAAGACTCTGGCTCTGGTATTTTTGCAGTAGGCTCAAGACTTCTCCATCTGTCTCTTCCAACTCAGTTCCTTCTGTTTAAGCTTCTTCTGTTTGCTGGTCTCTTCAGTGTCTAATTCCCATCCTGACACAAGGGGCCTGTGGTAGACACTTTTTTAGGCTCACCCATCAGTCGTGCTGTGGGGTGGGAGGTAAGCTGCAGACAAATATCAACGGCATCTGTGGGGAGTGCTTGCAGTGTCTCAGCCACACTGGGTTTGCCCCCACTCATGGCATGTGTGCTGTCCCAGTCTACACTGCACAGGCTCTAGGTTTCTCTGCTGCAAACCGTCAAAGCCCGGTGCTGGGTTGGATGTACATCTCTGGTCTAAACCGCCCAGGTTCCGGTACGGGTACTACACAAAGGCACAGACTTGGTTGGGCCTGCGTTTTGTGCCCTTCCCCAGTCTGAGCAGCTCAGGTGAGCAGGTGTTTGACCAGCGGGGTCACTGTGACTTATGGCCTCCCCAGTCCCGGCTGTTCGGTTTTCTGGGTGTACAACCTGCGCAACTTTTCAACGGATATCAACCGGCCAGAACCCAAGAAGTCTTGGTTAGCAACGAAGCCTGCATGCAGCTTGGTATTGGATGCCTCACTGGGACCGCGATTGTCCGCTTCTGTCTCTGGCTGTACTTCCCTGCCGGTCTCAGCGGGGAATGGTGGATGGGCTGACCGCAGCTAACTCTAGGCCGAGATGCCAGATTTCTGTCCTGAAGCTTGGTGTCCTTCTCCATCAGCCATGCCCGAAAGGCACGGGAAATAATGGACAGCAGATAGCAAATGGACAGAAAACACAAAAGGATCCTCCTGAACACAAAACGGCCATTTTTATGGATCCACGTAGTGGTCGTTGGTATCCCCACTTGATGCGTGAGTCGAGCAGCATTGATAGGGATTCTTTTTCATGAATGACATCAATAAACATATTGTACGAAGTCAGTATCCTCATAGATATATACACATCGAGATACGGATGTATTCTACTTGACTGTACGGCTGACATAAGCATGGCTTGCCATGCAATACCCCGAATCTGTGTCACCGTGAAATCCGTGGGGACGTTTCGCTGACAGTGATCCAGAAACCATCTTGGGACCTAGACAGGTATAGAGATCTGTGTCTGTCAAGATGGGAGAAGAGAACACAAGCGAGTTCACAGAGGTGAACTAGCGTCACGGTTCAGACGCGGGGCAGTGGACATGTCTTGACGATCCTGCCCAGGTCCTGGATCCCCTCTTGACCTTTTTAGGGTCGCTCAGTGCACCGAGTTCTAAGGGCACATAGTCCTCGATCTAAATCCAGGCTCCGAGCACTGCTCTTCCCGCTTGCCGCTCCATTCCAAATCCTCGTCTTGTCACGTGTGCATGCCATGACATCCCTGGCAGGTGGGATAAGGAGCAAGCACTGTGCCTGTGTGTGGGGAGAGCGTTTAGGGAAGGGACGCTCGGTTTCTTCCCTCCCCCAAGAATGAAGGCATCCTTCCTGGATCTTTCTACGCTGCCTGTGCCGTCATCCACGTTCACGAACACCGAACGGCCACTGATGTGGATCCACGTAGAGATCGTCGATATCCCCACTGGATGCATTCATGGGGTTCACACAGCCTTGATTTAGTTTAGCTTTGATCGGGTACCCTATCCGGAGAGATCACGTGGGTGGGTCAGAAAGCTAAACCAGAACGGAACCAAACCTGAACCCCACAGCCACGTCGAGGGAGTGCTGGACCAGTGGCACTCGCCCATCCTATGAGGTGACCCAGATGGTGAAGGAGCGTTTGTTCTCACGTATGGACGTGGAGGGTTTGAAGGGTCACTTGCCAGTGACGCAGATGCCACGCGAGTGGCCGGAGATGTTTCTCCATAGGATCTCTCGGGATGTCTCAGGGTGCCGGGTGCAGGGGCACCCCGGGAGGTCCGATCCACCGAAAGTTCCGGCGTGCGGGGCAGGCACAGAACATTTTCTTGCAGGGCCGAGCGAGGAGAATTCAGGGGTGCATTCCTCCAAGCCCCACACTTCTAGAAAGGGGTTCCACGTAGCATTCTGTAAGGCCAGGCGGTGGAGGGATAGGGCACGTGGTTGCAAACGTCTGGCTGTAGGAATTCGTTGTCTTTGGCGACTGCTCACCACGTAGGTCAGGGATGGATACACACAAAGGTTGGTTTCTTTTGGACTATGAGCCCACCTCTGTTCGTGTGTGTGTGTGTGAGACAGAGACAGAGAGAGAGAGGCCTTTGTGGTTCTAAAGCAAGAAGCACTGAAGACTTTCTTTAACTCACATATTTCCCTTCATTTCAGTCATGATGGTCCCATGGTTTGGAGGACGACATTGAGTGTTGCAGGGTAGATGATTTTAGAAGGCCGTGAAGGGGCTTCGCTGCCTGGTGGTCCAGTGGTTAAGAATCCACCTGCCGATGAGGCAAGGGACAGGGTGTTTTCTATCGATCCCTGATCCGGGAAGATGCCCCTGGGCTCCGGGCAGGTTCAAGACAAACCTACAGAACGGACCATGCCAGGCGTGAAGGCGAGGGCAGACGGGGGACTCTGGGCGAGGAGGACTGACACGGACTGGCACTGCCGTCTCTGTCTGTGTGGGTGGATAGGTGGGTGGTGGCCAGCACGCTCCTCTGGGGCAGGATGTTCCTAGGACCGTTGGGAGCAGGCGGGAGGAGCAAGGGAGCGAAGGGAACTCTCTGTCCTCTCTGCTCCATTTTGCCCCCGGAACCCTCATCTGCCCAAAGAGGGGCTTCATCCTATGGAAAGAGGAACCCACACGTGAGTGCACCTCCTTTCTGGTTCACTTGGAATCTGAAAGCGTGACGGTCAGATTCACACAACTCTCTGGATCTCTGTTCTTCCTGAGATCCCGGCCTACGACTCAGTGGAAGAACACACGGAGCCGGATGAGATCTCCCTCTGCACGGCGGCTCCAGTGAGCGCACATGTCAATGGCGACGGACTGTGGACATCGCACCGAGAGCCTCACCCCGGTGTTTCAGATGCCTGTGTCCACAGTGGGTGAACGGTTCTAAGTGCGGGAAGTCCAAACCCTGCCACCGCCTGTTCGATCTGCAGGGCCTCTGCAGAGAGAACGAACGTGCTGGGTCTCATGACTGATCAATCCCCTCTTCGGAGCCAGCCTGGTGCCTGATCTGTTTTACAGGCCACAGGCACACACTGCCTCTGGGGAGTTGTGTTCCTCCTCCCCCTCTCTGCCCCCACCCATCCCCCCACGTGCAAGCTGCTCCCCAACCCCGCCTGGCCCCGGCCCATCCAGGTCTCCCCTACCCGTGGAAAAGCCCAGGAAAAAAGGACCCCAGAACGACGCAGCCGAGAAACAGCAGAAGTCCACTCGGATGCGGTGAGGAGACACCTGAGCATACCTAGGCCAACACCGCCACCGTGTGGGGTGGTGAGATGCCAGTGCGAGGAGCGCTCCAGAGTTCAGAGGATGAGGAAGAGGAGCAGGAAGGAGAGAGGGAGGCGGGGGGTGGGGTTGGGTTGGGGTGGATGTGGGGGGCAGGCCGATGCTGTCTCAGGGCACTGACGTGGGGGAAAACGTTCCCCTTCGGAAGGGCGCTCCGAAGAGAGAGTTGCGGCGGGCGGGACCTTGAGAGCACAAAGGGCTGCATTGTGAGGCTGATTTAGAGCTGGGAGTGGGAAACATCCAGACGTAGGAAAGACACCAGGCCAAGAAGGCAAGACAGATTCTCTACAAAAGGGAGTCGGATGCCTTTCTGTCAAGGTTTTCCATAATCAGACTATCATGGAAATCCATCCATCCATCCATCCGTCGCTCCGTCCATCCAGCATCGTTCCGCTCCTTTTCTGTTCTCTACATTTTTAACGGCGAGTGAGTGAGAGAGTCTGTGAGGTTTGAAAGGATTTTTGAATGTCGCGGGACCATGGTACTTTTCAGTCGTGGATGAACATGAACGTGACGGCTTCTTTGGTCAGCTTCAGCTGTCAGGGTTATCCTGATCTCCCCCGTCAAGTGAGGCCTGTGTGTCGCTGTGTGCTGGAGGACACCGTGCTCTCCACATCTTGATCTTGGACTGAACAAAACCACCGTTGGGAGTGTGTTCCTTGGCTTCATTTCCTTTCCCTATGGCACTCACCTGACCGTCCTGTCCACTCTTTGGATCCTTTATCTCCCCCTCCCCCTCAAGGCAATCGGTCCTTTACTTTCTCCTCATTCTCACCCTAGTTTCTCTTCCCCCCTGCCCCCTCAAGACAAGTACCACTCGTCTCAAATTGACGTCTAACTGACTGACAAAGTTTTCTTTGGCCTGCCTGCCTGCCTTCTTTCTTTCCCTTTTTTTTCATGTTTATTTTTTGTTCCCCCATGTATGTTCAGCTGTACAGGCGACTACTTAGTGTAGTGCATGACACGGCGATCCCCAGGATACCTCTATTTCGTGATGGCCCGTCACCGCTTGCTGTCCCAGCAAATGACCTTTGCTGTCATGATGTGCCCGTGACTCATTTGTCTCCTAAGTGGACGGTTGCGCCCCTTCGTCTTTCTTCCTCACCAGTGGCACTCACTCATTCTCTCCCCCACCCCACTCCCGCCACGTCCCCCCCCCCCGCCCCCACCCACGTTCCTCCTCTGGCCACCACCCGTGTGTTCCTTTGTGGTATCTGTGAGCCTGCTTCTGTTTTGTTCTGTTCTGTCCACAGTGTATCGTTTGGTAGATTCTGCATGGAAACGACGGATCTGAGGTATTTCATTTAGCATCATAGCCTCTGAAGGTCTCTCCAAATTCCTGCAGACTGTGAGATTTCATTCCCTTCTGGTGGTTGAGTCCCATTCCTGTATGGGGCTGGGGTGGGGTGGGGGTGTGGGTGTCTGCCTATGCGTGCGCACTGTGCGCGCACATGCATAGATACAGGTGTATGCACACAGACAGAGAGTTCGATCATTATGTGTGTATGGATGTCTACCTAGGTATAGGTGTGGATCCCACACATACAGACGTATGTGTTTATGTTGGGTTGGGTCGAATGGGGAATCTTTGTTGGAGTGTTCCGAAGGATCACAGGACTCTTTTCTCTGTGTGAGGGGCCAGGTGATGAGAGCTGATATCTCTGAGTCCACCCACATATGAGCGTGTGTATTCATGCCTGTGTCTATCCGTATACGTATGTGTATATATGCCTGTGTATATGGATATACACCCAAGCGTACACGCCCACTATAAACGCCTAGGCATACATGTGCACACACAGACACATTCGTGTACGTGAGCATGCCCTTCTTTCGTATTTGTTTATACGCATATGTGCACGCATATATAGACGTGAATATGCGTGCGTATACATATGTACACGCGTATATGCACATGTGTATGCATTCTCTCTCTCTCTCGCTCTCTCTTTCGCTCTCTCTCTCTCTCTCTCTCTCGCTCTGACTTTTAAGGTTCCAGAGCAGTTCTACGACTTGACTTTCCTGCCTGCCCGGTGGTTTTGTTTCCTATCGTTTCTGTTCGACTTCCAAAAGGTATTTATTCATTTAATTGGCTGTTGTCATGGAACCCGGGGTTTATTTAGTGGATCCCTATGGACTCAGTCCTCCTCACCACCACGCCCCTCCCCTCCCCTCCCCCCCAACCCCCGCAGCTCTGTCACGCTCGACCCGCCTTTCCGGTGTTTGTGGCCAGCTAGTTTGAAATCCATGTTCTCTTGACCTCAAGTGCACTTTCTCCACCCACCCGCTCTTGCTTGTGTTTGTCGTCTTTGGACGTTGTCAGGGTCTCTACCTAGGTTGAGTTTTGTTTTTCTCTTGTTGGGGGACCGAGTGTCTCCTCCCTTTCCTTTCTTGCTCCTGGGCTTGTGTATCTGTGTCTGTGTCTGCTCTGGAAAGTCTTGCTTTGGTCTCTGAGGAGCGCTTGCCTGGTTTCGCTTTACCGGTCGGTTCGGTCCCTCCCTCCCTCTTTCGGGGGAGGGGGACTGGGGCAGCCCGGGATGTCACTGGTGTCCCTCTCTCTGCCGACCCCGCCCCGAGACCCCGCCGCTGGCGTTTTCGTGGAATGTCCCCCCAGCACCCTGGTATCGAGTGGGGGAGCGCGTCTCCTTCGGGGCAGCCTCCTGAGGAGATATTTCCCAGCTCGTCTCCCTTCTTCTGCGGCGGGGGTCGCGTCGCATCGCGTCGCTCGGCGGCAGAGGCTTCAGGGCCAAGCTCGGGCGTTTGGGCGGCCGGCGCTGTGGCGTCCTCGGCGGCCGGAGACAGTGACCCGTCGTCGGGACGTACGAGCCGGTTGTCGGGAGCCACCTGGCGTCTGGTTTATATTGTCCCTCCCCTCCGGAGCTTCGGCGCGGCCTTCAGGAGGATTGTGACTCAGACCCCGAGCTCGAGGCAGAGCTCTCAGAGGCCGGCTACGCTGGCGGCGACAGTCCCCGTGGCGCCGAGGCCTAGGGACGTCCTGATGTCACCCGAGATTGGTTCTCTAGGCTTCTGAGGAGGGTGACTTGTCGCTGCGCTGCGGATCCGGGCTCTGGGGCGGCCTGACTGGGTCGACCAGCATCTCCCCGTGCCCCTCTGGCCGCGGAGACGGAACGGCTGGACCCTACCTGGGCCAGGACCCCGCGGTGGGCAGGGAGAGGTTCTTCCCTGCCCGGAGCGCCTGCACTAGGACTCGGCGGTCCGGCCTCCTCCTGGGCCACCCTCAGGAGCGTTCGCTTCGCCCTCGGCCCCGCTCCGGAGGTGGGGAACCGCCCGCCGGAGTGGTGAGAGGTGACCCTTAGAGGCCGGCCGGAGCGGGCGCGTGTGCGGTCCACCTCTCCACCCGCACCCTCACCCGAGGCGTCTCCCGGCACACATGCTTTTTCTTTGTCAAAGTCCCGATAGGTCCGCAGACGTGGATGGACCGGACCCTACTTCCGCCGGTGGCCGGGGAGGGCACGCTCGACCCCTCAGCGTGCCCTCATGGGTCTCGGTCGTCTGACGCGACTTTTTCTCACCCCTCCCCAACACCCTGAATCCCGGTCAGGAGGTGGGGACCTGCTCCAGCCGTCCTGGGTGCCGTGTCTAGGACGGTCTGGGCCCCGGGCGCGGTCCCTGGTCGGGGCCCGCTCGTCTCGTTGGGGGCGCCTTGCCAACGGTTCTTTTGTCTTTTTTTTTTTATTTATTTAAAAAAGAATTTTATTTAAAAAGCACAAATGCAAAGAAATGAACAGAGGAAAATTTATGTGTCGAACCTGGACTGGTCACTTATGATAATATACATGCTACAATTCCATTCTCTCCAATCATTCCACCTTCTCCCTCTCCCACAGAGTCCCAAAGACTGTTCTAAATGCCTATGTCTCTTTTGCAGTCTCTTATACAGGGTTCAGGTTACCATTTTTCTAAATTCCATATATATGTGTTAATATACGGTATTGATGTTCTTCTTTCTGGCTTACTTCACTCTGTATAATTGGCTCCAATTTCATCCACCTCATTAAAACTGATTCAAATGCATTCTTTTTGATGGCTGAGTAATACTCCATTGTGTATATGTACCAAAGCTTTCTTATCCATTCATCTGCAGATGGACTTCTAGGTTGCTTCCATGTCCTGGCTATTATAAAGAGTGCTGCAATGAACATTGGAGTACATGTGTCTCTTTCAATTCTGGTTTCCTCGGTGTGTATGCCCAGGAGTGCAATCGCTGGATCATATGGCAGTTCTATTTCCAGTTTTCTGAGGAATCTCCACACTGTTCTCCATAGTGGCTGTACTAGTTTGCATTCCCACCAACAGTGTAAGAGGGTTCCCTTCTCTCCACACCCTCTCCAGCACTTATTGCATGTAGACTTTTGGATAGCAGCCATTCTGACTGGTGTGAAATGGTATCTCATTGTGGTTTTGATTTGCATTTCTCTGATGATGAGGGATGTTGAGCATTTTTTCATGTGTTTATTAGCCATCTTTATGTCTTCTTAGGAGAAATGTCTGCTTAGTTCTTTGGCCCATTTTTTGATTGGGTCACTTAGTTTTCTGGAATTAAGCTGCAGGAGCTGCTTGTATAATTTGAAGATTAATCCTTTATCAGTTGCTTCATTTGTTATTATTGTCTCCCATTCTGAAGGTTGTCTTCTCATCTTGCTTAGAGTTTCCTTTGCTGTGCAGAAGCTTTTGATTTTAATTAGGTCCAATTTGTTTATTTTTGCTTTTATTTCCAATATTCTTGGAGGTGGGTCTTGGAGGATCCTGCTGTGATTTATGTCGGAGAGTGTTTTGCCTACATTCTCCTCTAGGAGTTTTATAGTTTCTGGTCTTACATTTAGATCTTTAATCCATTTTGAGTTTATTTTGGTGTATGGTGTTAGGAAGTGATCTAGTTTCATTCTTTTACAAGTGGCTGACCAGTTTTCCCAGCACCACTTGTTAAAGAGACTGTCTTTTCTCCATTTTATATTCTTGCCTCCTTTGTCGAAGATAAGGTGTCCATAGGAGCATGGGTTTATCTCTGGGCTTTCTATTTTGTTCCATTGATCTATATTTCTGTCTTTATGCCAGTACCATACTGTCTTGATGACTGTGGCTTTGTAATAGAGCCTGAAGTCCGGCAGGTTAATTCCCCCAGTTCCATTCTTCTTCCTCAAGATTGCTTTGGCTATTCGAGGTTTTTTGTATTTCCATACAAATTGTGAGATTATTTGTTCTAGTTCTGTGAAAAATATTGTTGGTAGCTTGATAGGGATTGCATTGAATGTATAAATTACTTTGGGTAGTATACTCATTTTTACAATATTTATTCTTCCAATCCACGAACACGGTATATTTCTCCATCTATTCATGTCCTTTTTGATTACTTTCACTAGTGTTTTATAGTTTTCTATGTACAAGTCTTTTGTTTCCTTAGGTAGATATATTCCTAAGTATTTAATTGTTTTCATTGCAACAGTGAATGGAATAGTTTCCTTAATTTCTCTTTCTATTTTCTCATTATTAGTGTATAGGAATGCAAGGGATTTCTGTGTGTTGATTTTATATCCTGCAACTTTGCTGTAATCATTGATTAGCTTTAGTAGTTTTCTGGTAGAGTCTTTAGTGTTTTCTGTGTAGAGGATCATGTCATCAGCGAACAGTGAAAGCTTTACTTCTACTTTTCCAATTTGTATTCCTTTTGTGTCTTTTTCTGCTCTGATTGCTGTGGCCAAAACTTGTCTACAAGAGACCCACCTCAAAATTAGGGACGCATACAGACTGAAAGTGAAGGGCTGGAAAAAGATAGTCCATGCAAATAGAGACCAAAAGAAAGCAGGAGTAGCAATACTCATATCAGATAAAATAGACTTTAAAACAAAGGCTGTGAAATGAGACAAAGAAGGCAACTACATAATGATCAAAGGATCAATCCAAGAAGAAGATATAACAATTATAAATATTTATGCACCTAACATAGGAGCACCGCAATATGTAAGACAATTACTAACAAGTATGAAAGGGGAAATTAACAATAACACAATAATAGTGGGAGATTTTAACACCCCACTTACATCTATGGATAGATCAACTAAACAGAAAATTAACAAGGAAACACAATCTTTAAATGATATAATAGAAGAGTTAGACCTAATAGATATCTATAGGACATTTCACCCCAAAACAATGAATTTCACCTTTTTCTCAAGCGCACATGGAACCTTTTCCAGGATAGATCACATCCTGGGACATAAATCTAGCCTTGGTAAATTCAAAAAAATTGAAATCATTCCAAGCATCTTTTCTGACCACAATGCAGTAAGATTAGATCTCAATTAC